>NW_024062784.1:1207500-1807500 GCF_006381635.1 Hibiscus syriacus | reverse complement strand
TTTTAACTGCAAATGTACCAAATTCCGTGGAAACCAAAAAAGACAATAATAGATAAAATAACGTTCACACCCACCAGTAAAGTACTAAAAATCTCAATTATGGTAATAATGGGGAAAAGTTTTTATTACTTACGAGCACATGCACGCACTATAGAGCTTATGTAATCTGATTTTCTCATGAAAACTTTGCCCACAAATTCAGCATAGCGCATATTTGGCTGGCTACGGATGGACTTTATGTCTGTCTATAGGAGATAAACATGAAGGCTTGATTGATAACTGTGAAAACAGAAGCTATCACAGGAGCAAATGATACTAAAAATATATTAACAGGTGATATTATATTAAAGCAGTAACCTCTGTGAATGGACGATAGGGATCTGGAAAGTAGCATGCAAGAACTGCAACAGCAGCTTCTCGATATGCTAATCTCAACTTCAACTCTTCTGGAATTTCAGTACTATCTTCTTGGCCTGTTTCAAATGTGCCCTTTTGCTGGAAAGTAAAATAGTGAACAAAGTGAGAAAGTGACGATTGATGTGTTGAATCAATAACCATATATAAGGAACGCAGACTAACCCTCTTCAAAGCCTCTAGAAGTTCTTCACGTCCAATGTAATCTAGGTCTTTTCTGGCAGTCAAAATTCCAGCCTCATTCCTATCATCCCAGTTTAAGAAAACATTAGCCCTCTCTCCAGATGTAAAGCAGTATAAAGAAAAGTAACTATATGTTGCATTATGTACAAAATATTTTGAAGCTCAGCCCAGTAAAATCTTCTGTAAGCACCGCAACTTCCTCCAGGAGTGTCTCTTTCTCCTCTTCAGACCGAAAAAATTTATTTCTAGCATGGACCTGTGGGGTACAAAAAAAAACCATATAATAAAAGATACAAAGAATACAAGATTACATAAAGGTTTTTTTATTACAACCACGTTAAACAATACCTTCAATGGCCAATCTGCCATCTTTAGATGGCAATCCAACTCTTATTATCTTGTCAAACCGACCCTTTCTTAGGAGAGCAGGATCAAGAATATCCAGTCTATTTGTTGCACCTATAACCAACACCTGACAAACCAAAATTTAGGGGTTGAATCAGAAAACTCCTCTAAAAATCAAAGTGAACACATAAATTAATACCTGTGATGTAGAAACTTTAAATCCATCCATCTCAGTCAGTATCTGAAGCAGACCCTGCTCCCTTTCCGCGCCCCCTATACAGAAAAATTACATTTTCCAAAACCATGCAGAGTAAAGTCAGATAGAGATAAGAAACAATACGTGAGAATACAAGTTAGGATATTAACACAACAACAGAGCTTTATAGCCACATCTATGCTGACAATATTTTATATTAATACGGCATAACAAAAAAATCACAGGTTCAAAAGTAAATTGTGGTGATCCATTTGAATTAAGAAGCCTAGCTTGAGCTTTTAGTTGGTTGGACAGAATATGAAGGTAGAAAGATCCCATTGCAAAGTTCTATGATAATGTTACCTGTTTGTTTTATACCTAAATCAAGAAGCTAATTTCCAGGTAAGCACACAGTTATTGTGTGTGCATGCCTCTTATGTGTCTGAGCTTATTATATACTCAATCCACAACTTTTCATTGAAAGCAGAAGCAAAGGAAACCTAAACGAGTTAATGATTAATCATAACAATGCTTGATGTTTGGACCAAATTAGGCAATGCAATGAAGAGAACTGTTTAACAGAATCATATAGTGTAGAAATTATTGTGATTATAATGATTAATAAGGAGAAAAGATCTCAGTTTTGTTAACTTTAACATAATATCTTCATCACATACATGAAAAATTACCATCACTACAACTAAAAGGAATAGCCTTCTAATGTTATTAGCACTTAATGGTGCCAGTTGCTAAAGTTGAAAATAGAACACCTCTTCCAGACCCTTAAGCATTTCCCCAATAGGTAAGAGAAAGGAGATAATAAAAGTTAGCTGTCCCCCCCCCCCACACACACACAAAAAAGGTAAATTGTCTTACACCGCCGATATCAGGTCCACCGCGCTTGCTACCATAGCATCGATCTCATCAATAAAAATTATGGAAGGTGCAAATGATCTGGCATTAGCAAACAAGTCCTTGACACGTGATGCAGCAACTCCAACGAACATCTGGCAAGTCATATTGCTATGTCAGGCAGGTTTCAAGTTCCAACATATCAGATAGGTGACAATAAAAAGATTAATAATATGGATAAAGGAAAATAAAACCTAATAATATACACAGGGAAGACTAAGAGACTTTGAATATTTCAGGGACGTCAGAAAGGAAACATGAAAAAAAGGCACATTGAATTAAACAGACTAGAGGACCCACACATTTAGACAAGGCTCAAACAAATGCACATTTATGTATGACTAAAAGTTGAAATAAAGGAACAAAGAAGAGTTTTATCCAGTATCAGTGCAAAATGTATTGGACTGAAAAAATTAAGGAATGGATTCAAGTATAGAGAAAAGCTATAGACAAGCTAAATGATCAGATGACATTCAAGATTTCTCTATCTATGACCCTTTAAAGTAAATATAGCACTAGGATTTACCAGCAACCAAGAATTAAGAAGTAAACAGGCTGAAAAAGAAAGAGTAAGCAGTTTAAGGGAAAAGGCAATTAACATTTCTCTTTCAATTTTACTTGATTTAAGGCCATTTTCTAAGCATCTGAAAAATCCAAAAGATAACTCAGATAAATTGAAAGAAATGAAAGTTTTGTGAAGAAACCACCTCACCTCTACAAAATCAGTACCATTTGCTGCAAAAAATGGTAGTCCTGCTTCACCAGCAATAGCTTTGGCCAGTAGAGTTTTACCAGTCCCGGGAGGTCCATGGAGCAAAACACCTTTGGGGCAATAGATACCTTTGTTTTGGAACTCTTCATCATTTTTTAAAATCCGCACAATCTCTTGTAATTCCCTCTTTATATATTCTTGGCCAGCGAAATCATCAAAAGTAACACCAGTTCTTTCCTCTGCCGATATAAATTTTGCACTGGTTAAAGGCAGTAAAGTTAGAGCCTGATAGAATGATTTATTATTACCGACCACCCAACACCATGTTCAACACATAATCACCAAAACTCCTTCTGAACCAGTAATAAAACACTTACTAAAAGAATGGAAGCATTACTAAATATTCATGAAACAACTGAATATGAAGTGGAAACTCTACCTTCGGAGGACTAAACAATTAAAATCTTGATATTCAGAAGCCCATAACCATCATTTAAATTATAATTTAGAGTGATTACACTGCAAACATTTGTGGAGGTTATAACAATGCTTCATTACCAGGAACAATAAAGATGCATACCAAGAAACTACAGAAAAGATGGTTCAATAATGATAATAATATGCAAAAGGGCAAGTTTATTACTATAGACAGCAACAAAAAAGAAAATCAGTATTGTCAGGTTTCACTCAATCTACCAATGACTTTAACAACACAGAGCAGTTAATCAACTCAATAAACCAAACTTCTATTAGATGGCAGTGAAAAAGAAAGCAGCTAATGTGCTTCTGTCATGAAATAACGGAAACAGTAATTAATCAACAATTAACCCACCAAAAAATCATTATTTACTTACCGACTCTTGCCTAAAGATCCAAGGGCGCGGCGCTTGAGTGGTTGCCTGATTGTTTTGCTAGGAGCTCCCAGATCACAAGGTATTAGCTTTGCATAAATGGGCCTCATCATATTATCAATCCAGACATATACTGCAATTGACAAGGCAAGTCGCATAGACCATATTACTGCAGTTGCAACAGACGAGTAGACTTCTGCAGGTACTGTATCAACATTCAGGACATCAACATTCACAATTTGTTGGTGAAGCTTCTGCCAAACATCATTCCAACAATCAATAGGCATGCGGTCCACCACATGGCGCCGAAAAACTATTTCATTCTTTGAATTTCCCTCTGTTCCATCAATTTTCTTATCTTTGTAGTACGGCAAAATCACTGCAGGAAGCTCCACAGAGTTAAGGAAAAATGGAATAACAACTAGTTAGAAAGTTTGGCAATCTGCAAATGATGCAACATAGGTTTAGCTAAGCCAACCCAAGTCGATCCAGTTAAAGCTTGAGGTAAACTAAATACTGGACTCAAACCCCAAAGATAAACAAAATCTCAGTCAAGAACTATTTCATACTCAAATATGGCTCAAAAATAATAACAGTCTCAAGTCTGACCAATTTGTCTCCATCACAAACGAGTCAATCAAGTTCATGGTCAACCTCCAACCAAAATTTTGTTTCAATTATACAAGGTAAGATCACAACTATAGAAATGATTATTATATTTCACTTGGATAGCTTCAAATGGATAAACAATGACACCACATATTAAGTGACAAACAAATAGTTAAAGGTTCAATGTAAACAAGTTAACAAAACTTGGTTACCTGAAACTGTCTGACCATAATTTGAATACTCCATAAATTGGACATTGTTGGAATTAAGAAGTCCCAAAAAGTCACTGAAGTCAATTCTGTGTGAATTCTCAGGATCCCACTCTGTTCCCTTCAACTTTCCACGCAAAGTCAACAGGGCTCTGCTCCAACAGGAAGCCATGACAAGCTGTCTCTCTAACTGCAAGTCAGCCTTCCTTTCAAGCTCTTCCAGTTTATTTATTCTTTGTCTCTCTGCATCCTTTAATTTCTGGAATATTATTGAAATCAAAAAAAGTCAAAAGGCATGATAAACCCAGGATGCAAATCATTAAAAAACAGTGGTCATATTAAGAGAATAAAAGGACAATGAAATTCTACAATCCAGGGTCCTGATTCCTTAGAGTGCAAATTCCCGAAGGAAAATTGCTAATACTCTAAGCATTGATACAAGCAAGTTTTCACTATACCTTTACGACAACAAAATCCCTTGAGGAAAGAGTTATTATACTTGCAAAGTTCAAATGCCAGATGATAGCAAAAAAAAGCACCCATATCAAATCTGATATACCAGTTTTACTTTCTTTTTTCTAGTTTTAAATACACCTTTTAAAGAACAAAATCCCATGGGAAAAGGGTTATTGTACTTGCAAAGTTCAGATGATAGCATTGTATTTATAGATAGCGAAAAGAAAGCACCCATATCAACTCTGACATACAAGTTTGACTGTTTCAGTGAATCATTAAAGAACTCTTTTCAATTTCCATTTGAAGAAAATGATTCCTATAAAATTAGGAAATAACATTTTACCCATTAATTCAAAAACATAGAGCTGATGTAATACTGGCTGTTCTAAGATTAAATATAAAGTACTATCACAACAAAGGAAAAAACCTCATATACATCCACATTAATAATTTAAAACCATACAAACAGATGAATTATTCCACATATATGAAATCAATAAGCATTTCATAATCCATGAAAAACTACACAACACATTTAGATTCTCTAGTTTGCATCAAATACTATTAGAATTATGTGGCTACATGCAAGGTGCCATTTCTGCTTGCTTTTGCTCTTGCAAGTTGCAACTTTCTTTTTACTTCAACAAAGCATTACAAAAAATGCAATATCATTTTTTTTGTTACGTTTGCTACTTGCTTTTTTACTTCATTTAACACAGCTCAAAATTCAGTGCCTATGTCGTTGGATTACTACCTGCTTTCGCTTAATTGCTCCCTCAAAATATGAAAACAGAATGAAGCCTATTATTATCCCGAAAAGCAAACTTTTTAATTTCTAATCAATCAAAATTATAATAATTTTCCATTTGCATCCGAAAAACTAAAAGCAACAAACAACCAAACAGATTCCAAACTTTTTATTTCCACTTTTATTTTCTCATTGAAAATTAATATATTACTCGTAAAAAAAAGAAAAAGAAAATTGTAAACGAACCTCGAATAACTGAGTGGACTCTGCATCTTCTTCCTCGACAATGCTGGAAGCGACAACAGAGTCGGAACTCGAACAGGAAGTGGAATGATCAGAAACGGTAGTGGTGAGAATTCGGTGTTTAATAAAGCTTAACTTACGTTTGAAAGCGGTTTTACACTGAGGTTTATTGCGAGAAAAATAAGAATACGGGGATTTTTTATGAAGAATTTTAGATGACTCGCAATAAGCTGTTGGAGTGTCGATGAAAGTAATTGGTTTAGAGAGATTAAAATTCATTTCTTTTCCAAAAAAATGAAGAAGAAAAGAAAATTATGCTTCACTTTCTAGTGCGGGAAGATGCGGGAGAAAATGTTGGGACCTTTATCTTTGCTTCGTCAAAGGATGCTGTTGATCTTTTGGGTTTAGGGGAGAGGAGCAAAACGCTGCGTTCTTCACATACAATCCAACAGAGACACAGAGTTAAGAAATGGCTTAATAAACAATTTGCCCAGTAACTTGACAACTGTATTGTTAAATTGCCCCTGAATTCTTTTTCTAATCAATTTGGTCCTAGAGTTTAGACAAAGGTGAAAAAGATTTTCAATATGTTGGCACAACTATATATATAGGGGTGAGCATATGCTTGAGTCGATTTACAAAACTTTGAGTTATTAAAGTTGACAAGTTGTATTTTACAACTCGAACTTAAATTAAATTTTTTTAAGTCAAGTCGAGTTTAAGAAATTCGAGTCGAGTTATTTGAGTTTCTACACAAATTTTATTATAATTATTTATAGTATTATGACAATGATTTATTTCAATTTTTTGACTTTCTTTAACCATATAAGATATATATATATATATTCTTTTCACATTATAATGTTATTTAATATATCAAATACAATATAAAATTATAAAATATATTCATAATATTATATTTTAAAGAAATCATTTTTAGGGTAAAATATTGATGAGTATAAAGGAGTCAAGGAATTGATGGGAAGCAAGAATTTGCAAATAATTGTAATCAAAAGACTAAATTGAGTAAAATGTAAAGTTTAAGGGATTAAATAAAAAATAGAGAGTATATTTTTAGTAGAAAAGCAAAAATTGGAGTTACATAAGTATTCTATTGAGGCATATGAGCATGTGGTTCAAATTTGGTAAAAACGAGCTTGATGAACTGAAGAAATAAGGATATTATGAAAATTGAGGGACTAAATTGAAAATTAAAAAATTTAGTATCACGAATAAGAATTTAAAGTACATATGTATTCTAAGATGATTTAGGAGCATGTGGTTTAGATTTGATAAAAATGTGAAAGATAAATTGAAGGAATAATGAAATAAGAGACTAAATCGTAAAACTGTCAAAACACTTAGTCAAATTTTCGGTTTTTTGAGTAACTCGAAGTTTCAAAATATCAACTCGAACTCGAATAACGAATTGATAATTCGAGTTGACTTGAACAACTCGAAATTGAAAAAAACGATTTTAAAGTTGAATCGAATTTTGCTCACCCCTATATATATATATATATATATATATAAATTAGAATTTTAAATGTTTATGTACTGTTGTAATTAATCGTTGATTATAATGAAATTTTTATTATTTATTCATAATTTTTCTTATTTAAGATCTTCATGTAAATTTGTATTTTTATTTTTTCATAATCATTTATTTATTAGTATCATTAACGTAACTCAAAAGAGAAAAAATGAATCGAAATTTCGAACAAATAGTTCAGAACATACACATAACCCCTGGCACAGAAATACACATGGAATTATTATTCGAAAGCTCATGTTATTTTTCTTAGTTGCTTTCGGTTTCAGAGTTTCGTTCTTATTAATTTAGATTAATCTACGTCGCACATGAGTCTTCCGAAATTTTCTACATGTATAAAAATTTGAATATGAGACTATACTTAAATGATATCAAGCTACTGACCATTTCAACCGATCTCGGTCGATGAAACTCAAGTTATATAGCATATGTGTTTATTCTAAAGTTAGTGCTTTATATGTTCGAAAATTGAATTTTAATATTTATATAATCACTTCTTTTATCACTAGATAGAACCTAGATTTAGAAAAATCTTAAAATATTGGTTTAATATAATTTTAGGTGTCTAAACTATAACTTAAATTGACTTTTTAGTGTCTAAAGATTTTTTTGTTAAAGTTAGGTGTTTAACGTTTTCTCCGTTACATAGTGTCTAACGTTATATTTTTTATTTTTTTTAATAATAAAAATATTGTTTTTTAAAAGAAAAAGTTTAAAAAAATCAAACTCCAGTGTCGTTTTTCTCCCTCCCATCCCCTCACCTCCAACGACGATGAATGATCACCACCGGCTGAATTTTATTCGAAGCAGGACGAGTAGCTCAATGTTGGCGGTTGTGTAACGTACAACCAATTGTATTCGTCAAAATCGTAGGAAAAAAGAGAAGGAAAACTTAAAAAATTGATGACCCTTTGCTGCTCTTTTTACGACGATCAGAATAATTTCACAATGGGTGGGGGATTAGGGTTTGGTCGCAACGAGGATTATGATGGTATTAACGGTGACAACCATGAACTGACGGTAGAATTTTGGGGGTTTTTTAGGTGTTTTAAATTATAATATTAAACATCTTTTTAAATAATTTAAAAAAATATTCAAGTTACACGTGTTAGATAACGATCAAATTTAATGATTGTTACGATCCAGACACCTAAAAATATAACTTTGGAAATGTTAGACATCTAATTTTAGCAAAAAAATCTTTAGGTACTAAAAGTCAATTTAGGTTATAGATTGTATTAAGCCAAAGATATTTATGAAAACTTTGTTAAACTAGCATATAAAGCTAAACCTAATAGCTGAAAAAGATAACCCTAAGAGAACAGAAACGAAATTTTAAACTGAACCAAACAGTTTATTGTAGTTTGCAAACTATCACAGTCGGCATGACACACAGACTCACCAACATAAAATAACAACGACGACAACGACGACGATAACAACAACAATAGACTACACCATAACCCTCCATCCCAGCAAGAGAGACAAGAAACTTAGGTACACGACCTACAAACATAAAACAAGAACAACAACAAGAACCAACTACATTATGCCCTAGATAGACACTAACGGACGACAGTCCGAGAAGCACCCGTTTCCGCTTATTCTTTTTTTCAGCGACGACTTTCTTAATGTCATCGACGATAGCCACGGAGTCCATCGACACACCAAACAGTCCCCTCCTTGATAACCCGCAACAGTAGAGGTTCTTTTCTCCTTTCCAGTGGTGTGGGAAATCATTCTTAGCCATCCCCTCTTCATTCAGAGCGTAGTCATAGTCCTGCACACAAATATTGTTATTATCAATCGTCGAGACAATTCGAATTTCATTCCATAAAGATCGTATGAGTTTAACGAATATTGATTACATCCTTGCACATGACTAGTAATTCTGTCATAGATAAGGCACGAGATCAAAAATCGGTCATATATAAAAACGTGATAGATATTAAATCAAAAACGACAAAAGAAATAATCATATATTCACTGAAAATGCAACCGTATAATAATAAATCGAAAACGACAAAATAATTATCATAGATTCAATAATTCAACCATTTTATAATAAATAGAAATCGACAAAAGAATTCATCATAGATTTACTAAAAATTTAACAACTTCTATAATAAATAGAGATCGACAAAAGAGTAGAACATAGATTCACTAAAAATTTAACGACTTTCATAATAAATAGAGATGGACAAAAAATTGATCATAGGAAATATTAGAAGCAAAGTGGAGTTTGGGAATATTGCTACCTTGAGCCACTTATTAGTAGCGCTTTTATAGCCCGTCGCAAAAATTATCACATCGAATTCTCTCTCGGCGCCGTCCTCGAATATCACCTTCTTCCCATCGATTTTTTATATTGCTGGAACGACCTACATGTACATCACAAAAAGCAAAGAGCACAACAATGTCAGTGTCGGAAACTGACAGGAGTACTAGAATATGATCTCTTAAAAAATTTAAATTCTCACACGGTCGGACAGAAATTCATGTCTCCTTAGTTAGTGCCAAAGTATTGTTAGTGCTAAATTTTACTATATAGTTTGAGCACATTTCTTTCGTATTTTATATATATATGTTATGGGAATTTGATTTGATTGACCTTAATCTCTTTAGATTTAATCTTGCCGATGGTTCCAACATCAATCACCGGAGCTCTCCCGGCGGTTGCTTTGAGAAAGAAAGGACCTTCCTTTGGCCTATGGATCCCGTACTTGGACAGATCTCCGAACACGATCTTCGACATCCATACGGCCATGAAATCCACGATTCGAATCGGGATGTACTTGGAGATCTCTTTGGTCACCACATGAAACTGAAAAGAAGAAGAAGAAGAAAAAAAGCAAGACCAAAAACATGTAAGAAATCGAGGTTTGCATGTTTCGATGTAACAGAAACCTTCATGCAAGAGAGAGAGAGAGGATGTCGATTCTTACAGGGCTTCGTATGACAATGGACGTCGGGACCCCGAAATTTGAGACGTCGTAAGCTATCTCCATCCCGGAATTACCACATCCAACGACCTAAACGTCGTTGTTCCGGTACCTGGCACCGGATTTGTACTCGTTGGAGTGGATGGTTTCGCCTCTGAAATTATCCAACCCAGGCAGCTCCGGGATGTACTTGGCACTGTTCTCACCCGAAACTTCAAGAGAAAAATAGTACTCCTTTTAACCATCCGAAACCTCAAGAGAGGATAACACTCCTTTTAACCATCCGAAACCTCAAGAGAAAATAACATTCATTTTAACCATTAGAGTCACTCAATAAGTTCTGTGGTTAATAATTTTTTTGGTTGCCCTTCTAATGTTTCGTTCTGACTAATCTGGACCGACCCACATGGCACACCTGATTTTGGTGGGTGAGTCTCTCGACGAGATTTTCTATCTACACAATGAATTACTTGAACCCAAAACCTTACTTAAACGATATCAAGATGCTTACCACTTGAACTAACCCATTAATTAATAATAAGGTAAGGAGATTTATTACATATTTTTTAATGGTAAAAGTTGAGAATGGATTAAATTGTGAGTTATCTATAATAGCTAAATCTAATTGTACAATAAATGAATTGTTTGAATAGGTCGGATTTAAATTGATTAAAAAGACTAAAAATCTTTATTTGGGTCTATTTGATGATTAAAAAAAGTATTAGCTCTCATGAAAATTGAGATCACCACCAATCGTATAAGTTAAATATGACCGATCCCTAAAAGAAACTTAAAAATCCTTTTTAAAAACTAATTTTGAAGTCTCCTACTGAAAATCAGAGAAAAAATGGATTCAGTTCGAGAGTCAATTACTTGGGGAAGGTTATAGCACCCACAATTAGGGTTGTAAATGAGATGAGATAGATTGTGGTTTACTCGAGATCGATTCGATTAAAGCTCGATAAATATTCGGTTCGAATAGTCTCGACTCGAGTTCTTAAAGAGCCAAAACGAACTACTTGATAATCGATTCAAAAATATAATATATTAAGATTTTATTATTATAAAAAATAAATTATTAATAATTTTAACATTTATGTGTTGGTTTTTAAAAAAATGTAATATAAAATTTTCATAGTTCATATTAGAATTTGAGACTTCAATCGAGTTAAGTTTAAGATTTTTTTTCATTTCGAGTTTTTACGAGCTTCAATTCATGATTTTTTATTCTAGTCGAACTTTAGATTCACGAGTTTTTGAGTCAAGTCGAGCTCAACAATACTCAAACTCGACTCAGCTCATTTACACCCCTACTTGAAAAGCCTTATTATGCATTATCTCAATATATTAAAGTTTCAAATTCGAATTTAACTCTAAATTACTCATCAAGCAGGTTCATTACCAACAAACTAAAATATTGATATTCATTTATGTCAAACATTTCTATTAGAACCAGAACAATCATCGGAAGCTATTCCCGGAAAGCCTTAAGCCGAGATCCATTCCGATACTGATCACACAGGAAACACACAAACGTGTATAAGAGAACCCTGGAAGTAACCTTCAGAATGAGCCCGAAACGACTCCAAACCACTGTAGGACACTTGCGGGCTTTATCGTGTGCACTGCTGCCGCTTTCGGGTCTCATACACGGGCCGTGACACAAACACACTCTAGACGGCGGAGAAAGGGGTCGGATTGGAAGGGGGGACTAAAGAAATGCAAAAAAAAAATTAACTATTCAACTGCCAAAGTTGAGTTACATGTTAGCCTTCTCTCTATAATAGGTGTCAAATTGAAGAAATCCTCTTAACCATGCATCACCACTCCAAACTCAAGGCAAAACCAGGATGCATGGCACAAGCACTCTGTATTAACACCACAAACCTCAGGAAAATCATAAAATAGTCTTCAAAGCTAATTTAGGGGGATTTCCAATCAAATTGAAGGCTATCAAACCCGTTTACTGCTCCGAGCCCATTTGGCAATCTGTTAGCTAATTCTTGTTGTTGATGGTTCACAGCATCCTGAGGCATCATCAGTGGCATTCTCGCCCTTCCAGTGAAATTCATAGAATTGTTCCACATGGCAGGTCTCCTAGCAGTAGGATTGGAAGAAAGACCCACGCCACCACTCATATTCCCAGACCCTCCACTTCCAATACCTGAATTGTTATTAACGAACCCATTTCCCATCATACAGCTGCCACTCACCTGTGGAAGTCCATTATTGTTAAAGTTACTGTCCATCAAACCAGCACGGACCATGCTACCTCCTCCATTACTGAACTGTGATGAAATCATCATTTCTTGAATGATTTTTTCGACAGAGCTCTGAGATTCATTTGGGTCGACTTCACTTGTCTGAGATGACTGCTGTGTGGAATATGTGCAGATGGATTTTCTGTTTTGATACTTTTTGTTGTGGTGGAGGGACCCAAGGCATTATGAGCATTTTGGGGAGGAAGACCACACGAGGATGGCATTGTCGATGAGAAGGGCGAAGAAGGATTAGGTTGAAAGGGCGGAAAAGATGTGGAGGACCCTGCTGATGGGATCTGAACCGGGGTTCCAGTATAGGGACTGTTTGGATAATTCATCTGATTTTCGATCCTAGAATTCATGGAATTCTGCCGGAGAAGCCCAACGATGGTGGTAGCAGATGTAGAAGTGGAACTTGCACCCTGGGAGTTGTTTACATTGGAAACAGCATTGCATGTATTAGGCTGCAGAACAGCTGATTGTGTTGAATCATTATTTGCATTTTCACCAGCAACTTGCTGCTGCTCCTCCATTTGCGGTGCTGAACTATGCTGTGCAGACGATGGGGAACTCCTCCTTGGGAACTTGGCCAAACTATCTGAAAATGAATAGAAAGAATTACCATTGTCTTGAGGTAAAGAAAAAAGAGACGAGATAAATGACGATGCTACTTGTGACATTTCAAGGTTTCCAAATAATCTGGATTCCTTGACATATTAAAAGAGACCTCGAACACTATAAAGCTATATTACTCTGATCTGGTGTGTAGAAAACAAGTATTTATCTGACATGGTATGTTTATATGTTTCCTGGTTTTTTTTTATGAATTTGGAGGATCTTAGGAGGTCATATCATCATATCCATGTGTCAACACAGGTGGGGATCATTTGGCGACGCCATTTTCTGCATCTTTTTAATTTTACAAGTGGATGACAACCTGAGCCAATTTCTTCCCAGGTTTCTTGCTGCTCTACCTAATTATTAGGGCTTTAGATAAGCAGGATCAACACAACACCAATTGATCAACAAGAATGCTTCTTAATAGATCAGTGAGGAACAATAGATCATAAATATTGGAAGATCAAAAGTTATGCACTATACCCATTGGCCCCATCCCCGTCTCACGGCTATAATCAATCAAATCCTTCATGCTATTAACCACCTCTGATATCTGCAATTGAAGAAAACCAGTTGGAAAACAAATAACTTAAAGTTCCTCTTAAGCTAAGCTGTGAATCAGCTACCTAGCCAATAAACTTTGAATTTGTGCTTCATGTAAGATGACATGAAAACCAAGAAAACATCAGCCAGAGAAGGTAATTTGCAGACAAAGACCGAAGTAGGATAACAAGAAAAAGTATTACCCTTGTCTAAAACAGCCCCATGGATAACCACCCATGCAACATTCTTTTTTGGAGAGGTGTTTAAAAATGGTATATTAGTATTAATCACAAACATTTTTGCAGCTAATTTTAAGAGACCTTAAATCTCATCAAGCTTAAACGATATTCCATTAAGGCTCATCTTTCTAGTAATTTGCTTTTCATTATGTTCCTATAACTGAAATGTAATGCCTAATGAATATTACCACCAAAATACAATATATATGTAACAATCATGTCCCTATATATACTTAAAACCATCATGAATGTCATCCCTGTACTCCACACTACGTTCATACATTACCTGTGCATTAATATAATATGTTCAGACATTCCTCTAGTTACTCATACAGGCCAGGCCACTGCTTCTATGTATAACCAAGGATACTGATTAGCAATACTAACACAAGCATTTCTATAGTAAAACATATGAGTATTTTATTTATTTTCCCTTTATTTTCCAAAGGTGAACCCTAAAATTCTGGTCATATGACCACTAAGGGTCATTCTACTTGTGTTAAACTGTTTAGAACCTAGTTTTATTATTGAAAATTCCATCTCATATTATAGAATTTTGTACAATCAAGTACAATTGTCAATCCCATAAATCTCAGACCACCACGTTACTCTATATGCTGGCTCTAAAACAAGACAAATGGGTATATTAAAGCTTCATTCAGTTGTAAGTCTTATCTACTCATTCAATTATTTGATCTTGTTTAACTATGGATTTGTACCAAAAAAAAAAGAAAAAAGAAAAATAGATAAGATATAGATAGCAATAATGGAAAGAGAAGGATAAGATGAAAGATCCCAATATTTCAAGAAATAAAAGATTTTAATTAAAAATATATAGAGAAAAGAACACAAAATAATATAATGTTTTGTGTATTTTAATCTTTCACGTTTTAATGCTGTACATACCATGTGACTGGCTTTAGCACACAAAATAGTTGTCATTATTAATATTTGAGAAATGAAACTAGCAAATAGATTTATTGCAAAAAGTGCCTTAAATTCAAACTACAATCATTTGAGATGCATGCTATAATTCATAATGATTGAAAATAGAGTTGAAGTCTAAAATACCTGAAGGCAACGTACATATCTCTTTGTATACCCTAAATCATTAACTAAAGGAACATCCAAAGCTTTTACCAATTGACGAGCAGATGCAACAAACCTGCAAAAATCATGTGCAACTGACAAAGCAAACTAAGGTGAAGCCCGAAGAGCATGCATCTGTACAATGGCTATCATTGCTTTTCCTCACATGATTGATTCTGATCTATGCCTTAACTCAAATAAGAGAAAGAGAGCAGGACAGATGCTAGAGGGTAGCAGCAGGTTTTGGAAGAGAAGTAGCGCAAATGGCCCCAGGGGCACAAAAATAAGCTTATATATCCTAGGCCCAGGCAGTAAAAGATATGTAAGCCTATCAGGCATACATACACATTTAATTTCTCTTGCTTTGACGTTATAAATTAAATGGTACACAGCCAATTTACAACAATGTTGGTAAGATGAAAGAAAATTACCGTGATAACTTTTTATAACAGGATTTTTCTACAATTACATAAAATACCCTCTGGTGTTACATCAATATCACATTTATGAATAAATAACTCACATGTTACGTAGACTGCAGAGTGAGGATGTCATTAACTATGGAGTACTCTAATGAGAATAATAAAACTCACATGTTACAGTTACTCTGTAAGTCCGGTGCAGATAAGTTGGAGTACGCATTTTGTGCTGATGCTTGGTACTTCTGTGCAGCAGCTCCAAGTTGACTTACCTGAAATCCATTTTAATCAATTATTTTTGTCTTGGAAAATGAAGCTTTTCCCCCAATGTGTATCAGGTAAAAAGCTTCACTGAATCTATGAGAGAACACTCTTCAGTTCATCAAATCCATACCACCCATAACACCTCCAGCAGAGAACATAAGTCAAAGAAAACAAAAAAGACCAGAAGGCAATGACATCACCCAGTTCTCTCCAAAAAAAAAACACTCCACCCTAAAGAATGAAACAGAGAATTTTCCTTTTCAGGGCTCAGAGTGGAGAAAGGTGAGGGAACGAGATTCTTAAACTTTTTCCTTCATCTTCTACAGTACTACCAGCATCCCATGTTTCTAAAATCTAATGCTTTTGGAGTGAAGATGACAGGAACTCGTTCAAAAATAAATTATGGTTTTTAATGTGCCAGCATCCTTTTGTTTACCTGGGGTATAATCAATCTCCTAGGGATAAGCTCCTCATGATGACGTGCGCAAAACTCCCAAGAGCAAATCTAGAGAGCATAACAAGATAAGAAAAATGTCAACCTATCAGAAGTTCCCACTTGCACCTCCTTTAGCACATAGAATTTAACACCTTCAAACCTTTAGATCTGGAGAAAAACAAGACGAAGTTGACCATCCCGAACCACACGAAGATGCTCAAAACACTCTCTTGTATTGCTTTTGCGTAGTCAAGGACAATTTGTCCATTTGCATTAAGATATTCACGTGGCATATCAACATAAAGAAGCTCCTCCAACGTGCCACTGTCATATTTGATTTTAAATAATCTGGGCAGAACCTCAATGGTTGCCTCTGAAATTTCAAAGAGAGTGTGTTAGGGAAGCAAGAATTTGACATTTACTCTCTTCACGTGTATAGTTGTGCAACCTGAGACATGTCATATTAAAACCTTTTTCCCAAATGATCACAAGTCATATTCTTTATCAAAGACGATAAATGAAATTCTACTTGGATCTTTTGATTCCTCCAGCATGGACCACTTATTTCATTTGAAACTCGAACTACTCATTACAAAGTGATAAACTCTTGCACCATGGATGAAATAACATGTGGTACAAACTATTACAAAATTCAATTTCTTTTTGGAACCATTTTCATGTAATCTAAGAAAAATAGAGTTACTACCTTACAATCACCAATCGTCTAACTTTAAGGCATAAGTGCAGACAAAGTAAAAGGAATTTATTAGTCCACCTGAGTCCGATCAGATAGGGAAGCCTAGTGTCTATGATTCAATAAGACTCGGACAAATTGAAGACCCAATTTATAATGTATTTGTGTTCTAAATGAAGCCTATGTACCAAAGATGATGCATATCCAAAGAGACAATCACTAGGAAGGTAGCATGCACCACTTCTTTTGGTGAAGTGTCTAAAATCATTCATGCAAAAGCAAGAACCATACTTAATATGACAAATGATAGTCCGCTTCTAATGGTGGGAATGTTTAAATCACCATAAAATATCAAGTTCTAGTAACATACCGAAACCACGACCGGGTTTGCAGTTGCATATTTTACAGTGCCATATATCCTGCAAAAGCTGCAATTAAATTTCTAATATTTTCATACAATGGAAACACATCAAAATCTTAAACTTTGTAGAGCATTCGATAACACAAAAACTAGAAAGTATCATTTTAATTGGTGAAAAATTATGTGATAAACATATAGACAAACAAGATCCTAGCCTACTCCCCCATCAACCCACAAGACAGTACTAAATTTTCTAACAATAAAATCCTGCTTTATCTGAGCATATAAATCCATCTTAAGTAAAATCTATAGAGATAAAACTATCATCATATCCCAAAATCAACTTTCCAAAACCGTCCACTTGACCCAAAACCAACTATACAAAACCGTCCACTTGAGATTATATAGTCACTCAAAATTATAACTTTTCTGCTACACCTACGTATCTCACAAGGGGAACTAAATTCTCAGTACTTATCCTTGAATTAGGTAAGGGATATAATGGAAGGCACACCACACCACCTTATCTGACAGTTTACTTTTTATCTGAGTGACTGTTTTCCAGAATAGCATAACTGAACGGAAATAATCAATCTGTTATAACTCACTCCTGACATTATGCACCTTCATCAAACATTAATAAACAGTGTTCCTTGTAGACATTGTTTAGTAAATTTTGAATTTCCGGAAGGCAGTGTAAGAAGGATATACCATGCCAACCATTGTCCTCTCTCTTTCTAAAGCACCAGATTCTCCTCTCACTAGGGACAATAAAGTTTAAGTTGGTTAGCTTCTTTGAATAACATACCTGAGGGAAAACACCGTTAGTTTGCCGACTATTTCCATACATCGAAACACACCACCTTTTCTTTGAATTAGGAGCAAAATATCAGTAACAAATTTCCGCCAGAATCAATATTGTTATCCTGTATCAAGATGTGTTATTACCAAAGAAAACAACAATCACCAGAAGACCAATTAACTCCACAAGTGAAAAATTCTTACATTAGGCCTACACTGTTGCTGATACATGTATTGGGTCAAACGCCGAGCGCAAGTGCCAGGTTCGTAAGCTGGTCTAACAGCAGATTTAATAGGTAAATTCTGCTGCAGAAAATGTGACTGTAGTTGAGGCCTTTGCTGGGGAAGCGATTTCAACAGTTGTTGCTGATATTGCATCTGCAAAATACGCTGTTGTTTCAAAATATTCATCTGTGCAAGAGCAGCTTGAGAAGACTGCCTGGACAATTGGAGGAACTGCTGCTGCTGTTGTTGTTGCTGCTGCTGCAAAAGCATTGCTTGATCAGAGTGTTGACGCTCCAATTTTACAGGCCCTATGCCTCTTCCAACTTGGTTCTGTTGAGGTTCTAGCTTCACTAGTGCAAGATTTTGGAATGACTGCAACTGTTGCTGAGGAGCAACCTGATCATTCATCGTCTGTGGCTCCAACTTGACTGCACCTCTTCCCCCTAAGTCTCCTCGGGTTGATTGAAATTGGTGCAGTGATTGACTGTGTGAAAGAGGGAACTGTTGAATTGATTGCTGCCCATGCTGAAACTTTTGTGGCTCAAATTGTTGAACTTGAGATTGCGGCTGGTCTAACATTTCAGGATTTCCAGCATAGTTTGCAGTTTGCTGGTTCTGAATTTGACCTGGTGACCCAAAATTAGCAATATTTGATGGTGTGAATGACGAAGGAGGTACATTAAAACCAATCTCGTTTGCTACAGAAGTGAGAGGATCAGACTCAGCAGTGGCATCAAAACCTCTCTGTTGGAAAACACTAGCACAAGAGAGGTCAGAATTTGGAACCCCATTGCTGAAAGTCTGGTTGAGGAATGATGAAATGTTTTCTGTGCTACCCAGCAAATTCATGTTATATTGAGCTCTTGGTGAGACAAGCGAGGAAAATGTTGCCTGTGGAGGCATTGAACCACCTTGAGATCCCAAAATAGCAGAACTCGATCGCATAAGTGCCGGAGAACCAGATTGAGGGCCACCAATTGAAGGTATTGAACCACCCTGAGATCCCAAAATAGCAGAATTTGATCGCATAAGTGCCGGAGAAACAGATTGAGGGCCACCGATTGAATTTGCTTGCCTAGACTGCACCATTTCTCACGAATTTAGACAGCAACTGCTCAAAAAGTTCACCAAACAAAACTAATACATCTCAAGTTCACCATACACATATATCATGTTGATACTCCCCAGGCACCTAGACAAAGAAGGCATAATTATATTCAAACAAAATCCAGGAAAAGCTTAGAATTTGATATTACAGATTATCAGCATTTCAGAAGTGGAGTCACAACAGTTTCCATTTGTGACCACTATAACCTGAAACATAGACAAGAACAGAGAAGAGTAAAGTATTAATTGTGGAGAAGCTGAAATCATTTAGTGAAAACTCTAATTAGATTAGAACAATTTACCCCCGGAATACAAAATCATAAAACACAGCCAAACCCCCACAATCGGGTAAGTGTTTAAGCTAAAATAACTATATAAAAAAAGAGATAACAGTAACATACTAAATTTATAACAAAAACGCCTCTGAAATTTGAAAACTTCCCCCATTCTAAAATCCAAAACAAGATACCAACATCCACAAAAACTCAAAACTAAAAAAGAAATAGAAATGGAAATATATAGAAAGAAGCTTGATATTAATGAAACCACACTTATTAAACACACGAAAAGGACATAATTAGCAAACAAATTGAAAACCCAGAGACCAAAAGGGAGAAAAAGATAGATGCAAAGTCTGGGAAATATGTACTCCTTGTTCTTCACTCACCCAAACAAAGAAAATCCAGTTAACAAAAGAGAAAAGGATAGAGAACTTACAATGTGAAGTGGCAGCGTGGATGATTCTTGAGAAGGAGAGGAAATCGGTCGTTCCCTATGAGAAGAAAAAAGCCGAAAAGGAAACCAAACAAAACCAATTATCTCTCTAAAGTGATGATAATAATAATAAATAAAAACAGATTTTGTCTTCAGAGCTCTTTCCCATTGGATTATGCAGAAAGAGAACGTGATGTAAAAAAGATTATCTTCATTGATAATCTATCGTTCATATTTTTTTTTCCAATAATCCTTTTTGTTTTCCCTTTTGGGTGTTTTGTAGCAGCCTACGCTCATTCTTTGCCTTTTCGTTTCACTCTGTTTTGTTTTGTTTCGTTTCGTTTATAAAAAGAGAGTAGTGAGAGTTTATATGTGTTCTTCCGGACGTCAAAATTTCTTCGGATTGGATTTAATTTTTGCTTTTTACAATTTTTTCTATTATTTATTTATAGTGTAAAATCAAATATATATATATATATATATTTCTTTATCAAATGGAGAAGTATTCATTGGTAAATAAATATTTACATCAGACCAAAACAGTCCAAAGACGATTCAAGTTCTACATAACCTAAAACACAAAAATAAACAAAAGATGGGGTTATATTTGTCTCATAATCAAATAATGAACAAAAGAAAAAATAAAAAAATAAATCTAAAAAACCAATTAGTATCATTTTAGTAAGGATGATAATGGATTGGGTCGGTTTTTTTGTTCACTCGAATTTCATTTGAAAACTAAACTCTTTTATTAAATTCGATCGATTTGATGTCACCTTTAAAATAATATGATTTAATCTAAACTCAAATATATTTTTTAAAAATGACAAAATAATTTGATCGGGTCAAATCATATTGAAATATGTCATGTTTAGGTGAATTGTCCATCCTTACATCTAAGACATTAATTATTAGTCAATTGATATATAAAATCGATGTTGATTAAAATAAAGAAATCATCGAAAAAACTCTAAGGGTGTGTTTGGTTAACGTAAAATAAGATTATCTTTGGGAATAAGATTATCGAAATGACTACTATGTTTTGTTTGTTTAGCACTAATATAGGATTATAATGTTTGGTTTGACGAATATAAGATTATTTTGATACATTTTTTATCAAATTATCTTTGGGATATATATATTTTTAACAAGTAAAACTTTAATATTAAATTATAAATATTTGAATGAAAATTTATAAAACTATTTTACTTGTTACATTATGTAGATTTAAAGAAAAAATATATTTAATATATAATTAATATAATTAATATATCAATTTTATATTTTTAAATGATTTTCATAAATATCATATTTATTTATATAAAATATAATATACTACGAAAATTAATATTGATATTGAATGAAAAAATATATTATTTTTTAATGTATAATACTATTTTTTAATAACTCAGTCAAATATTATTATTTTAAGCAATTAATTTTTAATAATAATAACATTTTCACCTCATAAAATTATAAAATGATTAATAATTTAAATATTAAAATATTAAATAATTTTAACTACTAAAATTTAGTAACATTTTACTAAATTAAACTCATTATATTATTATTATTATTATTATTATTATTATTATTAAATTTAGAATTTTGAGTAAATCACAATTTTTTTGATAAGGATCCATATGAAATAATTTATTATTTTAGGGGTATTTATGTCCAAAATGATAGAAATTATTTATTACTTAAAATTTTAAAGGTAATGACATTTATACCATTTTAATAAAAAAATATTATTACTTGTAATAAATTATTACATAGTAATAATCTTTTTCACGAATTAAATATAAAAATACAATTTCAAAAATGATCATTTATCTTAATAATAAACTTTTTCGTGAACTAAACGTCACTAAAGAATAAGGTTTCTTCATACCAAAAGTACAGAGTTCTAATCATAAGCTAATCATATTTTAAAATAAAAACACTAATATCAATAGAAGGTAACAATGACAAGGGTAAACGCTCACGTGTAGCGCCTAAGTATACGGTTAAAATATGATGTTATTGATTTTTTTTTTTTTTAAATAACAAAATCGGTAAAAAATTATCGAAAACATCATTATTTTGACCGGTTCTAATTACCTATATAGGTAAACGCGGTAGAAAAAATCCGATCAAAAAATAATGTTTTAGGTAGCGCTTTACCGAAAATATTATTTTTTGACCGGATTTTTTACCCCATTTACTTATATAAGTAATTAGAACCGGTCAAAATAATAATGTTTTTGGTCATTTTTACCGGTTTTGTTATTTAAAATAATAATAAAATCGGTGATGTCTTATTTTAACCGTATACTAAGGCGCCGCACAGCATAACTGCCCATGACCAAGTCACAATGGTCAAACAAAAAGGAAGATCCTCGAACACAAGTAAAGAATTAAGCATGTTGTAATTTTTTTACAATACTGAAAATGATCAAAACAAAATGGTCAACCACACTTATTTTATTAATCTTTTTAAAAATTGAATCCATACTAAGGAAAATTAAACTACAAAATATACCATATAAATGTCATATCCTTTGTTACTTTTAGAATAGATGGCCACATAATTAGCAGACATTTGAAATATATAACATATTATATAGGATGAAAGGATGGATTCTTCTCTCTCTCTCTCTCTCTCGAATCTTATTTCTTCTCATTCTCGATCTGATCTATTACTTTTAGAAACTCAATCATCTCTTAATCTAGACGATGATGATTTCTTTCCACGAGTCATCACCTTTATCTATTGTGCATGAAAAATGATGTTTATGTATGTACACAAGTGACAAGCGTCGTATATTGTCAAATATATAATCTTTAATCTCAAAATAGGTAAATAATAAGCGTAATAAAGAAAAGAAAGGTCAATCCACATGGACTAAATAGTTTCTGATGTTGAGAGATTTTGATTCTGACTTTGATGATAAGGTAAAGAAAATTGGGGGATTTCAATTGAAATAACGGAGTAAAAATAAATAAATGTAAAAGAGTAAAAACAAATGAGAAAAATAAAAAAGTAAATTTTGAGAGAAGAAAATCAATTTAATAAAGTAGCCATAAACTTCGCTTTGCCTCAATTCATTTCGATCATCGAAAAAAATTTTACTTCGGGATTCATGCCAGTTACAGTCTATAAGGTTCAACCCTTGTAACTTTTTTTTTGTTAAACCGATATTCCCAAGTTAATCTTTGAAATTCAGTCTTTATTTGGACTAACTACGCTATCGCCGTTAGCACTAAAACAACTTTAAGCGCTAGAAAAGCACAACTCGGATTATGTTGTCTCAATGAGAATCGAATTTGATCTCAATTTCCCTTAGCGGACAACAACTAAATGTGTTCATAGGAATCGAACTTGCTACCAAACGGTTCTTCCTCCCAACTTCAAATCAAAACAATATACAGACCAACGAGCTCTTTTTGAAAAGAAAGTGTTGAGATTTTTTCAAGGAAAGTCCAATTGTGAATCCAAGTTTGCAGAAAATTGAGAATAATATCTGAAGATATTAAGTGTTTTTCTATTATCACGAAACAAATTGAGTAATCGCTAAGTCATTGACTAATTGAAAAAATTAACTAAACATGATAAAAAGCATAGTTAACATTTTTTAAAGAAAATAAGTAAAGACTTAAAGTAAAAATAAAGATGAAAAGAATAAAACTTTTATAAAAATAAAAGGAAAACACAAACAAATTGAATCCAATAACATTTCAAGTTTTATCCTAAGGGGGTGTTTGGATGGGGAATGTGGAATGTAAATCTCACATTCCCTCGTTTGGTTAGCCCAGGAATCCCATTTCCGGTAATGCAAGATTACCAAATGGTGGATTTTTTAGGCTATATTACCGGAAATGTCATTACCTCCCTTTTCGTAGGTATTATTGGATTACCGGCGTTTTGGACTAAAATGTCCTTAATTTTTTGTTTCTTTCAAAAATATAATTCTTCTGTCATTGAATAATAAAATTTCTACGAAGGTTAAATTATAAATTTATTCTTAAACTATTTTAGATTTACAAAAAAAATACTATAATTAAAATTTTATATGAAGTTCAGGGGTTAAAAAAAATTTACCCTTTCATTAAACCTTTTTATATTTTCAATTTTGTAAAAAAAAATTATATACATTTTATGAATTTAAATTTTTTAAAGAAAATATATAAATATTTTTCAACTTGTTAAAAAAACAAATATATAATAAGGACAATTTGGTCAAATATACATTCTAATAATCTTTTATTCTTTTAACCAAACATGATAATCTTACATTCCTGCTAAGCCAACCAAACACTAAGGGGGTGTTTGGTTCAAGGATTGTAGAATCCCACATTCCCATGTTTGGTTGGCCGGGAATCTTATTCCCGGTAATATTTTATTACCAATAGTAGATTTTTTGGGGTATATTACCAGTAATGTCATTACCTCCCTTCCCTTAGTTATTGTAACATTACCGGCGTTTTGGACTAAAATGCCCTTAAATTTTTATTTTTTTTTCAAAAATATCATTCTTCTGTCATTGAATAATAAAAATTCTACGAATGTTAAATTATAAATTTATCCTTAAATTATTTTAGATTTACAAAAAAAATCTATAATTAAAATTTTATATGAAGTTCAGGGGTTCAATTTTTTTTACCCTTTCATTAAAACCTTTTTTATATTTTTAATTTTGTAAAAAAATTATATAAATATTATGAATTTAATTTTTTAAAGAAAATATATAAATATTTTACAATTTGTAATATTATACAAATATATAATAAAGACAATTTGGTTAAATATACATTCAAATAATATTTTATTCCTTTAACCAAACACGGTAATCTTACATTCCTGCTAAACCAACCAAACACAAAATACAACATTCTCAGTAATTATATTCTCTAGTAATCTTTTATTCCCACTGGTAATCTTACATTCCGTGAACCAAACGCACCATAAGTGTGTTTGGTTGGGGGAATGTGAGATTCCATGAGAATCTCACATTCCACCGTTTGATTGGTCGGGAATGTCATTCCCGATAATCTTACATTACCAATAGTGAATTTTTTTAGGTATATTACCGGGAATGTCATTACCTCCTTTTCCTTAGGTATTGTTGGATTACCGGCGTTTTGGACTAAAATGTCCTTGATTTTTTTTCTTTCAAAAATATACTTTTTCTGTCATTGAATAATAAAAATTCTACGAATGTTAAATTACAAAAATATCCTTAAACTATTTTAGATTTACAAAAAAAATCTATAATTAAAAAAATATAAATTTTATGAATTTAAATTTTTTAAAGAAAATATATAAATATTTTCCAACTTGTTAAAAAATGTATATATAATAAGGATAATTTGGTCAAATATACATTCCAATAATTTTTTTATTCATTTAACCAAACACGGTAATCTTACATTCCTGCAAAACCAACCAAACACAAAATACAACATTCTCAGTAATCCTATTACAGGGTAATATTTTATTCCCACTGATAATCTTACATTACGTGAACTAAACGCACCCTAAGGGGTATTTGTAGCTTTCAAACAACCTAAAGAAAATAAAATAAAACAACTAAAGATAATCCTAAAAACATTAAAAACAAAAATAAATCCTAAATAAAAAAAATGATAATTCCCAAATATTTTTTTGAACTCAAATGTAAACTAAAATCCTAAGAAATTGTTGTCCATTCACCCCTCTAGAAAATGTTGATTGGATCGCCTTCTGGAAGCTGTTGTTGGTTGGACCGCCAAAATTTGTCACATCGGACATCGGCATGCCCCAAGTCATACCCTTAAACCCAGCCTTGATTCCAGAAAAATAAAAAAAAACTACAGAATTTGCTCTTTTAATGTTGTTTCTTAGATAAAGTCCTACATGAAATCGAATAAAAACAAATCAAATCAACAATATCAATGAAACAACAATAAGTAATTATCAACAAAATAATGACAAAATAGATCACTCATCAACAAGACAAACTTGCTTTAAACAAAGATATTTTATTTTTTAAAATAATTTTGACTTATTATGTTAACATTTAGGAAAAAA
Organism: Hibiscus syriacus; assembly: GCF_006381635.1. Lineage (NCBI taxonomy): Eukaryota > Viridiplantae > Streptophyta > Magnoliopsida > Malvales > Malvaceae > Hibiscus > Hibiscus syriacus. The sequence goes on along the minus strand of NW_024062784.1, from coordinate 1,781,305 downwards.
GTTAAATTAAGTTATTGCTCGATTTGCAATGTACATGTTCATTATTTAACTTTATTTTTACCAAAATAATATTTAGATATTATTGTGTATTGATTTATCACATTAAATTTAAAAAATATTATCAATTTATATGAATTAAACGACTTTATTAGTTAAAGAGATAATTGTCATCTTTATAGATTTTAAGTTCGAGCATCGATTGTTGAATATTTATGCGTTAATTGTAAACGATTGAAAATCTTTAGAGCATACTACTGTTACTTATAAGCACCTTAGCTTAATAAGAAAAATATGATCAAATTATTATAAAAACTACAAATCTATGAAAGAAAGTCAAAATAAAAAAATTGACGGTCATTTATCAGATTCTTAAAATAATAACGTAAAAAAACATTAAACTTCTATTTTAATCGAAGCATATTTTAAACATTTACAATAAATAAAAATATAATTTAAATATTATCTTTTATTGCTTAAGTATATTAAAAATGAGGGTAAATTATGCGTTTAGTACCTAAACTATCAGTTTTGATCCATTTTAGTATCTAATTAATTTTTCAAAACCATTCCTAATATTTTTGTTGTTGCATTTTAGTACTCCCATTAAAAACTTAATGTTAAGTTTTGAAAAAAAATAATGATTAGGTACTAAAATGGAATAAAGCTGATAGTTTAGATATTAAATGCGTTAAATTTTTAATGATGGAGTACTAAAATGAAATAAAAACTGAATGTCAAGTATAATTTTAAAATTTAAAAAATTTTGATATTAAAACAAAATAAAACTAATAGTTTAAGTATTAAATGTATAGTTTACCCTAGAAATTACAAGTGAGAAGGCATATTCAACGGTGCTATAAACTTGGGATCAATCCATCAAATAGAATAAAAAAGTTGGGATTAAAGCCGGATGGGTCCTATTGCTTTTAGGATATTTTTTTCTAGCTGATTAATTATTGAGAGCTACTTTCATAATGGAACATAATAATTTAAAAATTTTGTCCAAATTATGTGATGCTTTGGCCCCAAAAGATTTATTCTTGAAAATTTATTTCCATGCTTTTATTCAACCAAATTTATTTCCAATGCAACTCCTACTAATCAGTAAAAGAAAAATAAATTTATAAAATAATAATAATAACTAAAAAACTTTTAAGAGCATCACTACAAACAATATTTACAAATACTTATAATTAAATTAATTATTATCGTATACACTCATATTCATTATATAAATATATTTCTGGGTAAACTACGCTGCTAAGTGGTCGTTAATCTTTGAGTAAATTTTCGTTTTCTCACTGAAGTTTCAAAACTAATTAGTTGATCAATAATGTTATCAATTTATAACAAATCAATCACTTTACATTAACAACCATTAACATGGGTGACATAAAACTGATGTGGTGTGCTAATCTCTGGCATGACACAAATTTTTTTCTTATATATAATCAATATTCAAGTTATAATCCCACCGACACAAACCAAGCGATATTGATGGTAAAGTAATTGTTGTTATTCCTTTAGATCTCGAGTTTGACCACCATGAAGACTAGGAGTATGAGCATTCAACGTCAAAAGATTTAGAATTATCTTAGAACATATACTAATTTATACTTACCCTAACAAAAAAATTAGGGTAAATTACATGTTTAGTACCTAAACTATTAGTTTTGATTCTTTTTAGTACATAATTCAAAATCATACATAAACTTTAGGTTTTATTTTATTTTAGTACCATCGTTCAAAATTTAACGTCAAGTTTTGATTTTTTTTTAAAATTTAGGTACTAAAATGGACAAAATTGATAGTTTTGGTACTAAACACATTAATTTTTTTAACGATGGGTACTAAAATGGAACAAAAACTAAACATTATATATGTTTTTTGAAAAATTTAAAGTTTAGGTACTAAAACGGATCAAAACTGATTGTTTAGGTACTAAAAGCGTAATGTATCCTAAAAAATTATAATCCATGTGCTCATCCATGTAATTTACCCTTGCTTTTAAATACTCCTATATGTTTTGATAAAATCAAGGGTAAATTATATAAATAATCCTCAAACTTTTAAGACATTTGCATTTTTGTCACCAAACTTTTAAAACTTGCAATACAATCATCAAACTTTTAGTTTGTTCTCAGTAAGGTCTCTGTCGCTACCTTCTATTAGTTTTTTCTGACGTGACAATTAACTGCTATTAAACTCCCCCTTCTTCTTCAACGATTCCTTTTCTTTTTCCCCTTATTGTTCACCCATCTATGGTCACCCTACCTTCGATCAACAGTGGCTCAGACTGCCATCACCATCGTCACCGATGTCGCCTCCCGATCACACCTCGACCCTCTATTCATACTCACCGTCCACCGACAAGTTCTGCCCCTATTTCAAAAGAGGGTGGAACTAAAGCCAGATCAAATGGCAGCTTTCTCGATTAATAGCCTTCTCGATGGATATCAAACTCATACGAAGCAATGTCGGAGAAAAATCGAGCTGGTTGATAAATTAGAGATGAAAGAATCGAATTGAAGCTAACAAAAAATTGAATTTCCACTCTTCAACAAAGGAGAATCGAATAGAAGCTAGCCTTCTTTTTAATTTTCTTAAAAGTGTAGCAGACGACTCAACTTTTAAGAAAATTAAAAATGAATCCAGTTGAAATTGGTTTTCAATTTTCCTAAAATAGACGGTGAGTATGAATCGAGGGTAAGGTGTGGTTGGGAGGTGACACCAGTGATGATGATGATAGTGGTGTGAGTCATTGTTGATCGGAGGTGGGATAAATAAGAAGAGAGAAAAGAAGAAGAATTACTAAAGAATAATGGGGAGTTTAACGATAGTTAAATGTCACTTCAGCAAAAACTAACGGAGATAACGACAAATACCTTACTGAAAAATAACTAAAAATTAGATAATTGTATTGCAAATTTAAAAAGTTGGGTGAACAAAATGCAAGCGTCAAGTTCGGATTTATATACTTTACCCTCAATCAACTTAACTTAATTAAGCCATTGTTTTCGCGGGCTTTTCCCTTTTCCATTCCCTTTCCCGTTGCTGTCTCTCTCTCTCTCATGGTGTTCTCTCGTCCAAGAACTCTCTTTCACTCCGTTGCATCTCATCTGTTTTTATTCTTATAAAATCCAAAGATAAAGACGGAAAAACCTACGGAAATACTTTTAATTCCAGCGGTAGCTAAAAGCTGGAATTCTCTGTTTATATCATTCTTCCTTTGATTAATGCAGAAAAAATCAACAGCCATTCTTAAGCTCTCTTCTCTGTTTCAGCTCTTTCCATTTACGTTTTTTCAGGTATGTTTCTTTCGTTTTCCGAGTTAGATTTTTCCCCTTTTTTTAATATCTAAATTTGATAGGAGTCTTAAATTTGTATCGACTTTATCTGTTTGATCTGCATTGAGCTAAATTTGAACACATTTTTTATATGATGCAAATTATTCAATTTATTTCTAATAAATTTATAAATATTGATGTAAAACTAATATTTTGATAGTATTATTTTGAAATGTGATGATGGTTTTCGGTCTTAGTCCTAGATCATTCGAACCTGATACTCGATGTCATTCTATGCTTCTTTATTCGAACCTGATATAGGATGTCATTCTATGCTTCTTTCTTTCCAATGCATAGATTGTTTCTCTAGATCTGATGTAGAATTATCAATTATGTGAATGTGTAAAATTAATTTAGTTTTAGTTCTTCTAAGTGTACATGAGTGACAGTTGTAAGTGTCAATTTTACGGGAATGATTGAATTTCTTAGATAAGCTGTATTTCAAGAAAATAGTTTAGTTCTCATAAAAATTGCAGGTGTTTTTAAGAACTGATTGGAAAAGGAAGGCAATAGTGAGCATGGCTTTAGGAAAATACAGTAGAGTAGATAACAGGAGTTCCTCGTCTGGGAGTTATTGTTCCACTGTCCCCATTGTGCTTTTCATGGGCTTATGTTTAGTTGGGATTTGGATGATAACTTCGTCCTGGGTTGTCCCGATTCAAAACGGGGATTATACGCCTGAAGAAAAGAAAAATCATGTCAAGGATCAGTTTGCGCTGGTAATCATGGACAATAACAGCGGCAACAAGCCACAATTTGAAGATAAGCTCGATGATCAAGGTAAGGATGCTCCGCAAAGGGATTCAAATGTGAGTCTAGCAAAAGATGATGGCAAAACCAACTTCAACGCAAAAGAAAACAATAAGAACACTGAAGAGACTAAGTTGGAGAAGTCTAAGAAGGATAATGAGCAATCCAATACTTTGTCTGAGAAATCTAAGAAGGATAATGAGCAATCCAATCCTGAAGGTGGAGTGAGAAACAATGACAGCGGTGAGAATCTGGGTGGACAAAGGTCTGAAAACAGCAATGAGAAACCTTTTTCAAATGAGAATGACAAGAATTCTAATTCTGATGATGCTGAAAAGAAACGCAATGAAAGCTCCTCTTGGACTAAAGGGAATAAGGTAGATAAAAATACTGACAAGGTGTTGCATAAAAGGTCTGATGGTCAGGTGAAAAAGAATAGCTCAGATGAAGTTTTTCCATCAGGTGCTCAGTCTCAAAGCTCTGATGGTCAAGTGCAAATGAAAAGCTCTCAAATGAAGTTTTTCCATCTGGTGCTCAGCTTGAGCTTATGAAGGAAACCAAGATTCAGAATGGATTGTTCTCTACTCAAGCTGCAGAATCGAAAAATAAAAAAAAATGCCCAGTCATCAAACTCGACATCAAAGGAATATAGTTGGAAGCTTTGTAATTCCACTTCCGGGCCTGATTTTATCCCATGCCTTGACAATTGTGAGGCTATCAGGAATCTCCGTAGTACCAAACATTATGAACATCGAGAGAGGCACTGTCCTGAAGTATCACCAACCTGCATTGTTCCTCTTCCTGAGGGATACAAATATCCAATTCGGTGGTCGAAAAGTAGGGACTAGGTACTTGAACCTAACATGTTCTGGTTTAACTTTTCAAATTGATTTTGTTCTTGATAAGATGAATTAACAAAAGCTTTCATCCTGCCGCAGGTTTGGTATGGGAATGTGGACAACTAGTAAAATATAAAGGGGATCAGAATTGGATGGAAATTTCCGGGAAGTACTTAACATTTCCTGGTGGTGGAACCCAGTTTAGGAGAGGTGCACTTCATTATATTGACTTCATACAAAAGATGAGTTCTCAAATTGAATGTATTGTCTTTGAACTTCTTTATTGTATCATATCATTGACTATTATGTCTCACCCGCCCATGTTGTGGTCTCTGCTTGTCGAACATTCATTTTTGTCTCTGTTTGTTGCCTATTATTACAGGGGTAATACTTATACAACACTAATAAAAGCTGCGGCATGAGTATCTTTTGATCTGAAGCTATAGCTGAAAATGAGATTTCAGCACCTTATTTAGGGGCACGATAGCTTTTGTTATCAGTTCCCTTCATTTCCCTTAAAGCTGACAGTGATTGTTTTGATAGTAATCTTAATTCCACGAATACAACATATCATCCACGTCAATCTTATTTTTTCCTATAATGCATTGGCTTAAAATTTGTGTTATAACCAAATTATCTATTGAATGAGTGCATTTTTCTAATAAGTTAATGTTTCTTGTAATTATAAGTTGTAGAAAAGCCTATGCTCAGTAAAAAAATTGCAATTAGTGTAATTTTACTTTAAAACCTTACGGAATGCTAACAAAGGTAAATATAATGAGTACTTTCAAGCAGATTTTTGTTCTTATAGATATCTTAAACCTACAATTTTACAGTCCATGAAAGAGGTCAGGAGTTTATTCTTAGACGTGAATTTCTTTCTTTTGTTGGGGCATTTCTTCTAACAAAAAGAAAGTGATAAGTTCAAATTTCATTTTTTATTGATCATGAAAGGGAGTAGGCATTGGCATATTAATCGCTTTTCTGGTTGACAGGAATACCTAAGGAGCGTGAAGAAGCTTATATTATCTGAATTCTGGACATTCGTCGATATATGTTTGACTGTGTGGCTATGTGCACATATGATATATCTGTTTCATTTCTTGCCAGGCAGTCTATATCTGCAATGTTGATTACATGCATCTTTCTACAAATATTTGATTTATTTTAATAAGAATGCTTGTTCGCCGCCCATTGCATTCCGATATTTTCCTCTCCTGAATTTTCTATCACCTTACCCTTGATGTTTGATTACTTCTGCAGTCTGTTCCGGATATAGCGTGGGGAAAACGCTCTCGTGTACTATTGGATGTTGGATGTGGGGTTGCCAGCTTTGGGGGTTATCTTTTTGAAAGAAATGTGCTGTCTATGTCCTTAGCACCAAAAGATGAACACGAAGCTCAATCTGCACTTGAAAGGGGAATTCCTGCTGTGTCTGCCGTGATGGGTACTAAGAGACTTCCCTACCCTAGCAGTGCATTTGATGTTGTTCACTGTGCACGATGTAGAGTGCCATGGCACATAGAAGGATTATTACAACCTCCATAAAATTTTAATTATGAGTTGTCTTCAAGTCGTAAACAACTAGATCAATGCATTTTATGAATCTGGCTGTGCTAGAATATTTGCCGGTCATAGCAATATGCATATGGTAAACTCCTCTTGAAGTTCAACCGTTTGCTGAGACCCGGTGGTTTCTTTGTGCGGTCTGCTAATCCTGTTTATCGGAGAAAAGGAAAAAATGTTGAAATCCGGTAAGGTATATAATTCCATTGTACTTTTTCTGGTCTTGTATGAGAGCTCTGATGTATCTCACTCCTGCTGAATTTATTTGTGGATTTTGTGCAGCTATGATTGAACAAACAAAATCTATGTGCTGGGAGTTTTAAACAAAACTAAAATGGAACCAGTAAATAGATGGCAATAGCAACATTTAGAAAGCCTAAATCTAATGACTGCTATGAGAAAAGGTCACAACAGGAGCCTCCGCTATATCCTGAGTCTGATGATCCAAACGCCACTTGGTAATACTTTTTTCCCCATTTTTAACTTGAATGTAAAACTATATATTCTGACTAAAACCATCTCTAACACCTCATTCTAAGATAACACCAGAAATATCCAAAGCAGTAAATAGTAAGCTAATTTGCATTTTTTGTGTAAGCTGTTGATTCAGATGCTCCCTTTGTAAATTAGGCAAAAGAACTATCTGATTGACTTGTAGAAACAGAACACGAATAACTTGTCGATAAGAATGTAGTTGCTCTTTTCATTATCGCTTTAGAACAAATATGAATCTCTTGCAATAAAGCTACCCAAACTACCACTTAATTTGATTCTTATCAACAGGAATGTGCCACTGCAAACATGCATGCACAAAGTGCCTGTAGATACATCAAAACGTGTGTCTAAGTGGCCTGAGAGATGGCCAGAAAGGTTGGAAAAACCACCTTATCGGTTCTCGAGTTCCCAAGTCAGAGTTTACGGCAAACCAGCACCAGACTGCTGACAGTGAGTACTGGAAAAACCGGGTCACCAGGTCATACATAAACTGTATGGGAATAGACTGGTTATATGTTCAAAATGTCATGGACATGAGAACTATTTATGGAGGGTAAGCAACAGATCGCCCCGTTATGCCTTTCGTTATGTTGTTGTTTCATCACCTTTTCCTGGATTCTGACTATGGGTTTGTTCTCAGATTTGCTGCAGCACTCAAAGATAAGAATTTTTGGGTAATGAATGTCGTCCCAATCAACTCGCCGGACACACTTCCGATAATATTTGAAAGGGGTCTGTTTGGTCTATATCATGATTGGTGTGAATCATTTAGTACCTATCCGAGATGGTACGGTCTTCTCCATGCCGACCATATTTTCTCAATGGTTAAAAAGAGGTTGGTATCATATCTGCCTTGGTGTGCAACCTATGTCCCCGTTTCCAGTATGAGCCATAATGTGCTATTGATCATCTGCTTCACCCTCTAACTGTGCTACGGTTTACGAGCACGTAGGTGCAATTTCAAGGCTTTGGTTGTCGAGGTCGATCGAATACTAAGGCTGGGAGGGAAGCTCATTGCTTGGGACAATGTCTAGACGACGAGCGAGCTGGAGGATATGTTCCGGTTCATGCACTGGGAAGTCAAGAAGAAATACTCCAAGGATAAGGAAGGCTTGCTTTGTGTCGAGAAATCCATGTGGCGACCTACAGAGATCGAGACGCTCACATATGCCATTGTAGCTTGTATCATGTTTAGTAGGCTTTTAGTATTTTTCTCTCTTTTTCATTAATGAAGCTTCGTTTCCAACGCTTCATGTAATTAATATCACACTAATTTTTTAATGGAAAATGATGTTACGGGTGAAACATTTACATAAACTAGAACAGACAACAATGTTAAGAAAATCAAGTGAAAATTAATTCAAACCATTATCTTTAGGGCAAACTAAATTATCAGTTTTGTTCCGTTTTAGTATTTAAACTTTTATTTTTTTTAAATCATACCTAACGTTTAGTTTTTGTTTCATTTTAGTACTCCGTCATTAAAAACGTTACGAGTTTAGTATCTAAATTATCAGTTTTAGTACTTAAACTTTTAGTTTTTATTTTTAAAAAAAAAATTAACGTTAAGTTTTTAACAGAGGTGCTAAAATGGAATAAAAACTAAACTCTAGGTTTGGTCTTGAAAAAAATAAAAATTTAGATACTAAAATAAATCAAAATTAACAGTTTAATTACTAAACGGATAATTAACCCTTAGTTAAATCACAATTCTAAAATCTGTTAATGTCCTCATTTTTAATCAACAAAAAGGTTAACAACAAAAGAGGACAACAAATTCAGAGACCAAATGGGCCAACAAAACCCAAATAAACAAGTTCAAAAGTTTTTAAAGAGTTCTAATTCTAAGGTATATATAAGATAATATTATTTCTTATTTTTTGGGTTCAAACGGTCGATCTCCCACTGAACTAAATTTCTTAAAATTGAATTAATAATAATTCACCAAATCAATTTTTTTAAATCCTTAACTGAATCGAATAAAGATTGATTAATTCAATTTTTGTTGTTAATAGATTTAACTAATAGACTCTTGTCAAAGTTAATTTAATCGAGTCGATAATAATGGTTAATTTAATTTAATTATATCCGAATCGAATTCTGATCGTGAGAGATTTTTTATCCTAAAAAAATGGATGACGAGATTAGTCACGAAAACGCGACACATGAAACTAATAAACTTGGAAGCCCGCGTGTAGCACGTAATGATAATACCATCGACACCAATAATAATAATCACAACAGCAACAACAACAACAATAAAGATCAAGACCGCTTCCTTCCTACAGCGAACGGGAGTAGGATTCTGAAGAAAGTGATTCCGAGCAACGGGAAGATCTCCAATGACGCAAAGGAAACGATCCAGGAATGCGTGTCGGAGTTCATCAGTTTCGTCACCGGGGAAGCCTCGGAAAAGTGCCGGAGGGAGAAGAGGAAGAAGATAAACGGAGATGACATCATATGGGCAATCACGACGTTGGGGTTCGAGGAATACGTCGGACCCCTGAAACTGTACCTAAGCAAATATAGACATCGAAGGGGAGAAGGTTGTGTCCCCGAAGCGACAAAAACAACAACTTGTCCGGCAACAACCATCGGAGTATGAACAAAATCTATGTTTCAACAACAACAATGTATATTCTACCGTCAAATGTTTTGTCTCATCACCCTTCATTTGTTCCATCGGACCAACCATTTCCCTTGCCTTTCTCTTCCGGTTCCTTTCAAAAGCAATTACAGTAGCAAGATTTTGATTCTGTTGGACATTGGTAAGAACAACTGGATGTCTTTAACAATCTCTTCTTCTTCTATTTTATCTTTGATGTTAATTAAGTTCATATATATATATATATATATATATTCACTTACACAATGTAAAATTCTTTAATTTTAGGATAGTTGAATGTGTGAAAACAGATGATTATAATCAAAAGTAGAAAATATGAAGATATTTACTGAAAATAAAAAATAACGAGTCAATCTTAGTCATATATTTTCACTCATTCAACAGTATTAGAGTATATGTTATTAATAATTTTCTGCTGTCAAACATAGGAGCAAGGGGACCCGACCCGCCACCTCCCGATGACATGGGACCCGACACAAACAAGGTTAAACCTTGTCTTTATTTCTGTTTCAAAATCCGGTCCGATATAAATTTAAATATAATTAAAAAATATATTTAACGATATGACAAAGTAAATAAAGAAATTAAACCTTAATCTAAAATTTAAACTAATGATAATGTTTAATTAAGCTTTTTTTTCTCATAAAAACTAGAAAAAAGTAACGTTAAAAGTTGAATCAAACGATAAATAATTTAATATCATTTAGTGTTAAAAGTTGAATCAAGATATGAATAATTTAATATATTTTAAGTAAAATTTGCGTATATCTCCTAAAATCTAATTCAATTTAATTTTAGATTTAATTAGAACTTAAATAGTTTCTTATCAATGTCACGGGTCGTGATACTTGGGTCCGGAATATTGGTGCAAGTGTCTGCGTGACACCAACAAGATAGGATCATAGATAGGGGATGTAGTGTGATCTTGAGTTAAATATAATAATAGCAACTTTAATCCCTCTCAATTATCAATAATTCAATTTTAATCCTTTGAAAATACACATTTCACTATATTGAATTTAATTTGGACCTTAAAAGCTCAAGTATAATTATCTACAATCCCGATGCCATTGATGAAGCCAAAGCCATTTCACTAAGCATTGGATATATCTTTAGCTTCACCATCATTTTTATCTACGTCAACAATCTCCGCATCATCTTCGCCATCGCCGTCCCCAGTAACTTTTGCGGAATTACGAGTGACGTACAAGCTACCTAATACCATCCTGAATCCCAACGCCCGCAACAATAACCCGACACATCACGGTTACGATCCAGAACATCCACGACATTGAAACGAAGATGATACCGAGAACGGGAAGCAAGTCCGAAGTTTGATATTCGGGTACGGTAACATAAGCCAAGAGGCAGCCACCCCCAGTGACGACGAAGCCGAACAAAATGCAAACTATGGTCCATATGCACGTCCGGCTAGCAGCTTGATCCAGTTCTGTCATTTGGGGAAATCTACAAAAGAATCTGTCTTATTCAGACAAATATGAGTGTCTTTGGCCATGATGACGACGATCCATGTTTTAGACTAATGGGATCACTAAATGACCCATTAGAGATGGGGAAATTTTTAGGATAAATTATTTAAATGAGACATTTTTCTTGATAAATTTGAGATAAACACAAAATAATATATGTTTAAAGATTGTTAATCATTCGACAATGAATGCTCATAACTTGATATATGCGGTTGTGTCGGCGCAAGTTCCGGCAAATGTTACTATTTTGTTGAATATTCGGGGCACCGAACTTAGTAGGTGGGTTGCTTTCGATTTACAATTTTTAAGACTTGCATCGTTCATGTTGATTTTCATGTATTATATTTGGAATTTAATGAGATTGGGAAAAACATGGAATTTAGCTTTCTTGTAGCGATGGGTGATATTTCTTTGAGAAAAACTGGGGTAGATGAGAAGAGAGCTAAAGTGCACAAAGAGTCCAAAACTCTTCTGGAGTATACTCGAAAAGCTACAAGAAATATGGACTTCCTTGGATGCCAATTGATGTGATAAAATACCCCTTTACAGCAAAGGGGGCAGCTTCTTATATATGGGCTTCCTTGGATGCAAGTGACTTCTTTTACTATTTAAGGACAACCTTGGTCTTGGAATTTGAATTGTTTATCCAGCTCAGTTGGTAGAGCGCAAGGCTCTTAACCTTGTGATCGTGGGATCGAGTCCCACGGTGGGCAATTCCTAATTGCCGGAGATCTTCCACGGAAGTTGCTCTCAACCTAGCGTTGGGGTAAGCCTACTACCCTACCTCCCCTTTATCCCATTACATATGGGAATAGGGTTAACTTACTTGGTCTTGGAATTTGATTCCAAAGAGGATGACATCTATTTTACCAAGTTGATGTGATAGAGGGCATAAATGGGTAAGAAATATGTGGCAGGGTTTAATTGAATGGAGAAAATACTTGAGGCGTGCTGATCCTTGATTTACCAAGAAAATGAATGTGTTTTATGGTGAAATAAAACAGCTGACTTTGGTTATATGATATGCGTTACGTATAAATATTCAGTTTGCCTTGGTAAATAATGAGCCAATTTGCTTGACTAAGTTCATAAATTCAAAGTGGCAGTTCGTTTGACCTTTTTCGAGAATGCAATGTTTTCTTTGGTTGATTTAAGAATTATGAAACAAGGATGTAGCTATTCTTGTTTTTTTCCCCTTATTGTTAATTTATTAAAGATTTTGGTGATCAAATTATCACCTATATGTTGCTCTCATGAATTCTTTCTGCATTTCATTTATGCTTAATCTTGTTTGACAGGCATTACTAAATCGCGTGGGCTACACACTGAAATTAATCATGGGGTGTTGGTGGAAATGGCTGAGCACAAGAAAGATTTGGAGAAGAAGACCAAACCCATCTTAGATACTTCTGAGGAGCTACCAGGACCTGCCTCCGGTAATATGTTATTATGATTGCCATTGGAGCATTACCATGCTTTGGTGTTCATGTTTTTTCTACACATAAAAAATTTCTACTCCACTATACTTGGCGTTTATTTCCTATATCGATCTCTTTGGTACCGGTGCGAGGGTCCTCTTGTCCAACTGACTTCATTAGCCATCATGCTTCTCTTTGGCCACCGGTGTTCTAATTATGCCCTCACTGATAGTGAGGGAAGGGCTCATTATTGCCATTTTCTTGTTATGCAGGATAAAGCTTTAGCTGCCTTAGCAATCGAGGACAAGAAAAGGATGTATGCTGCTGCCGAAAAATATATTGAAGATGTGTTGCAATCAGCCCTTGCTACGTCAGATTGATTGGCTTCGAATGTGCAGATCTTTTATTATTGGAGAACTTCTGAAAAGGTGAATTCTATCCGATTTAAGCACACACCCCCCCCCCAATTTGTGTACTGTGATGTTCTATATATGCAGACTAGATTTGTATGATACAACTATAATGTTGTTAGATAGTATTAGTTATGTACGCATGTTACAATGCTATTTGTCTTAGCTCGTTCAACTTTTGTTACTGTGGAACTTGATTCCTGTATTTTGAAGGCTACTTGTATTCAAGCCCAAATAACTTGGTGCTGCTAATGGTTCAAAAAATGAAAAAAGAAGCCAAAAGGTTCAACCTGAAATGATAAGACTTGTCTATTTCCTCTAAATCATCCAACATGAAAGATGCAGCACATATTTTAGCCTAACAGCTACACAACTAATTACACAAAAGGGTCGTCCGACTACTGAAAAGTGAAAACCATACGAGTTTAGCAACTTCAAAAACAAGCCAAGATCTACAAAAAGATGCCCATTATCTTCTACCATGTCTACTTCCTACGAGTTCTCAGCAAGTGCCTTGTCGATTGCTTCGGCATGATCACGCAGAATGTTCCACTGAACCGGAAGAAAAATAGATGAGTGAAGTGCCCCCATCATTATTTATTACAGAAAGCATAACTTTGTGACTGATTCATACCTGATCCAGACTTAGAGAAATACCTAGGAGAACAAGAAGATGTCAGTCCATGTATATTATAACGATGACATGGGGAAAAAAAGATGCTAACATGAATACAGTGTAGAACCAGAACGGAGAGAAGAAAGAGAGATGCCAAACTTTTCCGAGACAAATCTGACCCAAAAATCCATCAAACAAATGTTCTATTACAAAGAGATTCCAAACTCCGAGAAGTCTAATTACGTGAAAAAACAGTGGGAAATCAAACCCATAAATCAAAATAATATGGGGGGGGGGGAAACCATTCATTAATCTCAAGGGCGTGGCTTGATGCTTAAGTCCTTACCTTTTTTGCCAGGCATTTGTTTACCATCCTTGACATAAAATTCACGAATATCAACCCAGATTTTCCCATTCCAGTTCCTCACTGAAACTCTTCTGTTCTTGGATATCTGCAGCCATGAACCAAAAAAAATGATTTCCACATTTCATTAACTTTGTTCAATATAAAATTCAAAAAGAAAATTCCAAAGGCAAAAAACCCTAGAATCGCGATTTTTTTAGAAAAAAAGAGAGCCATGAAATAGAATACAATATATATAAATAGGGGGAAACAGCGAGAGCACGTGGAGAGTGACCTCGCAGACGACAATGTTGTCAGAATCGTCATTGTCGACGGCAGCAGAAGTGTTGGAGGCCTTCTTAGGGGGCGCGTGGCCCTCATTCTCGTCGGAAGCGTGGCCCTCTGCATTCTTTCTCTTCCCTCTGAACGACATGTTTTCTTTCCCTCAACCTCACGATCTCCGCAAATTCCAATCCTTCTTCCTTTTAAAAGGGCTCGTTTGTAATCTGATCTTAAACTTGCTGGAGAAGCTTCTCGTTTTCTTTCCCTCCAAAACATAAAAACAAAGGGTTGGGATCTTTACATGTAAATTTATAATTGAGTTATATTATTTGTTCTCAAAAATATAATCGATCGGTAGATTTTTTAAGATGTCTTTTTAATATGGCTTAATACTAAAACAAGTGTAAAACTATACATCAATTATTGGATAACCTAACGTTACAAATGTTATCATTTTAGGTGTCTAGACCGTCATCGGAGTTAATTCTCCATTAAGTGACACATTTCACAATCTGTTGATTTTAAAAATTTTATGAATAACAACCGTCCCTTTAACCGCTAGGACCTCTTTTCATGCAATTTTAACTTTTCAAAATAAAATAATTCAATTATAACCATACTCTTAATATAATAAGATACGATGCAATCTACTCAAGTTTTTACGTAATTATTCATAATCTTCAATGCCACTAAATAACAAGCAATTGCATTTTATCACATTCAAGCTCACAATTCCTTTAAACTAAAACTTAGTAAATAGAATTTTGAGATGGTTTTTATATCACAAAAATGTGATAAATAACTATTACTTACACACTTAATAGCAATTGAACGAGATTAGCACCTACAGGTACAGCTAATAATGGTAGTTTAACTGTAAGTGGAATCAGTACATGAAACGAGGCAAGTCAAACATGAAAATCACCTCAAAATTGAATTACTTGTGGCCGAGTGTAACAATTGACAAAAATGAGATCAAGTCCTCATATGTTCTTGTTGAAGTTTGGAGATACAATTGCTTACCTCGGGTTGCGAAGGACAAACGGGAAGATTAAGATCCGGAAGTTCACCGCATGTTGCCCCGTACTCCCTCGGCTCTACTTTGGTGGAAATTGCTTCTTTCATGTCGCCAGTCATTGGTTCTCTCAGAGGAGACTCGAGTTGTTTACGATATTTCCCCCCCCCCCCCAAGATAATTTTGGTGTGTTGCTACTGAGTTTGCATGGTTTCCTATATTGCTAGAGTGGATGGTTACACCCTATAGCGATCGGTATCCTTTGAATTTAGTAGAGATATAGAGGCACCATCATTTGAGATTCCTGCGTGCGATGAGTGTTCGGACTTCGTTCCGATGTTAGCAGGTTTCTTAATCGAAGATCTTACAGGAGAAGTCAACAGTTTATGTGATTTCCTGTCATGTTGACTCATATAGGCTAAGTTCTGCAAATGAACAAAAGATTCTTCTTCAAGCAACACGAGAGCACCTATATTGCAGAAAATAACACTGGTTGTTCGGATTCATGCTTCAAATATCAAGCCACCGGAATGCAAAATTTGACTTGAAATCAATCTCAAAACAGAACCAATACACAGGCAGAAAAAACCCACGTTATACAAACTTGAAAGCTTGATGAGTCTAATTTCTAGATCATCAATCATTCATATATTGGAGTTTCCTAGGAGTGACAGGTTTGGCCATGATGCACTGTTGAGAGCAGAAACTAGCATTTTAGGAGCCTTCTCCTTTCATGCCTACAGCGAGTTCAACTTGACTAATTTCAAATGTTTAATTTTGATTGACACCGATTCCTAAAGGGTTGTTGCATAGCTGACCATTATTTCTACAGTCATTGTATTGAAGATTCAGACTTCAGTACGAGTAAAATTCAAAGCCTTGTGCTTTTGAGAAGAAAATCACTATCTAACTTCTAACTCTTTGTCTCCGATATCTTAGTAACATATAGTATTCATTTGAGGTTTGAATTGGATTATCGATGGGATAGAATTAAAAGCGATATTATAGGGTAAACTATATTAATGGTCAGTAATGTGTAAGTAAGTTTTCGTTTTTCTTACTGAAATTTTAAAAGTAACAAATTGAACACTAACGTTATTGATCAGTGACAAATCGATCACTCACAATTAACCGCCGTTATTGCTTTCTGGTTTTCTACTGGTAATAGGGAACATCTTGTTTATCATCGGCCCCTAATTTGATTGCTAATAAGAAAATTCAGGAGCGTTACTAGTAAATTCAAGCGAGAAGCGTTGGTTTTATTTAAAATGATGGGATCTGTCTTCTCCAAATGGAATTTAAGAAAACAAAATTGAATTTTCTTTCTTTCAAATAGGCCAGGAATTCGTTCATAACTTGTGGCATTGTGTTTGGACGAACGATACAGTCTTCTGCTTGAGATCATGAAGGACCATCGTATTCTGCTGTTGGATGTTGCCAAAGATCGATATGTCGTTCGAGCTTCCCATCGCCAAGCAAACCAATCCCGACTCCGTGTCGAGATCATGTAATTTTCAGCCGGTAGATCCAGATCCGCGCCCTCGAAATGGAATACCAATTTCGGAACTTTTACTTCGGTAACGCCTGATGGCAATGTGAAGCAAAGGTCGAGTCCGGTCACGCCCGAACCGTCGATGGGAAGCTTCATTTTCTTGATGAATTCTTTCTTGACCTCGTGAAAAGCATTTTCTTCTAGATACGTAATGGTCGTGCCGGAATCGATTATTAGGCCTCCGGTACCGTCGGCTCGGAGTGCAAAACTTGATTTATCGATAGGCAAGCGAGTTTTTCCGACGGAAATACCATGAGTTGAAGGTAGTAAAATGATGGCTGCGAGGGATTATGTATCATTGGGGTGGTCTTGACCGCACCAAATGTGCGATTCACTCGTGCAATAGACCCCATCAAAAGTGTACTTTTCTTGGTGTCATCGAAGGGCACAAGGCAATAAGAAAACTTGGGTTCTTTCAATTGCGAGACTAGAGACAGTGCTCCACGTCCGAGTCCGACTAGACCCGCGCCTTGCAAAAACCCTTCGCCCTCGTTATCTTCTCCGCACCCAAATCCGATTTTCGGAACCAACACCTTGCCGAACGTTAATGTTTCGGTCGACATCACACCCTGCGACGAGGAATAATCACCGTATGAATATGTGTACTGGCACCCATTACCACATGTTGCTTGCGCTAGTGCTTTGCAAAGGTGGCTCTTGCACGGCAACTTGGCGTATGTCGAAGACTTTTTCGGGTCGAAGATCGGGGCAGATTGTTGATAACATTGAGAGCAAGGCTTGCATTGAATCCAAATCAAATCGCTACCGGTGTCCATGATCGCATAGTAACTCTTCGGTGGCGTCCCGATCGATAAGTACATCAGATACTCACCGTTCCCCGCAGCTATAGGCGCTTTAACTCCGACCGAACCACCCGCTGCTGCCAAAACCATATCATTCAACTTCTGGAGCCTATGTTGCCCGCGAATTATCCCACGTAGGATCCGCTCCCATTTGGTTAAATTCTTACCCGAGTCGATGTGCTTGAGCGTGACCCTAAACCCTAGTTCAGGCTCATGCCAACCCACGAAGACTCGCCTCGACGTCGAAACAGTCGGCGAAATATGTAGTGCAACTATGGTCAGTGCTAGAAATAATACACAACACGTAGGATACAGTGAAGCCATAGAAATCTAAATGGAGAAATTGGTGATTAGTGAATTTACAAAGGGCGCTTTATTAAGCTTATATAGGAGCTTTATAGTGGAATTGGTCTTATAAAAGCACAAAAACAATGGAGTTGATGTAGGGAAATAGAAAGACTAGGCCTAGGGGACAGGTTACAAGAGAGATATCCCAACCAGTCTTAATTCTTAATTTTTTTTTTGTTCATATTACGACAATACCTGAAAATTTTAAAATATATTATTTGTTTAAATAATAGGGTAAACCACATAAATGATGCTTTATTAAGTCCATCTACTATTAAAAGTTATAAAATAATTCTCCGACTATAGAATGTTGTTTTGTTGAGTCCATCGACTATTAAAAGATACACAATGGTCACCTGACTATTCATTATGTTTCAAACTCGTCATTTTCCTTTAAAAGTTGATGGTATTATGAGGTGAACGTTAACCTGTTGATTGTGATACGATAAAATCTAATACCAGAATCTCAAACGACTATTATATCTCACCCATCATGTTAACATCCAGGTTAGATAACCACTAATTTTTTAACAAAAAAAATGACGAGTTTAAAACATAATAAATAGTCTAGAGACTATTCTGTAACTTTTAATAGTCGAGAGACTTAACATAGTAACATTCTATAATCAAATGATCATTTCATAACTTTTAATAGTCGATAAATTTAATAAAACAATATTCTATAATTACGGGATCATTTATGTACTTTACCCTAAATAATAATACGATAAAATATCAAAGTATGATGTCATAAAAAATAAAAACTTAATTTACATGGGAAGCAACAACAGCATGACAGGGATTGCTAATCACGTAGGTGTTGCTTAAACTTAGTTTGAGGAATTTGGTTTAAATTCTGTTACTGCTGTATTATAAAATTCTAATTTTAGACCAATTTGACAAATATTAATGATTATAGTTAATTAATTATTTTGTTAAGCTTATATTTTTCCTCCATCTATTTTATTACTTTTATTATTCATAAATATAAAGAAAATGTATTTTTATTAAAAAATATGAAAATATAATAAATAAAATGGAACTACTTTCCAATTACCACTTAATAAGAAATATTTTCTAATTAATTTTATTTTAATTTATATTTTAAATTTATGTTAAACTTTACGTTTAAGAATCGCAATAATATTTAAAACCAACCTAAATTACACCGCTCTTCGATCCCGGCTTCTGTAAAAAAAACTATAATCTATTGATTTTGATATAATAGTATTTTAATTTATATAAAAATAAGTATTCAAATTAAAAATATATATATTTAATAATGTAGGGGTCAAACTAAAGAATGATAATCTAATATTCTCAATTTTTTTGTCTAATAACAATTTAGGTCATTGAAATTTAAATATTAAACAAATTAAATATTGTGTTCTGAATTTTAAGTTTAAATATCTAATAAGTCATTATATGTTTCTTAAAAAGTTTAATCTTTCGTCTCTATCAATTCTTAATCGTGGCTTCATCCCTAATATAATATTAGGTGATTTTAAAACACACCAAACGATTTCGATGGTTAAAGGATTATTATTATCTCTTGAAGTTTTGAATTCGAGTATGACGTACACAAGAAAACATGAGCACTCATTGTCAAATAATTGAATCTAGGATTTGACAAGTTTATTAATCTTGGTTTTCTCCTCGATTTTTTTTTTAAATACTATACGATTAGTGAAATTTTTTGGTTCATTAAACTGATAATGCCGATGTTCACGCTTTACTTTCGTAAAGTTCACTCTCCTTGATTTGCTTCATTGGTGCTACGGTTGACAAGGTTTGGTTTGTTGACTATTCAACTGTTTATTAGATTTATTGATCGATTAATTCGGATCGGGTACTACGAAGATAAAAGTGACTCCTCCTACCCAATTTGTTTCATTCGCAATCCTCAGAATTCGAACTTCTAACTTTGTTTAAAGTATCTAGTGTCATTTCAAGTCAGTAGGACGGAGCGAGCAAGGGTTATATAATATTTTTAAAATCTTGTTAGATAACATACTTAATTGATATTATTATTATTGCAACATTTACGAGGTTGCGAGTTTAATAATAGCAGTATGTTTATCTTTAGAGATTTCGAATTCGAACACCAGTAATTATAAGATATTTGAGTATTTATTGGGTGTTTAACAATAAAATTGAACTTAAGATATGTCAAGAAGGGTTATATAATACACCCAATCAATACTATTGTTATTGCAACATTCAGGGTTCGTTTGGTTCACGGAATGTAGATTACCGGTGGGAATGTAAGATTACTAGGAAATAGGATTACTGGGAATATTGTATTTTGTGTTTGGTTGGTTTAGCATGAATGTAAGATTACCGTGTTTGGTTAAAGGAATAAAGATTATTGGATTGTATATTTGACCAAATTATCCTTATTATATATTTGTTTTTTTTACAAGTTGTAAAACATTTATATTTTCTTTAAAAAAATTAAATTCATAAAATTTATATATATATTTTTACAAAATTGAAAATATAAAAAGGTTTAATGAAATGGTAAAATTTTATTTTAACCCCTGAACTTCATATAAAATTTTAATTATAGATTTTTTTTATAAATCTAAAATAATTTAAGGATAAATTTATAATTTAACCTTTGTAGAATTTTATTATTCAATGACAGAAGAATGATATTTTTGGGGGGAAAATTAAGGGCATTTTAGTCCAAAATGCCGGTAATCCAACAATACCTAAAGAAAGGAAAGTAATGACATTTCCAGTAATATACCCCCAAAAATTTACTATTAATAATAAAACATTA
Organism: Hibiscus syriacus; assembly: GCF_006381635.1. Lineage (NCBI taxonomy): Eukaryota > Viridiplantae > Streptophyta > Magnoliopsida > Malvales > Malvaceae > Hibiscus > Hibiscus syriacus. The sequence continues at coordinate 1,760,620 of NW_024062784.1, read as the reverse complement.
CCGATAATGAGATTCCCGACCAACCAAACATGAAATGTGAATTCTATTTCCATAAGAATCCCACATTCCTTATCCAAACACCCCCTCAGGGTGCGTCCCCTCAGGGTGCGTTTGGTTCACAAATGTAAGATTACCAGTGGGAATAAAAGATTACTATGAAATAGGATTACTGAAATGTTGTATTTTGTGTTTGGTTGGTTTAGCATGAATGTAAGATTACCGTGTTTGGTTAAAGGAATAAAGATTATTGAAATGTATATTTAACCAAATTGTTCTTATTATATATTTATTTTTTAACAAGTTGAAAAATATTATATATTTTCTTTAAAAAATTAAAATTCAAAATTCATAAAATTCATATAATTTTTTTTACAAAATTGAAAATATAAAAATGTTTAATGAAAGGGTAAAATTTTATTTTAACCCCTAAACTTTATATAAAATTTTAATTATATATTTTTTTTGTAAATCTAAAATAGTTTAAGGATAAATTTGTAATTTAACATTCGCAGAATTTTTATTATTCAATGAAAGAATAATGATATTTTTGAAAGAATTTTTTTTAAGGGCGTTTTAGTCCAAAACGCTAGGGATGGCAACAAGCCGGGTTCGGGCCGGGTATTGGTCCCCCCGTCCCGTCCCTGTTTAAAAAACTCGTACCGTCCCCGCTTAAAAAACCGCGGGGATTTAAACGGGGATTCCCATCGGGGAAAACCACGGGAAAACGAATATCCCCGTTTAGCATAAACGGTTATTTAAACGGGTATCGGGCCAGGTATATATATTTAAATTAAATATATAAATATTATATATATTTTTTAATTTAAATTTAATTTATTAATATTATATATATATATATATAATAATTATTTTTAATATTTATCGGGTCGGATATCGGGTCGGGTAATCGGGGCGGGGATTACTAAACTCATCCCCATCCCCATCCCCGTTTAACATAAACGGTTTTTCCCCATCCCGTCCCCGTTTAACATAAACGATTTTTCCCGTTCCCGTTTAATTCGGTTTTCAGTTTTTCCCGTCGGGTACGAGTTTTTTTGCCATCTCTACAAAACGCTGGCAATCCAACAATAACTAAGAAAAGTGAGGTAATGACATTCTCGGTAATATACCCAGAAAATTCACTATTAGTAATGTAAGATTACCAGAAATGACATTCTCAGCCAACCAAACGGGGAAATAAAAATTTTATTCTCATGAGAATCCTACATTCCCCCAACCAAACACACCCTTAAGGTCATAAATTTAAGCGATCGTTAGTGAATTGTTCGATTGATACTTTATCATTTTGACGTAATATCATTTTTTAAATTTTGATGTTTTAAAAAAAGAAAAAAGGTAATTTCAGAATTAAATAGAAAAGGGTTTTTGGGGATTTTGCCGATTAGGGTTTCTAGAATGTAAAATCTGAGCCTATTAAACCTTTCTGTTCTTATTGGTATTCTTTTTAAGAGATTTATCTGTCAACGATTCCAAAATCACAAGGGTACTTTCTTCCTTATTTAATTCAAGGGCCTTTTTTGTTATTTAATTTCATTCAACATTCTTCTCCGTTAATGAAGTCAGGGTTTTAGAATGGATTGAATGTTGGTGCTTACGTCTCATTCTTGCTCAAGGTAAACCTCTTTCTTCCGCCGTCGCCGTAATTTCTTGTTTGCCAATCATTTTCTTTTTTCCACTCAAATGTAAATTCTTTCATCTACCGTTCTGCTTGGTTGCCTGAAAAAAGAGAAGAAAAAAATGAGGGAACAGTAAGAGCACGAACTGGAAGTTGATGTTTTAGTGGGTTGTTTTTTATTTTTTTTATTCTTGTTCTCTCTGGAGAACTTAGGGTAGAAGTTTGATCCTTTCTCCAAAAGCCCTTGATACTTTCAGTGAAGAAGCTGACTTTAGATTTTAGAAACCTTTTGATTAATTGGAAAGCACAATTGAAGTCTAGACGAAGGCACCATGTTTTATGGTGTCTTGTTATTTGAATGTGATGTTCCGGATAAAATACTGGCTTGCGAAGAAATGTATTCCTACGGCGTTACCCCTTCCTCTAGGACACAACCACCACTCCAGTTTAAACAATTACGGCAGAGGTGGCTAAAATTAAGGAATTGTGCTATACTGGTTATGTCAAGTTTAAGTACGTGCCATTCTAAATTTGGTGCTACTTATCATCACCTTGGCTTGGGGTTCGGGTTGGGTTGGATGTGAATGGGACACCTGTTGTGTTTGCAATTCCTTTATAGTTCAATACTCTATTCACATTGGACTAACTTTTTAAAGTTCCTGATTAGATAGATCAACTTCAAATCTGTTGTCTTTTGTCTGCATTTCTTCCCTGCTTTTCCTTAGGTGGTCCATTCAGTGATAGAACTAGAGTTCCCCACCAGGTTGATTGAGTGTTTGACCAAAGGGGAGGGATTGAGAAGTACAACAGTGAAACAAAGTGAAGGCGATAGGCCAACAGATGGATATCCTTTTTTATTTGCCTTCTGTTCTTGTTACCTCGATTCACATCAAGATTTGCTAGTGGGATGCCCTAAGGCAGTCCATTTAAATTGTTTACTAATTGCTCTATTTCTCACATCATCACTATCCAAATTCCTGGGGTTAAGGGTGGGGATGTCACAACTCTTGTTTGGCTTTGAAAATTTTGAAGTGCTTTTGGTCTCCTAAAGATTCCCTGCGCTATTCCTCCTCATTGCTTCTGTTTCCTCTTTAGATTCGTAGGATTACACCTTGGCTGATGGAAGCAATAATCCAGTCCATTCAAATGTTATGTTTCCAAGTTCAATTCAGATATTCTAGGGTTTGTAGAGATCATTTATTGATTGTAGTACTTGAAAAAATTATTGCAATCATTGTTTTAATTTTTTTATCTTGCCTCTTGTAATTAAGAACTGAAATGCTTTGAGGTAGTGAGTATATTGATCCAAATGATTCAGTACAAAATATAGTAAAGAAAATGAAAACCAGTAAAAGTTAGAACAGGAAAATTAGGTTTGGGGTAGAACCATTAATGAATTTTTTCCAAGTACTATGGCTAAAGTGGTCTAAAAGACGATTTGTTCTAGGTTGCAGGAGTTTTAATCCCTGCTCTTATTTTCTGAGGCTGTCATGTTTAGGAGAAGTGTTGCTTGCATTAGTCAAATTTCTCAGTGTTATTTGTAACAGTAAATGTGGGTGTGTCAGAACTGTGCTGAGGTTGTGAAGGAGTAGCTGGAAGATCTGAGAAAGGGTTTTGTTGGTTTGAACTGAAGTAGTCCAGGATGGCAGAGCGGGGTGTCTGCCGGCAAGTTAAATTATTCGGCTCTCTAGGAGATAGCCCTGTTAAACAGTTGAATGGCAAAATCGAGGAAGAATATGATGAAGATGATAAAAACCATGTTTCATGCCCGGAAGTAAAGAAGAGAAAGTGCCTTTTCTCCAGCCATCTGAGAAAAGAAAAGACTGCCAGATGTGGGAAACAAAGCCCAAGTAATGGTGCTAACAAGGGAAAGAAAAACAAACATAAAAATTCTATAGAGAGATGGTCTGCTGAAAGGTGAAAACTTCGTTTACCCACTGGTTAATTCTCCCATCCGTTTATCCTAAAATTTCTTATATTTGCTACAAATGTTGAAGGTATAATCTGGCTGAAGAAAGCATGTTAGAGATCATGAAGGCTGAAGGGGCTGTGTATGAGAATCCAATATCTCGGCCTGCTTTGAGAATGGCAGCCCGTAAACTTATTGGTGATACTGGGCTCTTGGACCATCTGCTGAAGCACATTGATGGTAAGGTAGCACCTGGAGGTACTGATAGGTTTCGGCGTTGTTACAACACTAGTGGAGTGATGGAGTATTGGCTAGAGAGTGCTGACCTGGCCAACAAGCGAAGGGAGGCTGGGGCTTCCCCATTTTGGCAGAAACCTGACGGGGATCCCTCTCAGGCTTCTGCGAGTGCTATGGAACTCAAACTGCTTAAGGAAGAAATGGCGAAAATGAAGAGGTGAAAAAAATAAGTAATGGTTTTTAAAGATGAAGCTTTTCATGGTTTTGTTTTTATCATCTCAAGTACCCTATATTCTTTGCAAATAGGGATATGCAGGAGCTGGTTTTCAAGCAGCAAGAGCAAGATCAAGCTAATTCAGTTGAGGTGAATGTGAAATATTTTGAAATGAAATTTTAATTGTATTAGTAAGATAAGCCGCTGGTCTTGAATTCTTTATTGTACAGGAGATGCAGAAAGAAATGGTGAAATGGAAAGGAAAGACAGATAAACGCCTGTTGGAGTTTACAAGTTCATTGAATGGTATGCAGGTAAGGTAACAATACCCTGTTTTCAATCAGTAAATTTGTCTTTGTTACAAGATTGTAATTTTGTGCATGCTTATATCTAAAACTACCATGTAAGTGAATAGAGCTCTTGGATTTCACCTTTTGGGAGCAGAACATGTGCAAAGAACTAATGACATGGAAAGCTAGAGTTGAGCAGCAGATGCTGGAAATTTCAGATTCATTGAGCAGTCTGCAGGCATCAAAGCAATGCACTATCTTTAGTCCTTCAACTTCTGACAGATGGGAAGATTGGCTGGAGAGCACCAACCTGGACAATTTTCAAGGGGGTAACTTGGGACCCTGGTTAGACAATCCAGAGCTGATTAATTTCGGACAGGATGTAGTTCAAGATTCAGATCTGGCCCCACTAGCATGGCAACGACCTTGCCATAACCCCTTTGAAAACCCCGTTTGTGCTCAAGACTTGGATATGATTAATGAAGAGATGGATAAAATAATGAGGTAATGTAACATTCGTGACCAAGTTTGAGATAAGATTATCGTGCTTAACGTTGGTGCTGCTCTCTTTTGTTTTATGAATAGCTCTGTGCAGGATATAGGAGTTCCTAGGAGGCAAGGGGAAGATCAAGCTAATGTGACACCAGATTCATCTGTAACTGCCAATTCAAAGATGGATTCCGATAATTCGTTGCTTCTGGTTCAGGTGATGTCAAACAAAGGTTTTTTTTTTCAGACATGCATAAGACCGTGTATTTCCAATCCAAGTGATTCTTTTAGATATACATATAACTGTCAATGGATTTGCATGCGAGTAAAAGGCCAATTTGGAATCTCCACTTTTGACAGGAAATGTTGAAGGACTTGGTGAAGTGGAAAGCTAAAACTAAGCAGCAGCTGACAGATATTTCGAGTGTAGTTAGTGTTCTGCAGAAATCGAGGCAGTAAATTCTCTTCTTTGTCTTTTCCAACTTTCTGTGAGTGGAGAAAATATGTTTGAATCCCCCGATATGCCCCCTTCCGTCTTTTTCTTCTCTGTTTTGGGATAATGCTTAAGTTAACATTTATATTAGTAGGATATAGATTTTGTAGAGGACTCACGTATAGACATGCACAAAGTCGGATAAAAAATCGATCCAGATCGGAATTTTAAAAACACCGGTTCGGATCTTAACCGGTTTGAAGGGCTGGATGGTGTAACCGGTTTCGGTTTGAAAAAAGCGAATTTTTAAAAAATCCGAATATAAAAAAATTGGTTTGTAGCCATGATGAACAAAAAATTACAAAAAACCCCAATAGCTTTATTAACGGTGAGTTTTTAAAACCCCATACCGGATTTTTTTCGGATAAAAATTGATTTTTTATCCGGTTTTTTCAAACCGGTTTTTAACCCGGTAAAAAAATCGTTTGTCCAATTTTTTTCTAAACCGGTTATACTATCCGGTTTTTAAATATTCTATCCGGTTTAAAAAAACCGATTTTTCTTAAATTCAGTTTCTGATATTCAAATTTTTTGTGCTACTAACGTACTACTTGAGCTGAGGCCCTGCTGCACTTTCCAATGCATCGAACCTTTAACCTACAAAGCGATAACTTATATTTGTGAGCTACAAGTTGTCAATATCATTCTCTCAGAGTAGAAACCTGAACCTCTTTTCCAGCTCTAGATTTTGTGTAGTTTATATGTATACATATATATTGTTGCTTCAGTGGTTTGTTTCAAGTTGACGACATGAGACGGCTATGGCCATTCCAAGAATCAATATCAAGTGCTTTTCTTTCTTTCTTTTTTTGAAAATTTACGGGTCTCATCAAAAACCCCTTCTGAATCCTAAGTAGGGGAAAAGAGTACCCGAAAGACTTACCCATTAAAAATATCATTAGAAACAACCTCGGAAATAATCTCGGGACAAACCTAGTAAAGAAAAGAGAATTACCAGTTCTAAGGGCTTTGGCAAATTCTCTTGACATCTATGCTTCAAGATATCATTATGTATTGGTTTAGTGTGGTCCAAACGAACAAAACTCAATCGAGTTCTAGGAATTTGTGAAATAATTAATTTTCAAAAAATGTTTTAATAAATTTTTTTATTATGATGAACGTCTCATTGTAATTATTTTAAATAGACGGAGTAAGAATAAGAAGGTAAACTAATAAGTGAAAATCTCATCGTCATGTAGAAGCTTGTAATTTGTTAACAATAGGGATGCGTTTTTATTAGTTGACATTATGAACTACATTTCATATCTTACATCATTTTTCTCTAAATTGGTAACCAAAATAAGGGGTTCCGTCCTAAAAGGGAAAAAAATTTGTTGATGAAATCTTTAAAGGAAAACTAAATAAAGTTGGCGATATCTTTGATATATCCGGTAAGTAGAGATGAACATAGGTCAGGTTGGATCGGATTTTTGGTCCACTCGATATGATTTGAAAATTTAAATCCTCCACCCGATTTGAATTCGACCCAAAAAATATACCCCTTTCACCTGATCCAAATCCGACTCGATTTTTGAGATAAAATCTGAACCAACCCGAAATAATATATTTATTAAAAATATTATTTTTATTTAAAAGTAGAGATTTAATTGAAAGGAAATAATATATTTATGGTTATTATTATAATTACTCCTAAATATATAAGGTTAAATTATAATTTTTTTCTGGGTTGGACATTTTTCATCTTAGACCCGAACTTGACTCAAACCGACCTGAATCTTGTATTTTGAAAAAAAATTAGCCGATTGAGTTAGGTCGGATTGAATCCTATCGGGTTCTGGTTCATGCCTATCCCTATTAGTAAGGGATATCATTTTTAGTTTTTATCTTTTATACTATTCTATTCTCGATTCAAAAAAATAAAGGCTCTTTGAACTAAATATGTCTCGAAATTGAATGTTTCAAAAAATCCAACTTTAACCCAAACTTTTTTTAAAAAATCCTATAAATTCGATCCAAGTTAAAACCCAAGATATTGGATAATTTAACCATCCTTAATCTTGATTGACATTAGGATTTAGGGTTTAGGGTCGATATTGCACAATAATGAATAAAATTTAAAGCATGGACCAGAAGATATGGATATGTTCAAGTCAGACCCTAAAGTTGGGCCGGCCCACTTCTACTGAAGCTCAAAATGGCTTTACGTTTGCTCAAAGGTCAGTGTCCAGTTTTTCTCTTTTTTAATTGACTCGTCGATATTCTTGTGTGGGGGTATTGGATGTATGCTTGAATCTGTTCGAAATTTATGAAACCATCCACTGAAAAGAGTTTTTACAGTATTTATATCCATGACGATTTCCGACTTAAAAATGGTTGTTAATTTATCTGTCTTTATGATCCAATACATGCTTGGTAGCTTTCTGGTTCCTGCATTAGGTTTAATCTAGCGTTTTAGTTTGAGATAATTGAATGAGTATGATGAAGGATTGAAGGGGGGGGGGGGAAAGAAAATCTGAAAGAGACAGAAGATTCATTTAAGTTAAGATATTCAACGAGGGTTTGCAGCATGCAATTTGGAATGGGTGAGTGCTAAGAACTTGTGGTGTTCCAAACCTCTGTTGAAAATTGGAATACCTTCTGCCCTTTTCGGATTCAAACTATCGGAAATGAAGGAGAAAGAATATTTAATAAATATAAGATTGCTTCCTTCAAAAGAATAATAAATATAAGATTGCTCGTCGTGCGTACATCGGTTTTGAAAAATCTAGTTTCTCTTTGTTCTTTGATGTTATGATGCCATGTCATGTTCATGATTTACACATTTCGCTCTTTACATTACATGCATCTTGAATGATTGATTGATGAATTAGAAGTGTGGATTGTGGATGTCTGTCATTAGTTGTTTTTGCTGCTCTAAGTGTCTTTTATCTTCTCGGTTCACCCTGTGCGAAGAAAGAAATTACCATGTCAAAAATGGATTTGATTTGGTAGAATGAAAAACTATATTCACTTGAAAACCTTGGTTTATTTTCCTTTGTTCCGATGTGACTAGCTCTTTTGTTTCCTCGGTTTTTAGATAACTTTTTAGATCAGCCTTAACAAAAATGTCTCGGAGATATGATAGCCGCACAACAATCTTTTCCCCTGAAGGTCGTCTCTACCAAGTAGAGTACGCAACGGAAGCCATTGGAAATGCTGGTTCTGCGATCGGAATATTGTCGAAGGATGGTGTTGTCTTGGTTGGTGAAAAGAAAGTTACTTCCAAGCTTCTTCAAACCTCCACATCTACGGAAAAGATGTACAAGATTGATGATCATGTTGCTTGTGCCGTGGCGGGAATAATGTCCGATGCAAACATCCTCATCAACACTGCTCGGGTGCAAGCACAACGATACACGTATGCTAACCAAGAGCCAATGCCTGTTGAAAAGTTGGTTCAATCTCTGTGCGACACAAAGCAGGGTTATACGCAGTTTGGCGGTCTCCGCCCTTTCAGTGTTTCATTTCTTTTTGCAGGATGGGACAAAAACTACGGGTTTCAGCTATACATGAGTGACCCTAGTGGGAACTACAGTGGATGGAAGGCTGCAGCTATCGGTGCCAATAATCAAGCAGCCTCAGTCGATGTTAAAACAAGATTACAAGGACGAGATCACGAGGGAAGAAGCCGTGCAACTTGCGCTTAAGGTGCTGAGTAAAACCATGGACAGCACGAGCCTTACTTCGGAGAAGCTTGAACCGGCCGAGGTTTTCCTCACACCTTCTGGATATGTGAAGTACCAGGTTTGCTCACCCGATTCTCTTAGTAAGTTGTTGCAGAAGTTTGGAGTGACCCAACCTGCAGCCGAGGCTTCCTAAGCTTCCTTTGTTTCTGTTCATCGAAGCAGGCTTATCATCGTGCTCTTGTTTTATCTATTGTTATATTCTGTCAAACCAAATTCAAAAACTCTGTTGGATCGTTGATGTTGCTTGCTTTGTATCAAACGTGAAATTTATTTATGACCGGATTGTTCAACTGAAGGAAAAAGACGTCTTCATTGTTTTGAATAACTGTTCTTTGGGTGCATTTTTTTATTGGCATATCTGACATGGTCCGAAGATCATACTTCTGATTGTTATATATATTACTCATTACCCATTAGATTCTTTAAGTGAATACGAGACATTAGATCCTTCAAGTAAATATTAGAAGTTCGAATTTTAACAATGCCGATGTTAGAAATTCGGATTCGTTGTGAATAAATAAATAAAACCGAAAAACCGAGTTGAATGTTATAAAACAGATATTCTAAATTTTGCAACTGTTCCTGAATATTTAGAGCGTCATTCTCTATACTTAAATATGTATGCCATGATCAACACTTGAGAAAAAGAACATGGTCTGGTACCATAACTGCGGATTACTGAATGGTCCAAGACAATAGCCTTGCCATCAAAGAGTATTTTACTAAAATTTTTGGAAAGTAATCCTCTTTACAAGCACTCCTAGAAACGGAAGGATAGGATGAACTCGACTCCACAACTCGATCAAAGCAACAATAACGGCCAGCCACCCTCCAAGACGAGCAACATAGAACATCAAATAAGACTGCTCCAACCGTAACGGCATTTTACATGATTATCCCGAGGTTCAGTCACTCCTTCAACCGATACCTGACAGCACTAGCGATGAATATCATAGGAACCGAGATATATCGTAGAAAAGAACAAACCTATATGGTTAGTCAGTGAAATCCAAGCTCCCGCTCCGAGAACTGCTAGCATTACGACTGTGTAATGACCAGCCACAGCAGAGCCATCAACCTTTATTCTCCTTCAAGTATTTTCTCTCTCAACGTGTTTTGCAGCAGGGGATGGAATTACAACAGCTGAAGGATTTGCATTGTTTTCACGTGATGGTTCCGATGGCAATGGTCGAATAAGCAGACGGTTCGAATAAGCAGACGGTTTAGCCGTTCTTTTTCTCCCATAATGTTTGATCCAAACCCATCCAAGTTTGGCTGCTCTCTGGAGCACTCTTCATCTTCTGGTCTTGCACATGCTTTCCCTTTCCGAATCCTACACAATTTCATAGTTAGAACGAAAGAACTTTGTCAATGTACAACGAACTAAAAGGAAGAATTTGAGCGTACTAAAACTTTATCCCTCTATACAGCAGTATTCCATCTGTTAGATCATCACATGACTCATTAAAAAGGCACAAGCACCATATTGACACGGGAACGGCCTAAACATGATGTTTCATGTCTGACATGGGCAAAAAATTTTGGGACATTTTGGCATATCCGTTTTGGAGAATCTTTGTCTTATAGATTTAAAGCAATTGGCGAGTCGAACATTGTAAGACAAACCTACCTAAGTCCAACATGGCTAAATATAATCGTTGGGTTTTTTCATACTACATTATGCTTTTGGCGTAATTCATCAGCCAACCTAAAACCATCATCTTGATCTTGGAAATATAACAGATAGAATGAAACGAGAGAGGTTTAATAATTTTCTAGGAATTTTTAAATCTTAAAGAGACAGACCAACCTTCTAAAAAGTTGTTCTGGATCCTCTTCTCCCACTTCTTCATGGTCAAAATGATTTGGAGTTGATGTTGGCCTTCTTGAAACAGTGGTCCTCCCGGAGAGGAGCATCATGTCTGATGAGAACATTCTGAAGCTGCTCATTCAATTCAATTGCTCTAGAAACCAACTTCTCATCCCTAAAAGACAGCATTGAGCAAAGTTGAAACACCAAAGTAATGGATTTCTATATGCATTTTGCATTTGCCACATGCATCCTAGCAGTAACACAGTCTCCAAGTTTGATTACTAGCACAAATCAAATAATTTTTACTTGTGTAAGAAAGTAGTTTCTTTCACCTCAAAAATATTACAATGCATAATCAATTTAATTAGCAATTAGTAAGCATAAATATTAAATTTGATAGAAAGTAATACAGATATATCCTGAAAAAAACAACATATACCAACTCCACTTAAAATTAAGAAAGCATTTTAGACGGGAGAAAGCTCAAATGTGTTCATATGCAGTCTAATTGTCTATATTCCAAGGAGTTTTTTTGAATAAGGTAGAATTCAATCAATTTTTTAACCTTCAGAACAATGTACAGCTAAAAAAATATTCCCATCTACTGAAAATTTGCCGAAAGGTATGCACACACACAGACACACAGAAGTTACCTGGACTCAGGTACATTCTGAGGCTCTGCTTGCTTTGCAGCTGCCTTGTGTCTAGCAGATGCGAGTTCTCCATTAAGCGTATTAGGTTTAGTTGGCAATGACGCGGGTGGATGTGATGGTGTAGTATGAGACCTTTGAGGAAATTCTACTCCACTACTCTGAAAGGATTAAACAAATATAAACATGCAGTTAGTGTTATATTCACTTGCACTGTATATTCTGATTGTGCGTTGTGTTGAATGAAACAAATGAAAATTACTTATGCAGGAGTTTAAAATTACATTCACGAAAACATGCAAAATTACTAGTATTGGATTATAATTGCTATTTGATGAAACACCTTATGACAATAGAGGCACCAAGCTGTTCATCTTTCTCGAAACTGTGCTTTGAGAAAGCTAAGAACAAAATATGACATATCCAGTCATTAACGACATAACTATAATAAGAAATAGATACTGTCACAAAATACCGAGAGCAACTCAAAAAGTCAAAAGACAACATGAATAAGTAAGGAAGGGAAAAACATACATAAGCAGATTGTTGGTAAAATAGACTGAAAAATCACATCGTTAGCACTGACAGGAAAGATAAACAGTAATTGAAAAAGAACAGATTGGTAAACTGTGTCGTGGTATAACCACTGCCTTAGAAACGAATTCGCCCTGAATGTGTGTAATCGCTGCACTAGGCGGACCGTCCCCCGAGGTTAACACGGTCGCTACTAATTTCGTACACCCGAAATCGGAGTGGACTGTCGGTGGTATTGCTCTTCTTATCGGAAAGCACACAGAGAGAATATTTAGAAAACACTTGGAGACACTACAAGAAAATATACATTTAATGACATACGAACGATGACACACGCTAATTTATGACTTGCAAAACATGTGTGTCATAAAAAAACTGTCATGTTTTTTAAAATCTGAACGATTTATGACTTACAATGATGTGTGTCATATTTAATAGTCATAATCCAAAAAATTTACAAAAACACGGAGTATAGATGAATTTTGTGTGTCATCTTTAGGAGTCGTATTCTAATTCCCCCTTTATTTTTCATCATTTCCCGCGCGCTTGATCTTCCCCCATTTTTCATCAGTTCACGCCGTGCTTCCCCCATTTTTCTCTGTTTTCCCTTTTTGTCTTTGCATCCTCCCACCGGTTTGGCCATTCACCACAACGCAGTCGAGGGAGTCAAAAATCAAGGGTTTTCACTGGTAATCCTCGTTTTCTATTCCAACATTTGTGGGTTTGTTGATTTCTATTTTCTCTGATTTAATGGGTTTGATGCTTTTACTTCATATATGTTTTTTTGAATCGAGATTTGTTGCATGCATGCTTGTTTTATTTTCTATTATTTGTTTAATCACTACTGATTTGTTCATTTCATTCTTCGTTTAAGTGGGTTATTTCGGTTTTTTTTACTTCAGTGGACTCTTATACTAGTTCTTGATCTCTTTTTGATTTTTGGGTTTTGATGGATTATGTATTTTGGTTCAAAAATGTTGAACTTTGATTGTCTTGTGATATATGTTTTGTTATGCTTGTTGAAATGTTTACAAACATATCTTGTTTCACTTGACTTGAAGTATCATTGTCCGACATAAGGAGGGTATGGTGATATGACTCTCCAAGTACATGGACAAACCTCAAAAAGAATCTCGTATCCGTTACTCACTTCCGAGTCCAAGCGATATAGGTCTGAATGACCCTACAATAGTATATATTTCGAGGATTTTTGGAAGGTTATATTATGTTTGGGATTCTTTTGTTTAAAAAAATGAGTGAGGGAGGTGCCTCTGCTTCCCAGTTCCCACATATGTATTTCATTCGCTAACTAGAATGGTTCCAAGTTTTTACCTAATTGTCATGTTTCAGATGGATTTACTTTTGGTTGCTTATGGCTGCTGGTTGTTGACTTTTCATTAGTGAAGAGGATTTAAATATATGGTTCTGTCCTTTGCATTGGTACTTAATGTTTCACTAACACAACTTTTCCTGCCTTTTTTTGTTTTCTATGTTGTTTGGATTCTTCTTTTCATTTGAAGTATCGGTATCTGACATTTTGTGTCGGACATATAGATATGTGGATATGACCTCCAAAGATCTTCTAAATGCATAGAAATAACTTTAAAAAATCTAATAATACATGTATTCGACACTCATACTTACGTTCGAGTAGCATAGTTTCCTTTTTATTGTTTTGCTAGTTTAACTAAACACTCGCTCTTGAAATTTAATTTTTGTTTTTGATAAATGTAGGTTGGCATACGTTTGGCACGAATGCTATCATTGGATGGAACATGACATTCCTTTGCTGAGTCTCTCTCATGAAATGCCCCATACATAATATCCACAGTTCTCTGGGTATACTGGTTAGTGGCATCTTATCTTATTATTTATTTTAGACGAATTTCGACTTTTCATTCTTTCTTGAAGTGTTTATTTCTAACATTTTGTCTATCATATGGTACTAGCATATGACTTTTAAGAATCTTCTGTCCAATATAATCGTTTCAGACATGTACTCCAATCTGATGCTCACACCCGAATTCAAGTATCGTAAAATACGATTATTAACTTAGATTTAGGCAACATTCTTTGAATGATGATTACGAATATAGGCAATGAGGCTTTCTCATGTTACAACCATGTGCTTCAACTTAAATTACAACAAGCACAAGACAGAGATTTTGAGGCTAACACCAAGAACGTTAGAAGATATCGAATAGGCTAACACTAATAATTTATCTAACATTGTTAGGGTTTGTTCCAATTTCAAATAGGTTTTTTAGATTTTATGAATGGGTCATGACCCTTGAACATTGTTCTATAGCATAGTACAAAATGAATTTGTTAGGGTTACTTTGAACTCGGTAATTTGGGGTAAACATTTTGTTCTTCATATCTTACATAAATATTTCATCAATCATCAGTTATAAAGTTGTAGTTTTGCTAATACTTTATAATTATTTAGGTTGGTAAGTAATGGTCGATGGATAAAGCATGGATTTCGTCTGATAGGTTATTTGATGCATATGAAGTGGGTGTAAACATCTTTCTAGACTTTGCACAAAGTAATGATCTAAATTCAGATCTTATTCGATGTCCTTGTATACATTGTATTAATTTGTGGCACCACTTAATTCAGACCGTGCGCTATCATCTGTTTGCCTATGGCTTCGATGAAAGTTATAAGGTTTGGTCTTTCCATGGAAAAAGACAACCCAAGCTTGATTCTAGATGCCCTAACAAATCTATTCCTCACGACTTTGATTATACAAGAGATATGCTACATGATGCCTTCAGAGATGTAGAAAAAGAACCTGATTCATTGAAGTCACTTCTTGAAGAATGTGAGAAGCCACTTTACGTAGGGTCAAAGTATAATGCACTTAGTGGATTATTGAAATTCCAACATATCAAGGGTCATTAAAGGGTATTTTTCTTGTAGTGAGAGTGAATTCTGAATGTTGAGAGTGAGTTGAGAAGCTGAATATAACTCTCTATTTATAGGCTAGAAATATGGTTAAAATCGTCCATAAAATTTCAGGATTGACTCAGAAATAGTCCAGGTTCATTGTATCATTATTCAGCTGTTATAACTCCCGAAATTACATCATGTAACCCCTGATATTAAATCAAATATTTAGACACGTATTACCACGACCACGAGCCGTGCCGAGACGAGACGAGACGGATGGCGGCGGTGCGCGAGAGTACCCTTGTTCTCTTTCACTCAATAAGGAAGTGAGAAATCCAAACCATAAATACACGTTCCCAATAGTATTTCTAATACTATGTGGGATTGAGCATTACCAACACAGATCACAACATATACAAGTTAAGAAATTAAGAGGACTGAATAATGTTTCAAACCTAAGTCATATGGCCACACTTAAAATAGAACTTAGGTAATAATAAATAGATCAAACTAATGCTTTCCATTCATCTATTTGGCATGCTTCAGACTTCACCTATAGTATATAATTCACACTTATATGCTTTTAGTCCTTGACATCTGTAGTGTGGTTATTGGAATATACAATTTTGTTGGGAAACACTAGTCTCTAGACCTTGGATTAGTAACAAATACTTCAAATCACGAAGGCAACAAAAATTAGCCATTTAACATTTATAACAATCAAACATGTATCATTTATTGATATCAAGTTTTATTAGTAGTAGACTTAAAGCATTATTAGTGTTCTTAGATGGTGCAGATGCCCAAGGTATACTCATATATAAGTAGATATGGAGAGATGTGCTGAAAGATTGCTTCAGAAAAAAACACTGGCATAACCCCCAACTTCAAGGTATTTATTAGTCCTGTTCTCTCCATTTTTACTTAAGATGGTTGGATGAAAACTAACTTCCGTTCTATCATACTTCACTACAGGAGCTTAAATTCTATATATCTTCCTAACCAATATAACTCAAAAAAGAAGCATAAATTCTATATACATGCACATGGATAAATTATATGAACAATTCAAGTTATTGTTCATTCAAAGTGCATCTGGGTGCTTTTTTCTGCAAGGCAAAAGGCATAAAAAGCCCTCCTCCTGATTGAATTTCTCTTTAATTTCATTACTTTTCACATGTTTATCATTTAATATGCTTTTACTAGTAAGAAAAGGATGATTTCAAACCCTATTTTGTAATATTTGAGCATTCAACAACAAACATTGACCACAATGAAATCATGCATATTAACCAATAAAAAATTGTCATGTTTTGCAGATAAACTAGACCTCACTTTAGAGTTTATTATATGTTTTAAGCTTCATGTATATATAAAACTCACACATATACATATTGCACTTTTACTCGACTCGGAGTAGCGCTTTTGTTTGGGCCTTGGACCTGAGGTAATATAAGGGTTTAAGCGCCTATAGTTGAGTGTACCTTGTGCCTTTGACATCATTGGGACCAAGGACTTTAATGTCAGTGAGTCATATGTGATTCCTCTGTCTCTATATGTACTCATTATAGTTACTTTTCCTTGTTTTGTAGGACTACTCTGGTCAAAGCGCTAGTAGCATATCATCCGAACGTTGTGGTTTCATAACAGTGTTATATGGGACAGTTGTATTGTGCATTGTACTAGAGATCCAGATACTCCTCTTATCACAGGTATCTTTCATACATGAATTGTATCTCCTCTTATCACAGGTATCATTCATACTGAATTGATGAGTAACTTGTTTGAATTAGACCATCTGCTTCCTGAATTTGAATGCATTATATTTCCTAAATGTGTTTGATATGGGACTAAGGACAATTTTCGTTGAGCCTTGGAAAATATATTATTAACCAACAGAGCATAAAAGTTATTTTAGCTGATTACAGGTCCAAAGGAGGAGGAAATTTTAAGCAACTTCAATGCAAGTTTGGCCCTGAATAAAAAATTGAAGCTCTTAAACCCCAAAGGAATGTAAAATTGAATTATTCGTCCCATAGATGTTATAATTATGGGTAGGCATAGTGGACCCGTTGTAACTCCATGTCGGATTGGGGATTGGCATGGATTGGGTTGGGTGTTTGGTCAACATGACCTGACCCGAAAATGTTTACCCTTCATTCGAAACTCGTTCTGACCCGAGTTTAGGAGTGATTTTACTCAAACTCAATCCGATTTTTTGAGATAAAATCCGAACTCGATCCAACCTAAAATAATTATATTTATAAAAAATCATTATCGAATAAAAATAGGGATTTGATTGTAAAAATAATATATAGAGGGTTATTATTACAATTATCCTTAGATATAACTTAAATTTATGTTATTTTCGGGTTGGATCGCATGTATTTCAACCTAAAACCGAATCTAACCTGACTTGAAAATATATACCCTTCATCCAAAATCTGAATAAAAAAATAGGGATCTAATTGGAAAAAATATAGAGAGGGTTATTATTACAATTATCCTTACATATATAACTTAAATTTACATTATTTTTCTGATCAAATCAGTGTATTTTTCATCCTAAACCTAAATCTAATCCGATCCTAACATATTAGGAAAAAAAACTCCGATCTGATTCAAATTCAATTTTTTTAGAAATCCGATCGAAGCCGACCGGGTCAGGTCTGAACGTCGGATTCGGGTCCTGTGCCATCCTACCTTGGACACTCGAGGGCAAAGAATATAATAAAATGATGAGGATACTGTGATAAAAGCTAGATCACTCTATTGTTCTTTCAGTAATGCGTGCCATTTAACCCCCAAATCAGTTCGTCGAATGGGTACTTGTGTGCGGCGGTGGTCGGGGAAGGGCTTGTTTTCGGGTTTCAGAAGCTTTAAGGGTTTAACCAAAGAAAATTTAGACCCGAGAAGACAGTGTATGGTTTATCTCATGGAAATCTAAGGCACCTGAGGATAAAATAATCCAAACATTATGCTCTTGCCCAAAACTAAATTTATTAACACATAGTGATCATCAAAAAACCATTTGTCTCTTCTAGTCCAAAGAATCCAGCATATTATTGAGAATCAAACACCCCAATTCAACACTGGAAGCCTGATATTATTTGTTCTTGAGTAAATGTTCATGTGGTACGAGACATAGGAACACCCAGATTCATGGCCGAACATTAACCTTCGAAATATTCGATCAAGTGGCATTTTCTTCGTTAGAGTTTTCCGTCCCGGGTCTTTTATGCGTCGAGCTCGCAGAAAACGACTGCTTCTCCTTCCATCGTCAACGAGGAACACCAGTCTGCTTACTACAATGGACACATTCATTAACATCATCCCAAACAGTATTGAGAACCCTCCACAAATGATCAGCAGTCTTGACAGCGTAACTTGGTGCCTCTGAAGTCAATGCCAAGCTTGCATGAACACGCATTCCTTGGTTTTCATTCCCGTGCATGGCAATATCCCCCACGTCAAGTAAACCCTACTGCCTCGTTTATCGGAATGTCTGTTCAACTTACTCTTGATAGACGTACCCAGACTAGGATCTATGACGGGTGATCCTCTGTTGTGGTGAAATTCATATTTAAAGCTTCAACACTCGAGCTTCCAAATATCATGGAGGGATCTAAATGGATCGGGTTGGTTCGAATTTTTAGTCAACTCAATCTGAAAAATATGTATCATCCACCTGAATTCCATGGAGAATGCACTAAACCCCTACGGGGCTAAATGCATCCTATTATTTAAAAAAAAATGATTAAATTCAACGTAATATGTTAACGAAAAATGAAAAAAATTGTATACCCATTAATTTTAAGAAAATAATACTAAATTTTTAGACCCATTCTTAAATTTCTGGATCCGTCATTGTCTGAACTCGACCCGACCCGAAAATTATATACCCTCAACCTTTATTCACCCCAACCCGAATTTTTAAAGTATAAATCTGACCTGACCCGACTCGGTATAAAATAAAGATTTAATTAAAAAATAATATTTTTTAAGAAAATTACATTATTATCTCCGAGTCAGGTCGAAGTTTTTTCACCCACCATCTAAATCCAATCGAACTCAATTTATTTTAAAAATAATCCAACCCTATTCCGGATTTAAACTCATCGATTTCGGATTAATTTCTCATATTCATCCCAAGTAAAACTAGTGAGTAGTCCTTCCCATGGGGCAAATAGAATGAGAAGATAATCATTGTCCAAATATGTTATTACCATCTCCCCATCCGATTCCAAACTACTTGCATTATTCCTAATAAAGCTTTGTACACGTACAATAAATGAGTAGGAATTATGTCTGGATTTAAAAAAAATTCACTCGACTGAAAACTCGATCTAAATTTTAAGATAAAAACTCACACTTAATCCAACTGACAAAAACGTAAATTTGTAAAATCTTATTTTTATTAGGTAAAATAAGGATATAATCGAAATATATATATATATATATATATATATATATATATATATATATATATATATATTATACTAATTATGCTTAAATATAGAGGTTTAACCATATATTACTTTTTAGTTGAATATTTTTCATTTTAAATCCTAATTTGGCCTAGCTCAACCCAAATATATTTTCTGAGAAGAACTTAACCTTATAAAATTAGTTCGGGTCAAAATCTTGGGGTTCGGATCAATTTTTTTTTATTAAGCTAGATTACTAAATATTCTAAATACTCTCAATCATTTTGATAATTAACGCTCAATCACTTATATTGTAATCGTTGGTGCTTAAACAAAAAAACAATAATTCTTTTATCTACCGAGGCAACTTGATTTATGCTCGAATCAAATTCCTATCCTGATATTGAAGAAGACGATTTAGGATGGTGGGTTGGTAGGAATTATGTTTGGATTTTGCTTCATCTGAAACTTAGACTAAAATATAATAGAATTTTTTTCGTTGTTCGACCTGGATTCAGAGAAATTTCATCATACTCAAAACTCGATTCAAATTCGAAGATAAAAACTCACACTTAATCAAGCTGACACAAATATAAATCTAAAAAATCTCATTTTTATTAGATAAAATAAGAATATAATCAGAAAAAAATATAGATAGATAGATAAATATTATAATAATTATCCTTAAATATATGAAAATTTAACTATACTATTATTTTTTTTGGTTGAATATTTCTCATTCTAAATCCTAATTTGATCTAACTAAACCAAAATCTATTTTATGAGAAAAACTTAACAGTATAAAATTTTGGTTCGTTTTAATACCTAAACTATGAGTTTTGGTCAATTTTGGTACCTATTCATTCTTTTTTCAAAACTTACTATTAGATTTTGAACGATGTACTAAAATAAAATAAAAAATAAACTTTAACTATGATTTTGAAAAATTTAAAAATTTAAATATTAAAACAAATCAAAACTTATAATTTAGGTACTAAACTCATAAGAAATAAATGTTGATCATAACAACAATAAAATAAAAAGTAACTGGTGAATTGCTGGTTAGCCATTCAACCAAACGAACCAAAACTCAACAAAAACAAAATTTCTTTGTAATCCACAGCAAGATATGTATTTTAACAAAATGAGATGATTAACACAGTGCTTTGAGATTGGTTTAATTCACTGAAAGAGTGCTGTAAATGTCAAAAAACACCATATCAGTCCTCATGATTTCCTCGACGATTTAATCTTAATCTTGTGTTTCGATTGAGGTTTCTCACAAGTACCGATCACATCAACATGGTGGTGGTGTTGAGCTGATCTATGGTTACTCTTCACGTTCTTCTTCGACGTCGTTTTATTCTTCCTCTTCAATCCAAAAGCCCAGATCTTCTTCCTCCTCTTCTTCTTCTTCTCCTTTATCGTCTCCAGCTTGGGCTTCCAGTTATGGCGCGACGAGCCGACAAGCAACGCGTATTGTTTCTGCAACTGAGGCGTCGTGCAAACTCTACTGGAGCAGCTCTCTTCGCCACTGTCTTTCATTTTACTTTCTTCCATCAACTCGCTTATGAACTCATCGGAAACTCGGATTCTCAAACACCCGGACTCACTCTTCTCGACCTGGAAAGGTTGACAAGCGGCGGCCTTCTTCGAGTATCGAGCGTTGGCGAAGGAAGCAATGGTGACGAACGATAAAGCCGTCTGGAAAACTTGTTGGGGAAGAAGGAAGTAGTTGTGGCCGAGGCGGAGCTTGTCGTCTTTAGAGAGAGGCGGGATCTTTTGGCCTATGTAAAACGAATCGGATCGGCAGATCATGTGCTTGGGGAACTGGTTCAAGAGCTCGGCGACTTGAACGGGACGGTCGTATATCTTGACTTGTCCGTCGCAGTTGATGATCTTGAGTGTTCGACGAGGCCGCTCACGGCGGTGGTGGTTCTGTTGGTGGAGGCACGAAAAGTGGCTGCTCAATAACCGGAACCACCATGGATTTACATGTTTGATACCCATTCCTCCGACCATGTAGATTTCCAACGCCGGACGGTCGCCGGAAATATGGTGCCGGAGATTGAGATGATAACGTTGAACAATATTCCAAGGGAAAACAATACTAGTAATAGGGGGCCGTCCTAGAGTGGCTGGCATATGGATTGGCTATATATGCAAATTCAAAGTATAATACTTATTGGTGGAATTCTATTTGTGGTCCCTTCACTATCATTGAATTCAAGATTTATCTTTTTATACTTTTTTATATAATCTAATCCTTTACTCTTCACAAAAAGATGGTATCCAAATTTCTAGTTTTTCTTTTACAAAACAAACCCTAGAATTTTCACTCACATGGATCCGGCGAAGTCACCTTATTTTCTAAATATATATATATGATTTTATAAAAATGTTAAAATAAATTTAATATCAATTACAAAATTAATATCATAATCTAAATCTTTTAACTCTATCTTAAAATAAGATTCAAACTCATAACAGATTGTTTATCATTGAGTTATCGAAGAACAACAAGAGATTAAATTTTTATATTGTCACTGAGGAACATCAAGAGGAACTCTGCTATGTGTCGAATTTTTTATATATATGTAAATTGTCACTGAGTTGTTGAGGAACAACAAGAGATCAATATCTATATTGTCATCGAGCTATTCAGAAACAATAAGAAATCAAATCGCATAGAATTCAATACTCGTTCTCAATCATTGATCAATATATCATAAAATTCAAATTTCTCAAGATTCATTCGTAACCCCCGAGACTCCATATCGTATTTTATTATATTTTTATATTATCATTGGCAAGATATAAGAGATGTCGGGATTAAGATCATAATATAAATATTTCGTCTTTAATGATGCCAAATTAAAGTATGGAGATCATATCTTTAATTCGAGCATACTATAGGGACCGGAACCATAAAAACATATTAGTATTATTATATAGTACAACTACTAGTACTAATCAAACTGGAACTGAGAAAGCTGTAGACTTTAGACCAAAATCTAGAACAGGGACTGGGGGTTAGGCAATTGGGATGATGTTTACACAGGATATAAAGAGGCGTGCGACAATGGTAAACCTTTATCTAATTCAGGCAATTACTATACTATTATTACACTTTTGGTCCCTTGCTTTTGTCTGTATTGTTTTGTCATCATTTGCTTATATTTGACCCAAACTTTCTCTCTTTTGTTCTCGACGCCAAATGGGGCCATTTCGCTATCCCCGCGCTTGTGTTTTGAATCAGATCGACTGTGGTAGACGCTATGAAATAGGGACAAATTAGAAGAAATAAGCACGAGGCATTAGAGGACTTTTATTCTTTTTAGGATTAAAGTGTAATTTTACCTTTCTACTTGTTGATGATGGTTAAGATAAGAAATAATAGATCAAGGTAGTTTATTTCTTTTAATTTAGACCTCCAGTTGTTAAAATTTTAGTATGAAATAATAGCAATTAAGTGATCAAAGACAAATATTCTTATAAGAGTAAGAAATAAATAAAATTTTATCTAAATAATAACTACTAATGGATATTTAGAAATAGGGATGACATATTGGTAAAATTTTATAGATTCCGAACTCTATTTTTACCAATTGTAATGGGGATATGTATAAGATTAATGGGTAATGGACGTGTGCGGATGTAAAAAGTCATACTCATCATGTGTAATGATTAAGTGATGAATTCAATACCTTACTCATCTCGTATCCACCTACACGCTCACTAATTATCCACTATATAAAATTAAGATCATTATAAATTTAAATACAATTTCAAAGATTATTTTGTAAATATTAAGATTTTATAGGACATAACTTATAATTTAAACAAATATTATGGTATAAACAATTTTAAAATTAAAATATGTCGTTTCTCCTATCTTAAATTGGTGTATATGAACATGTACAAATGTATACGAGATGGGTTGTGTGTATACAACTAAGTAATGAGTATGAGGATGAATTTAAGAATGTATCTACGTGGACTGATGTTGATTTAAAAAATTTACTCGTCATGAGTGATGGGTAGGTGACGAGAAAAAAATATTAAGTGAGTATTAGAATGGAAGATGAGATATCCGCACATATCCTGTCCGTTTGTTATCCTACTTCGAAATGTCATTTCATTTCACAAATAATTATTAAATATACAATATGACAACTTTATATATAATTTTTTGAGTGTTCACCATTTAATTCACCCACATAAATAAATAAATAAATAAAACAAGATCAGGATCACATGTTTGAAGCATTTGGTAAGAGCACAAATGAGTGGTGACCCACACCGAAGTTTGATATCTCAATCTAAGACTTCTAAATTGTCAAATTCGACGTCTTGGATTATGGGTGATCCATCCATTATTCAATTCTAGAACATCACCATTATATTATTAATTAATTATTTTTTTAATAATAAAAGGTTGTTAAGGCTGTCTTTTGTTTCATATACCCTAGTTTGTATCAACCATATGCTTTCTAGATTCTAATGATATATTAAAGTTATTTGATATATAAGTTACTAAAATTTAATTTATATAACTTTAATTGTTTTAGGATTTAAAAAATCAAATTTATTGAGAGTTATTCGTGATCAAAAGGGAGCCCTTGAAACCCCATACTCAAACAGTTATGTTTATAGGGTTTGTATATTGTCAATAGCAAAAAAATCTTAGACAGACACTACCTTATAATTACTATAAACCATGAACGGAACCAAGATCAAATATTAAAGGGTAAGGTATTTAATTTCAAAACAATAAAGACTTATCGTGTATCTAATCTAAAAAAATTGAGGGGCAAAAGTTTAATTTTACTTAAATTTAAGTTAATAAAGACTTAAAATGCTATTAAACCATAAAAAATTAGGATGGACAAGAGTTTCTCCCCCTCCCTATATAACTTCGTCCTGTCGCATAATATTAAAAGAAATTCTATTTAAGATATGAGTTGTTAGAATTTAAAATTTTAATTTTTTAAATAAAATATATAAAATAAATTTTATAATATATATATTAAATTGTAACTTATATTATATACACTTAGGTAGTCCATTGTATTAAATTCAAAGTTGGACTCAGACCCCAATATTTTGACGTGCATGGGTTAAACACTAGTGAGGTCAGCTGCAGTGCAGGCATCTGTGGTTGTTAAGCCTCAACCACAACTTTTTCGAGGGGTATTTTGACCCCTTTGGATAGAGTCCTAAAACATAGTTTATGGTCTATGGAGTAGTTAATTGGATCTTCCAACTATCAATATTATCTTAAATTATCTTTTAAATATTTATAAGTAATCCTTGGAGTTCACAATATCAGAAGCATCTCAGGGAACACAGATTACTTGTGTGTTTGAAGTTTGAACTATGAATTAAGATATTGAGTAATTGTATAAAAAATATGTATTATTAATAAATTAATAAAATTTTAAATATATATTATATAAAAAAATTATGTCGTATCTGAACTCTTTAATATTTTTGGTAGTATGTTTTTTTCGATATGTCATGTGTAGGGGTGAGCGTTCAGTAGAGTCGAGTTAAAGTATTTTGAGATATTCGAGTTTACTTGAAATTTTTTCTAGTCGAGTTAAATTTTTCGAGTTTACATTTAAATTTAATTGTTAATATTTATAATATTACAATTATTTGATTCCAATTTAAATTGTATTTTATAATCATATGCAATATATATATATATATATATATATATATACACTTCGTGTTTTTTCATATGTAATTTACATATATCATACAAAGTCGATGGACTCGACTCAAACCTGGAAAATAATCTACTAATTGCTAAAAATTTCGAGTTATTCGAATTGTACTTTACAACTCGATTTGAACTTGAAATATTTTTCGAGTCGAGTCGAGTTTATGAAATTACAACTAGAAATTAATTCGAGTCTAAAAAATCGGTTTTTTTCGAATCAAGTCGAATTTTACTCATCCCATGAGTAGCGATAGTTAATAGGTATATGAAATTAAAAGAATGTGAAATCATGCTTGTATGCTTATAAGGTAATATGATACGATTAAAATATGAATTATACACTAAAATGATTGGAGTAAGTATATAATAGTATCTATTTAGAATTTTATTAACATAATGACAACATATTCAGCCACGAGATACATATGTTCAAACTTAAGTTATTCATCACTAAAATCACTAAATGAATTTAATATATATATATATATATATATATATATATTTGTTATTATATATATTTATATCTATTTTAATTATTCATCCAAATTACAAGGATAAATTTTAGTTGTAATTATTATACACAAATTGAATATTTAAACCAAAATAAGGGGAAAAAAGGTAAATTACATATTTAATACATAAACTATTATTTTTGTTTTGGTACTCAAATTTTATCTTTTTTCAAAAATATACTTAATTTTTAGTTTAAATTTCAATGTGATTCTCTATCGTTAAAAAGTTGATGTGACATGTTTTAAATTTTTTAATGATGATGTGATATTAATTTATATTGACACGTCAACATCATCATTAAAATTTTAATGATATGTACCAAAATGAACATTAAAGCAAACGTTAGATATAATTTTAAAATAAATAAAATTTAAGTATCAAAACATAATAAAATTAATAGTTTATATATTAAACATGTAATTTTCCTTAAAACGACTATATTGAATTAATTCGGTTCAATTAGATTCGAAGGATCATCTTTCCGCGCACCCTATTGGTGTGATTAACTAGCTAGTCTTGTAGAGAGGCGGTGGGAAATGCAGAGAGAGGCGGTGGATCGGGAAGAACACAGTTTGAAGTATTTATACATAACAGCAGGAGTAACTCGGAGACTTGTTTTGTATACAGTGAGCATCGGCTAAATCAAAGTGAAAAATGAAGCTGCGGAGCTGGTTAAAAATAGGTGCGTTGGTGGCTGTGCTTGCTATAGCCAAGCAATACGGTGGCGCGTTGGGATTGGATAAAGACGCCGCTCTCCGCTATTTCCAGCAATGGTCGGACCGATTAGGGATTTGGGCTGTCCCTCTCTACGTTTCACTCCACACACTCACTATTTCCCTCTGCTTGCCCTACGCCGTCTTCTTCGAGGCTGGCGCTTCTTTGCTATTCGGTTTCTTTCCCGCCGTACTCTGCGTCTTTTCCGCTAAGCTTATGGGGGCTTCTCTCTCTTTCTGGATTGGCAGGTATCCATCTCTCTGCTCTCCTTTTATTCCAATTTTGTATTATGATTGTTGAATTATGTTATTATAATCTTAATGTTCCTGATGGTTTTGCTTCCTTTTGCTGTTTGGATTTTCTTTTCTTCCCTTCCCTTCCCTTTATAAAGTTCCTCCTTTTCAAAGGAAAGTACTATCCCTTTTTTTCTACAACTGTTCCAAGGCTAAATCGTGTTTAATTTCCTAGATAGAATTGAATCTTCAATGTTCATAAATAAATATTTCCTAAATGCTAACTAGATATAGTGAAAACTCTTTTCTTCCCTCCTCTGTATAGGGTTCCTCCTTTTTAGATCAACTATTTGGTTTGTGACCGCTCCAGTCTTTTACTTCGGGCTTTGGATCAACATGTTGGGAACTTGAGGAAGAACATGATTGGTCAAGTATACTTGAAATAATTTATAAAAAATGAGTGAACTGAATGGGAGGAAGAAAGTAAATTTGCTAGTATTATAAAAGGTAAATACACCCCAAGTCACTATGCATTTGCTAGTATAATTACAGTCTATCAGTCTTTTTCTAATTCGAAACAATTCAATACATTTAACCCTTCATATTTAAAAAGTTTATCATTTTAGTCTTTGTTCTTCCCTTAAATTGCTTCTTCTTCTCCCATAAATGTTGCATTACTTTACTGGTATAATGACAGTTTAACATTAACTTGTAACTGCTTTATGCTAGAATGCCGTTATCCAACTGCTGCTTTAATCCTATGAGTTTACTTGAGTTGACAATATTGCAAAAAAAGACTTAAGTTTTTAAATATGAAAGGTTTAATTTATTTAATTGTTTCGAATTATGACAAAATTGATAGAATGTATAAGTTTTGGGACTAAAAATGTTATATATCAGCCACATTAGACGTGTGTTTTAATTTTAACGACAGATTGACCTACTTGGAGCAATATTTTAATTGGTTGACATGTTTGTAACTTTTTGAAGAAAAAAAGTGACCCGTTTGTTACCAAACACATAGTTGAGTGTATTTTACCCTATAATAAAAGGATATTTGTTAGAAGTTCAAGCATAATAAATTAAGGGGAAATCACAGTAGTGTTCAACAATGCTAATGTTAATTTGAAGGGCATGGCATTATCCCTAACCTTCTCTATTTGTCCAGCTATATTCATTGAAAGAATGACGACAAAGGGCATAATCTTAGTGAATTTATCGTAAGCAGCCAATCATCGAAAAACCAAGTTTGCATTGTTTATACTTGATTTCTCAAAACCAAGAGCCATCTTGTGCACCGGTAGTGTGCCTACTCATTTTTCTTAGCATCCTGAATCTGATGTTTGCATTGATCATTTTTCTTTTTGAGAACTATAAATTATTCTTTCCTTACGAATAATAACCGATTTTCGTAATGTTAATTTGTTTAGGCTGGTTTTCAAACGTTCGACTTCTGCAATGAACTGGGTCCATGGCAACAAATACTTCCACATCCTCTCTCGTGGCGTCGAACGTGATGGTTGGAGATTCGTCATTCTTGCACGTTTCTCTCCCATCCCTTCCTATGTCATCAATTATGGTCTAGCTGCCACAAATGTTAGATTCACAGTGGATTTTCTGCTTCCTACTGTTATCGGCGGTATCCCGATGATCTTGCAGAACACCTCCATCGGTAGCCTTGCTGGTGCAGCAGTTGCTTCGGCATCTGGCTCTCAGAAATCAAAGGTTTGGTCTTATATTTTACCTTCACTCGGGATAATGTCGAGCATTGTTATTTCCTTGAGGATCAAGAAGTATTCTAGTGATATTAACTTGGCCGAATCTTCCTCTACTGATCACTCCAAAAGTGAATAATGTTTAGTTGTTGACTCATATGAACCGGTACTATTTTTATCTTTTCCCCTTGTCTCTGGCTTCATTCACTGTTCCGAATCTCGGCCAGGTAACTTCTTGTTTTTCGATCTTAATTTTTTTTTCCAAAATTAAGATTAAAATGTATTACAACAGCAGATAAAAACATCAATCACTACTTTTTAGTTATCTATGTGTAACCTGATGATGCGGCGTGATAACATATGCAAAATGAGACCTAAGTGGGTCCAAATATTTTTGGTAGATATCCAGGATCACACAGTGAGGCTACAGGAAGAAGGTAGGACCGGAACCCATATTTGGGTGTTGGGGAAATCAGGAACCCATCACCGGATTAGGTTTGAACTTTGAACCTATCCTATCCAATGCCATGTTGGAAGACAGACAACCTTGTCCTCTTCAATCATCAAATGGACTGCCCACCCATAAATCCCTTCTTTGTTTTCACTTCCACTCCCCAAATTTCACGCATACTTTATTACACCCCTTTGGACTCTTCTCTCCAATCCCCCGTGTTCTTATCATTTTGACCATTTTTTTATATTTATAAACTTTTATTCGTTAAATTTAGGAGAGGTTGTATTCTCGCCAATTAAGAACTTACAAGTCGGTATATGTTGAGAATTTTATTAACCTGCTATCATCCATCCTTAAATACCAAATGGAAAATACTAACAATAGAACGGAATGTGGAATGGTTGGATGCGTGGCATGCAGAGCACATTATTTAGTAGTTGAGACAGGCCGGCACAGCTAAGAGGAGGTTTCCATGCAGATAATAATGCGAATGTGTGATAATCAACCACCAAATTCCATAAAGCTGACTGGAATTCGTAACCAGAATCGCCGTATGTTTTGGCCGAGACGTCGGTCCTTGTTTCTCACTTCAATCCCACCACGGACATTGACCTTGGGGAGACTTCCTATTTCAGCCTCTATTTGTTTAAACAATATACAGAAAGGTGAATCACACATCACATGACCGTCCATGACTTGCAAGACCAGGTTGGGGGATTAAGCACTTGACAAGCATCGACTTCCCTTTAATCATCATACACACACATGACCTACGAGCATCATCTAGTGAAGGTCCTATCTAGGTCCCTCAAAGTCAAACCCCTTAGGAACCATATTCATTGGCATGGTTGTAAATTGAGAAACTCTTCATGTGTGAAATTGTGATTGAAAGAGGGGTCACAATTAGGGATGTGTATTTCACTCTAATCTGATAGTTTTTTATTCAACTCATAAGGTTGATCTTTTAAAAAATAAAAATGAATTTCGATCGGTTTGGATTTAGATTTAAGGTACCAGGATAATAATTTAATATTTTTTTTATATATTTGGAGATAATTATTATAATATCCTATTTTGTCAAATAAGAGTAAGGATTTTACTTAAACCTGACGCTTTTCAAGCTAATCTGACTCAATAGGGGTCAGTTTACTCGTTTTATAAAATATAATGGATCTAGTCGATTCAGATTTTGTAAATATTGAGGTTGGATCGTGTGTTGGAGAAAAATCTCTGATTTAAGATTAAGTTTCTATTTTATCGAATAAAATAATACATTACATCAAATCATAAGGTTGAAAATAAACCTCTACTTCAAAATTAGAGTTAAATTTTGAATCAGATAACATTTTTCTAGACTTGGATTGAATCAAATTTAAATAATGAAAAATATATTTTAATCTAATTGAATTAACCGAAAATCCGATCTAACTTGATTAGTTAGCATCCCCAGTCCCATAATATGATTTCATGGATTAAGAAGAGAAGAAAAAGAGGCCAGTTGGCCTTCGGCCCAGTGACGGCAGTAATTAAAATTAAGATAATAATAGTAGAAAAGTGGAAGTGGTGAGATTACGGTCGGATAAGGGGCTCGACCAATACCGGAGTAACGCATGGCAGTGGAGGACTTGTCGTTTTGGCCTTTCTCTATAAACAAAGTGCACTGCATGTGCGCTTCGCCTCAGGTTGCTCCTGTTGCAGACCATCCCACATGCCCATGCCTCGCCCTGCGGTCCCCCCCTCCCTTTATCTTTTCCATTTTCTTATTAATAAAATCTGAATTATACCTTCATCGTCTTCCTTAATCTTTCTCGATTCAATAGATATTACTGTTTCAGTAATTAGCTGGATTCACAACGACCAACCCAAAGACAAAACATGAAACCGGGAAAATCAAAATCAAACACCATCCGACGATGGCCGACAGATGGTTGCTGTGGGAATGAGAGCAGTGAATCCTTCTAATAATAGGGGGGGGGAAAGACAGACAAAGGAAATAGAGTCAACATTGGCTGACTACACATCTCCAGGGGGACCATAATAGTAACCACACACGTAGAGGTAATTATTTATTACTGTTCTCAACTTTCCACGTCCTTCTCGAACACTAAATTCCAACCGAATTGGTCCAAATTACTTTTCACCACACACGTAAATCTAGGCACTTTGTCACACCGCCTAAGCTTCATTTACCTCTAGTTTCTTGATATATATATATAATATACTACCGAATTAGTTTTTAATAATATTATTTTCAAAAATCGAATATTGAGTGTACGATATCTTTTTCACTATGGGTTGACAGGAGATTTGATCCCTCCATTGGTAAAATCTGACGTCTGAGCTTTAACCTTTAACAAGTGTGACGTTAAAATTTTAAAAAATATTTTAATTTAAAAAAATTAAAATTAAAATAAAACACGTATTATTTATTTTTTTAACCGTAAACACTTAATATACAATAAATAAATTTTAAAAAATAAAAATATTAAAAATTAATTTTAAATATAATTTAAACACATTTTAAAATTTTAAAATTTTCAATCAATAGAACTATGAAATTGATCTTTGAATCTTTTAAGATTATTTATTTTATTCTTTTTTTCCTAAAACAACGAATGATTTTATTTATTTATAAAACATGTTTTCCTTTTAAGGTTAAATTACACGTTTATTTTTTCGCATAACATTTATTAAGCTATTTTAGTATTTTTTTTTGTAAAACAGCGATTATTTTATTAGTTTATTTTTATTTTGAAATTTTAAATTAAATATTAAAAGATATTCTCAATCATAAGACATATCAAAATCCATTTATAATAAGATAAATTTATTAATTATTATATATATATATATATTATATTTACATTAATGAGATTTATCTTTTATATATTAAATGAATTTGAACTTGTAAGGTAAAATTCGAATCCTATTACCATCACTTTTTATAAACAATATGTAAATTCCTACATAAATTTCAATTGAGTCTTAGATATATTTTAATCTTGGACTTGAGAATCACCTATGACCTGAACTTTTGTTAATCAAATAATAATAATTAATAATAATATTATTATTCTATTAAACTTTAATTCTACCTTTAAAATTTTATTTTATTTTTAGTTGATTAATCTATACATTTTCTTTTGTTGCCCTCGCGGTTACAAGACTTCGTTTTAATTAATTCGAATCGACTTGCGTAACACACCTAATTTTGATGAGTGAGTCTCTCAAAATATAGATTTTCTCTGCATACACAATGACTCGAACTTGAGACTTTGTTTAATCGATATTAAGTTGTTTATCGCTTGAATAAACCATGTTAGTAATTAATCTATACACTTTAATTATTTAAAGGAATATATCCAACTATGATCAAGATTTATAATATATTATCTCCAAATAAATAATACAAACTTATTTAATTTTATATCTGAACATAACATTGAAATCAAAGCCTACATAAAGCCACACCCCTGCTTTAGTTTTCCTCATTCATCAAACCACCTTCTGGTAATGTTCTGCAACATTTCTCTCTGAAATTCCCTCCCATTTGTTATTTTAGCAGTATCTGAATGTTTTGCTTCATTCTTTACAGGGAAAAAACATGGCCTCAACACAATGGATTCTGCTGCTGGGAGTGTTCTTAATGGCCTCCACAACAATGGGAGCTCCCCCAAGGAAGCCTGTAGCCGTCCCCTTCTCCAGAAACTATATGCCCACTTGGGCTTTTGATCACATCAAGTACTTTAATGGTGGCTCCGAGATTCAACTCCACCTCGATAAATACACTGGTATGAACAAATCCCATCGATGTGTTAAGTTTTCTCTTACATCAGTGTTTCAGACACAAGGTAACAACGGTTTGTGTTTCATATTGTGAAAAAGGTACTGGCTTCCAGTCCAAAGGATCTTACTTGTTCGGGCATTTCAGTATGCAAATGAAGCTTGTTCCCGGAGATTCTGCCGGAACTGTTACCGCCTTTTATGTAAGAAGAAAAAAAACTTGATGTTACAGTCTTGGCTGTGTTTTTCCCATCGGAGTTTTAACGGTTTGTTGTTCGACGTGTTTGATGTTTCAGTTATCTTCTCAAAATTCAGAGCATGACGAGATAGATTTCGAGTTCCTGGGGAACAGAACAGGACAGCCGTACATTCTTCAGAGCAATGTGTTCACCGGCGGCAAAGGAGATCGAGAACAAAGGATTTATCTTTGGTTTGATCCGACCAAAGCCTACCATTCCTATTCTGTTCTCTGGAACATGTATCAGATCGTGTAAGTATTTTTTATTTCTTAATCTTTTAACTTTATTTTTCAAGTCGAATCGAATTTAAAAAATATTATAATCATTTCAGGTTCTTTGTGGACGATATACCGATAAGGGTGTTCAAAAACTGCAAAGATCTGGGAGTGAGATTCCCATTCAACCAGCCGATGAAGATATACTCGAGCCTATGGAACGCCGATGACTGGGCCACGAGGGGTGGCCTGGAGAAAACCGACTGGTCCAAAGCCCCATTCATCGCCGCCTACAAGGGCTTCCACATCGACGGTTGCGAGTCGTCGGTGGAATCCAAGTTCTGCGCCACACAGGGCATGAGGTGGTGGGACCAGAAGGAGTTCCAGGACCTCGACGGCTATCAGTGGCGGAGGCTCCGGTGGGTCCGCAAAAAGTTCACCATTTACAACTATTGCAACGATAGGTCGAGGTACCCCACGATGCCACCCGAGTGCAAGAGAGACAGGGACCTTTGATTCTTCGGTCATCGAATCAAAATCCCCTTATTTTATGATCCGTCCATGTATTTTAGACTCGCATTATCGGTTCACCTACTCTTATTTGATGTGGATTTCATTTTATGTAATTTTACTCCAAACATTTGTTCTTTCATGATGATACTAAATCTATAGTATTGGTATTATTATTTATGTGTGCATGGTGCATTGAATCATGTAGTGGTAGATCAAATAAGGTAAAAGGAAAGTTATACTTTTGCATAATATTATGTTGATGACTAAGAATAAGCTTACTGTTTTCACTCATTTATTTCCTAGTATTCAAATTTATAATTTTCTTGATATATTTATTCAGTTTTTATTAAATCTAAACAAAATAAAATTTTGGGTTTAATACATATATAGATAGATATATTTGGTAAAATTTTCGAGATAATGTTCTGAAAGAAATTAATTTACGAGATAATGTATTTCCCAGATTAATTGTTTAAATAGAATGGCTTAAATAGGGTGAAATCTACAGTGTTGGTTGTAGATCGCCATGCCTTATGGGCGACCTATTATGTGGCCAACTTTCCAACAAACTCACAGAGAGAATGAACGTGTTGCATGGCACATGCACGTCCCAACACATTATCGTCTTGCCCTCCGGGCGACCTTTGTAGGTCGCCATGCACTCCGGGCGACTTACCCTTGCTCGCTCGGATGCCCTCGCATAGCTCGGTCGGATGGCCTCGGATGCCCAACTTGTTGGGACGTGCATGGCACATGCAATCTCTCGTAGCTTGTCGGGAAGACATGGCGACCTAGTAGATTGTCTGGAAGGCATGGCGACCTACGACTAACACGGTAGATTTCACCATATTTAAACAATTAATCTTGAGAATATATTATCTCATGAATTAATTTCTTCCAAAATATTATCTCGAAATTTTTGCGGATATATTTATTTGGGGGAAAACCCATCCGTTATTTTGTTCATTTATTCTTCACTTGATTCTTTAAGGCACTCAATGAATCTGGTCATGGCAGCTGCATGATTGAAATGGACACAACATAGGCGCCAATGGGCCTACGCCTCGTGAGGGAATAGATTTTGTCCTGGTCACTTTCATTGCACAATTGGTATTTTGGTGTCATGAGGAACGATCTAGCTGTTCCTTTGTAACTCGGGTTGGTCTGCTTTAGGTAAAAGAGTTAAGCTGGCTTAAGAAATGGGTCCAATCCTGTTGTACACAACAACAAAAGAAGTCCAATCATGGATTTCAATATTTCAATTTAAATTCAATTTAATATATATAAAGTAAGGATGAGCATGGGTCAGATTGGATAGAGATTATCTGAGTCGATTCGAAAAACAACCTCATCCATTTGAACTCGACTCGATTCAAGTTTAAGGTGATTTAACTTTACCCCAAATTCGACTTTAAATTTTTTTTATTAAATTTCGAACTCGACCAGAAATAAATATATTTATAAAAAATATTAATTTTATTCAATAAAAAATAAAGATTTAATTGAAGAAAAAAAATATAAAGAGGGACATTCTTGTAATTATCCTTAAATATATAATACATATTTATATAATTTTTTTGGTCAAATCCGGTATTTTTATCTTTGATCAGACCCGAATTTCAACTCTAAAAATTAGACCCAAACCCAACTCGAACTTATTTTTTTTTTTAAAAAAAAAGCTAACCTAATCAAGTTAAATCAGGTCAAATTTTGCCGGGTTCGAGTCTTCTCCATCCAACATCCAAATATTGAGGATGATTCCTAGATTGATTGCGGATTGAAGGAGATGATTCATGCAGAATCTGAGGAGATTATTCCAGTAAAGAGTAGCATACACGGCTGACCAATCAAACAATGTTACATGACAACTTATCATTAGCTCTAGAGATTTAAGTTTCAATGCAAACGTAAATGAAAAGTTCAAAGTAGTTTTCATACTGTCATATTGCGCAACAAACGCCGCACATGACTAATTCATTCAAAATTTCCTTCCAATATAAGATTATAAAATATTTAAAAATAACAAAATATAATAAACTACTTATAAGGTTATTTAATTACAAGTCTAGTAATAAAATCTATTAAGTGAGTTCCATGATTAAAATGATAATTATTTTCTTTTGATGATTTGTGTTAGTGTAGCCACGTCTGAAAGATGCGTGCATGATCAATAGTTATAAAAGATTATGAACATACACTTATAATCACCCTAAACTAAGCAAAAATATAAGTTTTTGTTTCTCTGTTATTTTTTTTTTAAAATTAGCATCTATTCAATTTTTTGCCATAGTTCTAAATTGTGGATGTGGTGTTACAGTTGCGACTGTTGTAGATATCACAATATGATTGTTTTGCTAAAAATAATCATGTTTTATATTGTGGATGTGATTTGTGACCTTGAGAAATGTTATCTTGTCGTTAGTATATTGTGTTGTTGCTGTATCTTAATACTATGCTACTTGCTGCTCATTGAGCTTTACTCCGTAAGCTTATTACCCAAATGGGGGCATTAAGGTGATAGGATATAGGTGAACTGTTACATATGTCACGGTGTGATTATTTTTTTAAAAGTAATTATGTTTTATGTTGCGAAAGTAATAATGTTTTATGTTGCGGATGTTGTTTGTGATGTTAGAAAATAATATCATACGGTCATTATATTGTGTTATGGGCATGTGGCTGTAATTTAATAGTATGTTCTTTGTTGCTCGCCGACCTTCTGTAATCTTCCTACCCAGATAGGGGCATTGAGGTGATGGGACACAGGCGCACTTGCCGAGCCGGATACATTGTGATTTAAATTTGGCTTTGCCCATTCCAAGCTGAGAGTTAAGCCATGGGACATTATTATAAACTGTGTTAACAGGTCTAATCTGCTTGGATCAGCCATGGCTTAGCGGCCTGACCCTGCTCGGTTGATTGTTAACAGTGAATTTATGTTTTGGCTGACATGGCAAATTTCTATTGGTCCTGTAACATCATAACCCCGACTTCGCTTGCATATATAAAAGCTGGAAATGTTAAATACAAGTCTACGTGAACGGTCTACCGTTGTCTTCCTAATAAAGAATAAGAGTAAAATCAAAAGAAACTTCTAGCTAGCCTTAAGCTCAGCCCTAGACGGAGGGAGTTGTTGCTAGTGAAAAGATCAGTTCATTCTGCAGCCAAAAAATTAGGTTTAGGATAGATATGGATCGGATTCTAGCTCTGGTATCGTCATTATTATTGTATCTTCCGGTGGCGGCGGTGGCGGCGACTTCGGTTGAGCGCGAAAATCAGTCCTCTTCTGCAGGGCTGTTTTGGTCGACCGCCAAAGAGGAAGCGGATCTGGTTCATAAGTCTGGACACGCAGATGTTTCCACCGCCACCGCCACCGCCGATGACATCGACGGCGGATTTTCTTCCCTAGATGGGATGTTGCAGTGGGCCATAGGTTTGTTGAGCTTCTTTCATTATTCCTGACGTTTTAACAATCAAGAGGGAAAAAATCGTTATTCCTATTGTTTTCTTTGAATCAGGACACTCTGATCCGGCCAAACTTAAGGAAAAGGCGCAAGATGTTAATCGTCTTTCTCCCTCGGAGCTTAGGCAGCGTCAGTTGGAAATAAAGGTTTTTGCTTTATTGCCAATTTATTTATTATATAGTGATGCATATTTTGAATGGAATCAATCGAGTGAACAATGTCTTGAAAGTAAACTTAAATAATGTGTTAATGACATTGACACATATTTCAATCTGCAAGGAATGAAAATGTGTTACTTTATAACCTGCTATACATTGCAGTAGCTTGCAGCTTATACATTCATTTTGGTTCTTTGTGATATCTGCCATAATGATCCATGCATTTTGTTGCACAGGAACTGATGGAAAAGTTAAAAATGCCATCAGATGAACAGTTGATGCAAATTGCATAGATGATTGAGTAATTCATCTTTGTCTTTGGAGGATCGCCACCGTGCTTTGCAAGAGCTTTTAATACTGTTGAGCCAATCGATAATGCAAATGGTAAGCTATGTTTGCCCATAGCTGGTTTACTTAGCAGCTGAAGAGTTAATATCTATCCATTTCTTTCCAAATTCTTTTCATAATATCTGTTTAGCTTTAAACATCTGAATTAGCGACTTGAGTATCTATTTGGGTGCAAAATTTGAGAAATTTAAAGATGTAGGTTTATCTTTATATAAATGCTTTTGCCTAGTTTTATTCTTCACTTTATTGCTATTAACTGAACTGAAAGATCGTTATTCAAACTTTGACTGTAAAATTTAACCCCTTCTCCAAAAGGATGTCTATGATATTTACATTATTCTCACAATTTGCAATGTGGCCTTCATGTGGCTAAGACTGGCAAATTATTGAGCTTTACCTAATTTGCCGTATTAGGTTTTATTGTTTGGTCTTTTGTTGTGAAACTTTGATACGGTATGGCAGTATAAAAAGGATTTAGAAAAAACGCAAATAATGACTGAGACAACAAAAATGGCAAATTGTTGATGGAAAAGAAAACTAGCAATCATAGTTGTAGAGTCACTAATAGGTAATCCACTGTAATATGCCTCCTATGTCTCTGAAAAGCTATTATTTAACTAGGGTTATTGCAACTTTTGGTCTGTAAAATGAGGTGTAAGTTGCTTTGTGGAAGATGTTTGTGCCACCTGTGAAGTTATTCACATTCAATTCTTTGCTTAAATTTTTCAAAAACTTGCCCGACTAGGGGAGAATGAAAATATGCCACTTAAGGGATTGAGTTATGCACGAATTTATTTTAGATGTTAGGGATATGATTGTAGCCTTTGCAGTGTTTTTTTGTTTCGTTATAAATACTCATGCTGTTTTGATTTTTAGCGTCTTTTGCTTGCAATCTCTAATTGTTCCTCAAGGTTTCTCTTTTATGTCTAAAGAGATGTGCCTCACATTGTTAAGTTTTGCTTGTCAGATATGTGTAAACTTGGTGGGCATGGTGTGATTATACGGGAGCTTGATCATTCCGACTCAGATGTAAGGAAAATTTCTGCATGGATACTTGGGAAAGCAAGTCAAAACAATCCATATGTTCAGAAGCAGGTAAGTCATATTACGCTTGAGTTATGAGCGAGGTATATAACATCACCTAACTTACAAAGTTTTACTTGTCGTAGGTCCTGGAACTTGGGGCGTTGACAACACTAATTAAAATGGTGAATTCTAGTTCCGCCGATGAAGCCACTAAAGCATTTTATGCTGTTTCAGCCTTGATCCGAAATAATGTGTCTGGTCAGCAATTGTTCTTTGCGGAGGCTGGAGACAAGATGCTTCAGGTGATCTAAGATTGAATTTAGCATTTCTCCCCTGTTTAATAATGCGCATCCCTACAATTGCAATTGACAACGATTTCCCTCTGTAGGACATATTGAGCAGTCCCAGCGTGGATATTAGGTTACGCAAGAAGGCAGTGTTTCTGGTTGGCGATCTGGCAGAGTACCAATTAGAAAATACAGATAAAGCTGAGATCCCGTTTTTCGGCAATCGTTTGTTCTTGAAGTCTGTGGTTGATCTAACTGCCTCAGATGACCTTGATCTACAGGAGAAGGTAGTTTTTTTAGCATCATTTTCATCTTTTGCGGCCTACATACATGAACAACTATTGATGTGACAATGGATATTCCTTTTCATTGATTTATGCTGCATCTACCCCCGAGTTTACAGGCGCTTGTTGCAATCAAGAATCTGCTGCAACTGAAAACCACAGAAGCAATGGTTCTCAAGGAGTTTTGCGGATTGGGTGAAGCTTTGGAGATGATGAAGAAACAACTGGAGGATTTGATGTTGGGGGAAGATCATAGAGAATACGCTGTAGATGTTGAAAGCCTCCGCAAGGAAGTGGAACTCACTTTTCAGGCCAAGCTGGAAAATGTAAGAGATTAGTTGGTCACTTTATTGGATCATTTTTATCTTAATTAACCTGGTAAATTCCAGCCAACGGTTTCTCATCATATTTAACAGGTAAGAGCGGTGCCAACATGACTGACGGCGGAGCTAATGTTCCGGCACGTAATACAATGGTAATTTAAGAAACAAAACAGAGTCCCTCAGTACAGGGAGAAATATGAGCCAGATGTGTTGCATGGCTTACTCAAATGGGTAAAGTTATTCCCGGCAGTGAAAGTGGTAGGTTGGGTTAAAATATAGAGCAGGTTGCAGGTTAAAATGGAACATAGAAATTTACATTGATAACTGATTTGTTTCTTACGAGGGATTTCAATTGAACTTTGCAATGCCTTGTAACTTACCAGAATCGGGAACTGAATGAAAAAATTTCATCAAATTGGTACCTGTTAATTATGATATGTTTAGGGGACGTAGACTTCCAATAATGCAAATCAAAATCACTTACCAGATCAATATGAATACAATATCCATAGTCCATAAAGTTATCTTTGTCTTTATTTATTATTTTTATCTTTCTGAAGAAAACGCGAAGGGATAGTGTGTCTACTTTGGCGGCACCGACAAATTATGTGCTAAGATAAAAAAAATTAGCTAATCTTATTTCCATATGTAGGTAAGGGGAGGTAGGGTAGTAGGTTGCCTCCAACGTCAGGTTGAGAACAACTTTTGTGAAAGACTTTCGTTATGAATTGCTCTCAATGAGACTCGATCTTATGATAACAAGATTAAGAGCCTTGTGCTCTATCAACTGAACTAGACAGACAATTCGAATTATGTGCTAAGATAACGATTTGCTATTGGAATTTTGCATCCTTTATATATATATATATATATATATATATATATATATGATTAAGTCGTAAATTTCAAATATAACACTTGTTTAGTTGCCTGTAAATCCTTTTAAATTTGAAGCACGTTATAAGTCTTAAATATTACTACAACACATGATCAACTTACTTTTGTGTCGTCCTAAAACTAATGCCAATATTTCTTCTAATATTACACCAAATAAAATATTATTTAAATGTAAAAGAAAAAACAAATGAAGACTTTGCTGAATAAAAATATTAACATTGTCCGCAATGAATTATAAATACATTTATTAAAATCTAACGTTTTCTCCTCATTAGTTGACATCTTCAATTTATAAAAAGGAGTTTTGTAATATTAAAATAATACAAGAACCAAAGTAATTGTTTAAAAATCCACAATAGCTGGAATTTTATCGAGTCATGTCACCATCACACCAAATTCATACAAGTAGGATGGGTATGGGTCGGGTTTCGGCCAATCTGACTCGATCAAAAAATTTTACAACCTTCACCCGATTCGACCCGATCCGAAAATATGTACCCTTAATCCGACATGAATTCGACCTATTTTTTAAGATAAAATTCGAATATGATACAATCCGATCCGAAATAATAAAAAATATTATTTTTATACAATAAAATATTGATTTAATTGAAAATTAGTATATAGAGGGGCATTTTTTTATAATTATTCTTAAATATATAAGGTAAAATTATATTTTTTTCTGGTTCGAATTGGGTCGGTGTTTTTCACCCTAAACCCGAATTTGACCCGACTCTAACATTATCTTTAAAAAACCCAATCCGACCCGACCCGACTTGAACCCAAATTAATTTTTAATAAAACTCGACCCGATCCAATTGAAAAAGAATGCTTTGATTTAAAATGATTTAGAGCATTCATGTAACACCTTTAACCCATATACGTCTCGATATACAAGTCAAAGATGTCACATCAACTTAAAAATATTTACTGAACTGAAATTGCCTAAAAATTTCTTTCATTTGAAAACACTCATATTCTAACTTTAAAAATCTCTTTTAAAGTATATCTCAACCTTTAATTTATTTTTTTTTCACATGAAAATAAATTCATTTGTTAATAAGTAATTTTACTAAACATGTTTTTTCGTGAAATCTTTTAAAAACATAATAACGTAATATATTCTTTTCATGCATAGATACTGATAAAACTAAACTAAGTAAAATAAACTAAAATAGTTCTAATTTACTATTACATATTATTTAAAATAAATATGATAAATCAAATAAACTACTGGCATAATGATACATGCCACTACTAGTCAAAAGAAACTTCAATGATGTCTTACTGATACTGATATTATAAATAATCTGCACATGATGCTTGGAAGACTCCTCATGAAACGTTTGTATCTCAATCAGACCCTACGCATGAAAATCATCACGCGCTAAGTATAACTTAGTGAGGAAGTAATAATCTAAGGTGAGAAAAATCTGAAAAAATATCATAAACATAAATAAAATAATTTGAATTAAAACATTAAACTGACAAACCAACTTATCCAAGTCGATTTCTTCACTGAGACCTGAATTTTTTTTTTAAATCATGAACTCATAAAATTTTTGATAAATCATATATGATAAAAATAAGCATATCATACTTTCTGTCAACTGGAAATCATTCACAACTTGCATATTCATTTTCATAGCCCAATGCATATTTATAAGAACATAAGATACGCGAGTAAGGTGCGCACTATACACAACACGGTGCAAATCGTAACTGATACTGAGATATGATGCACTTCAGTGCCATCATAACCTGAATAAGCACCAACGATGCTGGACATTGATATGATAATATCAATACACGAATGTACCAAAGTTGATATGATAACATTGATACACGAATGTACCAAAGTTGATATGATAATATTAATACACGAATGTATCAAAACTGATAATAAATAAATACTCAACTATTGGCATGCCAAGTGTACCAACAGTTCTCACTATAACACACAATAGGCTCATGTATCATAATAAATCCATCATAAAAATATTATGATTGGGTAGTTCATACCCTTAATCATTCATAAAACTGATATAGAATATTATAAAAATATTCTTTATGAACTTATAAATCATATTGTAAATTGGAATGAGGTTGACTTATCGCAAGTCGTCCTCGATCAAAATAATTAAATAAATAACTGCATTCACCTTTGCCTCACTATAGATTTCTTTAAGCGATATTTCTAATCACATGCTTTTTCTTTTCCTTTTTAATCGTCCCGATGCTAGATTTGTCGTGGTCTGGCAATACCAAATAATAACACAAAGTGTTCGAATTACATATTAGTATCGTACTAATATAAGCTATAAGTTGTGAATTCATTTTAGAATTCACCTCAACCTTTCCATTTAATTCCTAATGGTCCTTCACCATTATAATCATTGTACATTAATTACTAAAATTAAAGTACTTGAATAAAATACCCAAATTAATTCTTCAATATTCAAAACATTATAAATTTCAACCCAAACTTTCCTAACTTTCGATTTTCAACCACCAAACTTAATAAATTTGTAATTCAACCTCAACTCAATATTTAATTCAAAATTCAGCATACTAATAAATTTTCCAGCATTCAGTAATTTACTCAAATAATACTTCTTCATTTAAGAACTTGCAAACAAGTCCCCAAAGTTTTGGAACATTTCGAATTCCACCATCTAACCATTAAAATGAACTCTTTTAGAATTCTTCTCAACATTTCCAATTTATTCAAAATGGTATCTTTCCATTTAAATTAAATTTCAAGCATCCAAAAATATACTCAAACATTTAAACATTACTCTTCAGCTTCAAATCAATTTCCATTTAAATTCTAAAATTTCCATATTCAGACAACTCACACTACCTTTAAAGAATCAGTATTTTGTATTGATATACACACTGGAATTTAATTCCGTTTATTTGGTTGAAAATAGACTCGAATACGAATCTATCCATATAAATAACTCATTCTAGTTCATTATGTACAATTTATGGTGAATTTTCAAATTTGACCGACATAATCTGTTTTGTGCAGAATCTGTTGCTCCGTTTTCTGACATTTCCTCGATTAAAAATTCATATCTTTTTATATATACCTTGAAATTGATCGCCGTTTGTTTAAACAAAACTAGATTGATATACAAACACATATATATAAAAATCACCTCCAAATAATTTTTATATAATTTCTGATGAATTTTCAAACTCACTGCCAGATTCAAAAATCTAAAATGTTTTCATTAATTTACATCCTTAGGTTCTTCATCAATTCTTACAACACTTCTAATATCAAGAATCAATCTTTAATCATAAAAATCACACTTACCCTTTATCAACATCTTACCAACTTGAGCATGAAACATGAAGATTTTTATACCAAATGAAAGAGAATTTCATGTAGGTTATTTTATCCTTAATAACCTAATTTAAAATTAAAGTAAAAATGGACCAAAAATTAAAAACAAAGCTTCTCACCTTATTAATGGAGTCTCACGACAGCAAGGAGGATGAAGAAACTGAAATTTTCTTCACTTTACTAAACGTTATCCCTTAATACAAATGTCATTATCTAATATAAATGAATTTTAAATTCATTTTAACTCACTTTACCATTTTGCCCTTAATAAAACTTAATAATTTCATCCACGC
This sequence comes from Hibiscus syriacus, assembly GCF_006381635.1. NCBI lineage: Eukaryota > Viridiplantae > Streptophyta > Magnoliopsida > Malvales > Malvaceae > Hibiscus > Hibiscus syriacus. The sequence continues at coordinate 1,716,804 of NW_024062784.1, read as the reverse complement.
CACTCCATGACATCATCCCTTACATCATCAAATCTATAAAGAAAATATCTAAATTCTGATTTTATACTTCTATCCTTGAATTTTTTGAAAATTGCAATTTAGTCACAAAATTTCAAAATTTTGGCTTAATATGGAAAATAGACCTTAATTCCATTAATCCATATTAAATTTCACTTTTATAAAATATATAAATAATATTTTCAACCATTTTATAACATCCTTCAAATTTTCGTAAAATTTCAATTCGATCCGGATATTTGATTTCAACACCAAACTTTATTGATTTATAGCTTTTAATACAATTCCCGTACCAAAAATCTGATTCCTACTAAAATATTTGTTTTAATCCAAACTGTTCATTTATAAGCTAAAATATACAACTTTTAAAAGCTACAATTTTGGTCCCTACACTTTTCAAAGTTTATATTTTAGCCACAAAACTTTCAAAACTTACATTTTAGTCACTAGTCAAAATTTGGGGTATTACAATTCAAAAGTAAAAATTGAAAATTTTGAAAAAGAATGCTTTAATTTAAAAATTAAGCTTGAATGCTTAACAAAAGAAAAGGAAATCATTTTAAATAATTCATCTAATTTCATAATGAAAAAGATACTCACATTGTCATTATCATGGTCACATGGAACATACTTGTACTTTAAAGAAAGGAAAACGTTTTAAAATTTGACAAGTATGGGTTCCTAAGGGAACAAGGGGCATTGAAACTAACGTTCAAAGATCCAAAGCAATTTGGATATCAATATCACATAAATGTCTCTTGTAGGCGTGTGGGAGCAATGATGATGAAAGTGAAGATACTCAAATGCTCTAGCTACACTTGATATGGAATAGATAACCTCTAAGTTTAGTTTGATTATTTTGCATAATTGGTTGCTCATTTAGTTTAAGCATGCATGAGTCTGGATTTTAAACAACTTTATGTTTTTCTATCTCATGTATGTTAGAAAGCGTTGTGATGAACATTTTCTAAATTTTTAATGATTTCTCATAAATGCTTGTTCATCACAATGAATTTTGGTTAAATTTGATTTTAATGCTTTGTTTTTATAAATTTTAATTTGTTGACCTTAATTTAAATATTTATGCATGTGATTTGTTGCAAATGATATCTCTTTAACAATTGATATCAATTTTTCAAATGAATAACTTTTTGGATAGCTTTATGCACATGCACTTTACTACAACAATTAGTATTGCATAAAGTATATTAGACTTGGATATATTGAATTTCACGTGCTACTAACATGTTTGTTCATCTTTGTTGAAATTCAATATCTTTTAAGTGTCAGATTTTGCAATCAAATTTTTATTTGAAATGCATTTGTTGAGAGGGAGCTTTTGTTTTTTCAAATGATTTTAATGTTTAAATCTCTACCTACTCTCCATTGTTATTTTGTGCCTTAAAGTTTGAATTATTTTTGATATAACAAAAAGGGAGAGAAATATGTGTTTGAAAAAAATTCAATTTCAAGAATGAAAAGGGGAAGCTTTAATATTTTCCAAATATTGCTCTTTTTCATTAAATGTTTGATTAAGGGGAGCTTTTGTAAAAAAAACTATTTTTCAAATGTTTTGTTATATCAAAAAGGGAGAGATTGTAGAATTAATATTTTGATATAACAAATAAGGACAAAAATGTTTCTGGACCAAATTGAATTTGTTAAAACATTGCAAAAAAATTTTAAGTTTTTAAAAGGTGAAACAATCAATTTTGGGCCTGGTTTATAAACCCCTAAGGCATAATGTAAATATGGCCTACAGGTTTGGAAACCCCCCTCAAAAGTTTCAAAACCCCTTGCTCAAACAGTCAAAATTTTAAATGAAGGTTTCAAAACCCCCTTTAAAGGTTTCGAAAACCTTACGAAAAATTGCATATTTTTTAGCTCCCAACCTTCCCAAACGGCTAGAAACGGCTAGTAACTTATTCCAACATATAAAAACAAGTTGAGGACACTTTAAGAAGTAGATTAACACATATCCAAACAATCAAATACAAGAGAAACATTCTTCAATCTTATTTTTCTTTCTCTTGTAAATAGTTGTGTTTTTGTGAGCTTTAATTTGTAAACACATTCATTTGTAGATGTTTTCTAATTTACAATTCTTTTCAATTCTTTTCCTTTGTAAAGAGGTTTTGGTTATAACTAAACCTTTGAAAAGCTAAGGAGTTTGTAAAAGTTATCTCTTTGTCCTTGAAAAAGAAAGAATAAATTAGTGGATTTGTTGGAAAATCCTAAGTGAGAAGCTTAGGTAGTGGATGTAGACTTGGTTGATAAGTCGAACCACTATAAATCATTGTGTAAATTTTCATATTCTTATACTCCTTACTCCCTAAATTTCAAAAAGTAAATTCACCCCCTCTTAGCTCATTTTCGGTTGATTGAACGAGCTTCATCGAGCCCAACAAGTTTTCATTTCATTTTAGTACCCACCATTAAAAAATTAATACATTTAGTACCTAAACAATCAATTTTTATCCCTTTTAGTTCCTAAACTTTCAATTTTTTTCAAAACTTAACGTTAAAATTTGAAGGGAGTATTAAAATGAAACAAAAACTAAAGTTTTTAACTGTGGGTACTAAAATGAAACAAAAATTAAACTTTAGGTATGCTTTTGAAAAAAATTAAAAGTTTAAATATTAAAATGAATCAAAAATGATAGTTTGGGTGCTAAACACGTAATTAATCCAAAATATATATGTAAAGGAATAAGGTTATTTTGCCTAAATTTGATCAGAATTTAGACTTATATAGTCTCCACTAATATCGCTCAAGTCGATTTGCGGAGGAAAAACGAAAACATCTTCAGGTGCTTTATTCGTTCCGTTGACACCATTACTCACTGCATCTGATTTCAAGGGGACACTCCTCCACCGGGCTTCCACCCCATTCAACCTAGGAAATATCCAAAGTGTTTAGGTGTTCCGGTTCATCGTAATTTGTAGACTAACTGTTTGATAAATTGTCCCAAAGAAAATTTATACCAGTTTCATCCATCTTTTACGGAATACAGTTTTCCTTCTTTATTTTTAATGATCTGATACTTGGGGGGGAAAAGAAATGTTGGAATGAAGTTGAAGTATTTTCCCTGATGCTATCGTTTTCGCTTGAACAGAGACTCTAGGCTGCTCTGCTCCTGCCAAAATGATAAATACATTGGTTTTGCCTAGGCCTATTGAAGTATGCATAAAACTTCATTTTTTTTATATTAACTCCCATCTTTCTGCTTTCCACTTTCATAACAGCCGATGCTTTTGCAGTTTTTTAATTAGTTTTCAGAGGAATAAAGCTAAGTTTGTCCGAATCGGATTCTATTCTAACTTTCATACTTCTTCCCATCAGTGTTCTTCGATGTTTGCCCATTGATTGTTTCCATGGTTTTTGCCTTGCCTTTGTAGTTTGTACTTTGTTTAACTGTTTGTTTTGGTATAGGCATTGAAGTTGTCCTCTACAAAATTTGACTTGTCAAGAAAATCAAAGTACAGCACACCGAGGATGGAACTAACCCTGACTCAACCTGATGATTGGCATCTTCATCTCCGTGATGGTGACCTTCTTCAAGCTGTCGCCCCTCACAGGTTGTTTTACTTTTTCTAATAGTAGACTTTCGGGGTATTCGATTTTTGGTAACTAGGCTGGTGGCCTAAATCACTTTTGCCATTCAGTTAAACTGGTATTTTGGTTAATGTCTTAAATTCAGTTTGTTATTGTTTCCACATTATCTATTAAGACCTGTGCCAGTTTGTATTCAATCCAATGTTATTTGAAATATTCTGCGTGTTGGATACTGCTCAAAACTATCCTTAGATTGCATTTTCACATCTTTATATATCTCTATATACCTGGTTTTATGCTGAATAATCTACTTATTAATATTTGGGGTTTTGAACTTACTGACTTAATTGATAGACACATTTGATTTTATCGATTAAGTAGTTATCAATTATCATACTTTACCAGTTATGCTATTTCTGTTCCAAAACTTAATTGTTTGGTTAATTCTGTTTTAACAAGCTTTGAACAAAGTAACCAAAACAATCATTTGCTCACCCCTTGTTCACTTGAATTACTTCTTCAATTTATGGGGAAATTATCTGTTGATTACATTCTGAATGATTGTGATTTTTTTACCCATCTTATTAGTATTCTTATTGCAGTGCAAAGCACTTTGGAAGGGCAATAGTAATGCCAAATTTGAAGCCTCCTATTACCACCACCACTGCTGCTATTGCTTATCGAGAATCAATCTTGAAAGCATTGCCTACTGATGGCAATTTCACTCCACTAATGACACTATATTTAACAGATAAAACCAGTCCCAATGAGATCAAGCTTGCTAGTAAGTCAATCTCATATTTAATATGGTTTAAGGATTCTTCTTATTTGTTTAACATGTGGAAAACCTCTACCAAATTCCAATGTCTCTTTCTTTACCGTGCCAGGCTTCTGCACTTACAGTCGTTTTTAATTTAGTCCATTCATTTAGAATTGTAGAGAAACTACAATTAAACAAGTGACTCCCATTTGTTATTTGGTCTCATTTGTTCTGGCTTGAGTCTTGCGGTTTTGTTGATGATTGAGCCTAATGTGTTGACAGGAAAGAGCGGAGTTATCTTTGCTGTTAAGCTGTACCCTGCTGGCGCTACCACAAACTCTCAAGATGGTGTTACAGATCTGTTTGGGAAATGTCTACATGTTCTAGAAGAGATGGTTGAGGAAAACATGCCGTTACTGGTAATTTAAACTATACTAAGTTCACTATTATATGTTGGTCAACTACAATGCTCTTGTACATTGGCAATGTGATTTCTTAGATAGCATAAGAAATTCAAATGCAGCCTGTATAATTTGAAGACACTGCTTTTTCTTTTTTACTTTTTTCGCTTACGACTTGTATAATTATTAATCTGATCAATTTATATAGGTTCATGGAGAGGTCACAGATCCTAATGTTGATGTTTTTGATCGGGAGAAAGTGTTCATTGACACTGTTTTGCAACCTTTAATTCAAAGGCTTCCAAAATTAAAGATTGTGATGGAGCATATCACCACTATGGATGCTGTTAGGTTTGTAGAGTCTGGTAAAGAAGGTAAACTTGCTTTTAGGGAAAAAATTTGCCAATTACTTTTCGTTTCTTGTTTTACTGGTAGTACATGTCCTTTTAGTTTTAGATTTCTTCCTTGTTTCTCATTTAGCTCACGAGTTTTTGTTTTCTGCTTTAGGATTTTTGGCTGCAACAGTTACACCGCAACATCTTATTCTCAATAGAAATGCCCTCTTCCAAGGAGGATTGCAGCCTCATAATTACTGCCTTCCTGTACTTAAAAGAGAAACCCACAGTATGTTCCACTCAACATTTTCCTTGATGCTGGAAATAAGCATTGCTATCTATATGTAGATCGTTGGACTTCATTTATGAGTTGGAATTAGTATACGAATCATTGCTTTTGTTAAAAACATGGTGTAATTATGATAGACGAGTTTGCTTTTGTTTCTTATGGTTTTAAAAACTTATAGTCAGACGAGTTCAACAGCATTTCTTAAAATAATTGTCTCAACAGATTTTCGTGTGCTTGTCTTACCCCAGGACAGGCTATTGTTTCAGCTGTGACTAGTGGAAGCAAAAGATTTTTCCTGGGAACTGACAGTGCTCCCCATGAGAGAGAAAGAAAAGAATGTCCTTGTGGTTGTGCTGGCATTTACAATGCCCCTGTTGCGTTATCGCTGTATGCTAAGGTCTTTGAAGAGGTAATTTTCTTCCTTGTTAATTGTAAGATTCTTACTTTTTCTCATGAATGCTTTAACGGAACTTGAATCAGAGATAGGCCATATTAATGAGGTTAAGGATAGGTTAGTTAGGGATTCCGAATTTTTATATTTACTGCTCTGAATAGGAACATGTACATCTATAGCTAGTTCATAAACCTGTGAAAGATACCGTCTCTCTTTTATTAGATTATGAAAATAGTATGGTACTATATTGCTCCGGTTTTTTTATTTTACATTAAATATCCATGTCTGACACCATGCCTGATTCATATTTGGGCATTAGTAGAGAGATATGACCATTCAAGGACTATCCTAATATATGGAAAACTGAACCCACTGAGTGGCCTCATTGCCATAGGTAAAAGGAAGTGTTGTTTTCCCTTAAGGACCCGGGTTTGAGCAACTGCATCTGTAGGGTGCGTATGCATCGTCAATAGGCTAAGAAAACTCTGAACAATACTACCTTGTAATCATTCCAAACTATTAAAAAATAATATATGGAGAAGTTTTAAGAAATTGAATGAGATTATGTCACCCATATATCCGAATCTCACACCTAAGTTCGAGTAATACAGGTTCCATTTTTTACTTGTCTATGTTGATCAAATACTGCATTTCTTGTTGATTGATACTCAGATCTCATATATCTGACGTTTTGATTTCACTTTCCTACCTTAAAGTCTGGTTTTTGTTGTTTATTATAGGCAGGTGCACTTGATAAACTAGAAGCATTTACAAGCTTCAACGGACCGGACTTCTATGGTCTCCCGAGAAACACCTCGAAAATCAAATTGACAAGGAATCCATGGAAGGTTCCGGAGTCTTTCTCGTTTCCTTTGGGCGACATCATTCCTATGTTTGCAGGTGAAACACTTGAGTGGCAACCATGCTTCCCTTGATTCTATCTTCTTCATTTTCAGAGCTACATTGTGTAATTGAATTTATGTAGCTGAAAGACTATTGTTGAATAAGGTTCAAAGAGTAAAGAGCTAATAAGACTGAGAACGATAAGCCCGAGCATGAACTTCGATTCACTCGGTTGCATGCTGTTACAACATCGAAAAGGATGTTAGTTTCAATACGTCTAAGTTTACATTATCATCCGATCAACTGCAGTATGTGTAAGCAGATGGACCCTTATTCGTTTTCGATGAAATAGATGAATCATAAAATAAAGATACCCGACAGAAAGACAGTAGAAAAACTGTCTGAAATTGATTAAAAGCAAGTGTATATAAAATACTATTAAGCTTCCTACATAGAAGCTATTCTTCATATGAGTCACCTAAACCCCAATAAACTCATCTGTTTCACAAAGGGACATTCTTTTCGTGTCCACCTTACACACACTCTTAATTGTTGCCCACTCTCTTCAGCTCACTCTATTATTTAATCCCACTTCTCTTTTCTGTGCCATTCCCTTCCAAACCAGCTTTATTTATACTAAAGGTAAATCCCTTTATTTTTCCCATTCATGCCTTCCATCACTTCTTGATTACTCAATTTGAATATGTATTTGATTTATTTGCTTTTCGTCTCGTATAAATTTGGTTCAGGATGCAAAGGAACACCACTAGCAATGGCATGTCCGCAGCCGCGACACGGGTGCACCCCGTGTGCGCCGCAAGCAAGCACCAACGGAAGAAATGTGACGAGGTTTGCATCCTGGCTCCGTATTTCCCGGCCAACAAGTGCCGGGAGTTCCAAGCCATGCATAAGGTCTTTGGCGTCAGCAACATGACGAAGATCGTCCGGAATGCAGGTACCGACGAGGACCCGAAGAAAGTGGCGGATTCGTTGATATGGGAGGCGTTCTGTTGGCAGAAGGATCCACTTTTGGGACCCTACGGAGATTATAGGAAGGTTTATGAAGAGCTGAGCTTGTATAAGAAGCATAGCCAGATGATGATCCTACAAGACCACGATCATCATCAGCCCGGTCACCAGGTGTTCAAAATGGGCGCCGCTCACGCGGTCGCACCGACGAAAAGAGGCAACACAACGTTACGATGCTACAGTCCCGACGTCGACGCTAATTCTCTCTTCAGATTCAGCGGATACCCGTATCCACAATCGGACAAGGCGGTGCAAGAAAAAGGCATGCATAATACGACTACTATCGTTCCACTCCAATACTACGTTTCAGCAGGCAACGTCTTATAAGTCACTTATAGCACATGAAAAACATCAAAAGGTACATTAAAAATAAAAATTTTATTCAGATGTAGGGTTTATGAGTACAAGATGGGACAACATCCTATAGATTATCTTTTATTCGGACAGTGCCAATGTTGTGTTGGAAACTTGTTCAACTTGTTTTTCTTCCCTACAGCATTTCGATGTTTTATATTCTTTTACGGTCCATGTTCACATTACAAATAATATTTGATTGTTTATAAAATGACTTTAATAATTAGTATTTACTATTTTTCTTTTAATTCGGTGGACCCAAAATTTAATATGCACTCAATCTAATATATATAAGTTTATTTAAAAGAATTTAATAAAAAAATATTAAAATGTATACAATAATTATATTATTTCCCCCTGAATAAAACTAAGAACAAACACACTGAAATATATAAGAAGAAAAACATATTGAAATATGCATGAACAACGTACAGCAAAAACTTGTTACACAAGTTACAAACAAGGAATTCTAGATTCCTATTTATTCAACAAACCAGCAAACAAACACAAACTATGCCCCCAATCATGTATTATATTCGTTTCGATTCCCACGCCGGAATGTGGTGGCGTCTGCCCCGTGCTCGGTGCTTATCGTGCCGCCGCTCCCTCTTTGAGTTTTGGGTTGGTTGTCATCTTCGTCGAAGTCGACGTCGGGTCCAATATTAACAAGGTCGGTCGTATTCTGGGCGATCTCCACTATAGTTTCAGCTATGGCTCCCAAAACTCCCGATTCCGTTTCATCTCCTCTTCTTGCTGATCCCTCGAAGTTTCTCTCCGTCGCACTGTGCTTTGCTCTCTCTACGCCCTCCGTTTGCATCGGTCCTTTCTCTCTTTGATCATGGCGACGCCTCTCGGTTTCCTCAAATAGGACAAAATGATCAACGAATTTGTTATGTCAGTATGAAACTTTTTGAATGATAATAAAGAGGGTGGAGTTGTCGATGTTCAAACCTGGGTGAATCCACCGGATTTGTTAGTCTCCGACGATCCCTGAAAGGTTTGCTTCAAGGCATCTCCGATTGGCTTTGCAGTCTCCTCGATTTTCTCTTTGGTTTTTCTCGGAAAATCCTGGACTTGTCGTCTGATCTCACTCGGTCTTTCTCTGCTTTCTTCTTCTTCTTGGTAAGAAATGTATTCATCCTTCAAAACAATAAGAACTGATTACCAAAATATATTCAAATTAAACAGAATTATTAGAATTATTAAATTAATAAGGTGGAAAATTACCGTTGTTTCTTCAGTGGATCTCTTAGCTTCAAAATCTCTGGCCGCCTCCTCCTTTTTCCTGGCGGTATACTCTATAATAGTCTCACCAGCAGCTGAAGCAGCATCCTTGGCCGCCCTTAATGATGTGGCGGCAAGTTCCTTCGATTTTTGGCCGGCATACTCCGCCGCACCCTCCACCATCCTCGCCGCCACCTTTGTTCCTTCCACCGCTTTCTCGGTGGTATAATGTGCCGTAGTCCACCCGGCTACTACAGCTCTGTCCTTCACATCCACAGCCACTTTCCCCGCCAATCCAGCAGCCTCCTTGCTTTTCTCTACCGTAACATCTTTGGCATCAACCGCCTTTACTCCTGTATAACTGGCAACGGTTTTAGTAACATCAACTGCGGTATCTTTCGCTTTCACCGCCGTTTGCAATGCATAATCTTTGGCCTGTTCCATTTTCGGCACCGAATAATCCGCTGTAGTCCTGCCTGAACTCGATAGGGTTTCGGCCGCGGTGTCTTTGGTCTCGGTTCCTTTCTCCGCAATGTATTGTGAAGTCTTTTTTGCACCTTCGACGATCGTGTCCTTCGTTTGTCCACCCATCTCCGCCGCCTTCTGAGCAGCTCGACGAACAGTGTCCGTCGCTTGTCCACCCTTCTCCGCCGCATACTGAGCGCTTTGACGAGCGGTTTCCCTTGCTTGTTGACCCTTATCTTTGGTGTACACGGCTGCGGTGTTAAGCGCTTGGGCGGCCGATTCCTTGGCCTTGTTATACCGTTCTTCGGCAGCGCGTAAAGTCTCCATTGAATTCTGTTGAGCTGTTCCTCTTAGCTTAGATATCTCTTCTAGAGATAGCTGCTCTCGTTTCTCGCCACCCTCTTCTTTATCGATGTTCCTCAGTTCGCCGGCAGTTTCCATGCTATGCCTTGTCTCTTTATCGCTCTCGCGTTTGCCCATAGACTCCATTGAAGCACCTGCACTCTGCTCACGTTTGGCCTTAGACTCCATTGAAGCACCTCTCTCTTGTCTATTTCCACCGATCTTCTCGTGTTTGAAGCCCTGAGACTCCATTGAAGCACCTCTGATCTGTTTTCCAGGCCCACCGCTCACTTCGAATTTCCCTATGGCGTAATTAGGCTCTCTCGCCCTCTCTTCACCGTGTTTTCCTCTTCCGGTTCCGACGTCATCTCCTTCCGTTTCCGCCACTATCGTGGTGGAAACATTAATGTCACCGACTTTCCCTCCGAGTTCATGGCACTCCCTGTGAGGGACTTGCCTCGCAACGCCGGCATCCGACTGTTTCGATTTCTCCGCAAGGGACTCGAAGTGAGTTGCCATCTTAGGGACTTGGTTTTCCTCCAAGTGAACCTCTCTCTCGCTCGTGGTGTTCTCTCTACGACTTAGTTGATCGGACGCCATTATCTCACTGATCGGAAATCTTTTTGCTGATTTGATGTTGGATTTGTGTTGTGAGGCTGAAACGCCGATTGGGGCTTGAAATATAAGGAGAGAGAAGATGGAGATACGTGCATGGACGTTGACACGTGTGATGCTGAGTTGGACATTTGGGACACGTGTGGTGAATATAATAATGTGAGAGGTGAATCATCTTATCCGTTTGGACAAACAATTTGGGGTTTCATCTGCACACGTGTTTACGTTCTCTGGCTTCCACGATTAATCCAATCATAAACTGCACCGCATATAGAAAACCCTGCGAGTCGGGTATGAATTTATTTTCAATTATATTATTTTATAATATTAATAAAACAATAAAATATTTAATATATTGTTGATGCATATTAATAATCTTGAGAATCATATCTTATAAAAAATAATTGAGTGGATTTTATTAAATTATGTTAAAATATTTTTTTATTTAATTTTTAAAAATTATAAAATAATCATTAAAATTAAAAAATTTATTAACTCATGACAACGTATATACCTCTTACAAATATAGTTATTATTTTATATATTTAAGTCTCGTTGTTTTGTTTTATTTAATTAAACTATCTTTTATTTTCATATGAAAATAGTAGATGATTTTGTCTGATATTATTGTAACACGTTTGTTCCTTCTTGTAGTACATTTTTTTTTCTATTTTTAGGATTGTATTTGATGTCACCTCGTCAGTTGGTGTTTGTTTAGTTATCTTGATGACATATTTTATTTGAATTTTGGATTGATTCTCTTCATTCTATTAGATTATGATTAAGTTGTGATAAAATCGGATGTCAATATATCATTATTGTTAAACATATTTTTATATTAATGTTAATAACATTTATTGTTCATCATTGTAGACACATAATTTCGTCTTCACACTTTTATAGTACTTACATATATATATTAGTATTACTCCACACTTTTATAATATTTACATATATATATTAGTATTAATTTTATTTATTTCTTGCATATTACAAGACCAAAATTAGGTTACAAGACCAATCTGCTGGCCCAACAGTGGACCAAGTCCAGCACACGTGACCCACTGGAGTTAGGGTTCCCAGAACCCTAGCAGTTTCCCCATCCAGCGCCGCATCACCAAGATTCCAGGGCTATCACGTCGCTCCAAGACCCCCATCACCGCACGTCTCGCCTCCAAACGGCCGGAACTCTCGGCCACGCAAAGAAACAAGCAACAACAACCAACATCAGTGTTTTACTCTAATTTAAACTCTAAAAATAGCCATTTTTGGGCTATAAATATTATGTAAAGCACACAAGTTTAGGATTACGAAAAATACACAAAAAAAAGATACTAGGCACGAGCACACAAAGAGAGATCGTGAGAGTCACAAAACTCAGAAGGTTGTAAAAGCATTCGAAGCATTTTTCTTGAAAAGAAATAAAGGGTATTTTTCTTGGTCTTTTACCTTTGTTTTTGATTCGGTTCCCTTGCACTGCTTGCATGTTGTTGTTGTTGAGTCTCCTTTGAACCATCAAGAAAAACCATTTGGCCGATGAACTCTTAGGGGAAGGATCGAGACTTTGATCTCAGTTCTACCCTCCCCCGAGGCCTATTTCGAAAAACCAGTTTAAGATTTGGGTTGAAGGCAAGAAGAGCTTTCGAAAAAAGCTTACCTTTTCGTGTTTGGCCGCCGATGAACGACGGCCGCCGCGGATCAGCGGCGGTGGCAAGGCAGCTTGAGGCGGCGCAGGGCCGTTTTCTGGAAATGAACGGTGGTGTGTTCATCAGTTGGATGAACAAAAGAGAGAGTCTGAGTGAGGGAGGGGAGCCTTCGACGAGAGAAGAAGAGAGAAATGAAATTTCAAAAAAATATTTGAGTCATATAGTTAGCCCAGCGGACCAAACTGGCCCGACCCGTGCTTATATCAGATCCGCGTGTTTTGCTAAAAGGGGTAAACTTCATTTTGGCTCCCTCTGTTTTGAAAAACATTCAATTTGGTCCCCAAATCGGTTGGGTAAACTTCATTTTGGCTCCCTCTGTTTTAAAAAACATTTAATTTGGTCCCCAAATCGGTTTAATTCCCTTGGTTATATTCTAATTCTGCCATCTAACTTTATTTTGTTTCATTTTACCCCTTTATACTTATATATATTTTATTATATCTCGTATTTACTCTTTTATACATAGATATTTGGATTTGTATTTATTTACACTATATTATATTATATTCCTATTAGTTTATATATATACATTACTTATTTTTCTTTTATTACATGCTATTTATTATATATATATTACTCATATTTGCTTTTCTTTGTTTTTATATTTTTTATTCATGTATATTTTTATATTTTTTTTTCTTTATTTGAATTTTCGTATTTTTCCTTGTAAATTTTATTCATATTTCATTCCTAATTCTTGTGTACATTATACTTTCTTTATTTCGTTTGTTCGCCTTATTTTTATATTCTAATTTTATTATTTTTATTATCTAACCATTTTCTCAGTGTTTTAAGGATGTTTTCAAAACAATCAGAAGTAAGTAATTCAGGATCAAATTTTACCTTTTTAATTTAAAATTGCAATTTTATTAAATCATGACAACTGGAAATTACATAGTACCGAAAGGGCGGTTCAAGGGTGCTAATCCTTCCTTGACCGTAACCGACTCCCGAACTCGACACATTTCTGAAAAAACGCAGATCAGGTAAGATGGTGTCCGACCCACCTAAATTCGTTTTAAAATGGTCGGTGGCGACTCCAACCCAATTATTTCAAGTCGAAACCCAATTCCGGGCCCAACCGAAAGACGGTTCCGACAGCTTGGCGACTCCGCTGGGGATCCACAGGTAAGCGAGTCAGGCTAAGGTAATTTCCAGTTGTCTTTTTAACGAAAATGGTAAGTTTAAATGTTAAGGTAATATTTCGATCCTTTTTACTTACTTTTGATTATGTTTTCGAGTAAATAGTTGGACTAATCGTTTTCTCATGATTTCAGACTTCAAAGTTTTTTTCATCTAAGGCTCTATACCCGAGCTCCAATTCCTATTTTAAGTGGGGGTGAAAGCGACGCCTTCGTGTGAATTTATTCACCGTGCGGGCCTAGCAAGTAGCCTTCGGGATTCATATACCTTATGTCTTCGTGTGAATTTATTCACCGTGCGGGCATAAGGGAATGTGTCCCCTCGAGTTTAACTTAGTCCATACAAGCCTGTGATGGGTTTAGGACTAAGGGTCTGGCAAGCCCAAGGGGGCACTGACAAGGAGAACTCGGGTACCATTTTTTTAAAACCTAAACCGGGAGACCATGAAGAATTAGAGCCTACCCCAAAACCACGTTCCAAAACTTAGGATATTTTTACCCTAACCATGTCTTTTTGCGCTTTTTCCTTCCGTCATTTTTTTATTTGTATTTTTATTTTACTAACGTTTTTGCCTTTGTGTTTGTTTTCTAGCATTTGCATCATTACAAGAGGCTATTGATCCCTAAAAAGCATTTGTTATACACAAAGTAATTCAAATTAATGGATAAAGGTGTTGTAATACAAGAGATTGAAAACGCTGAGGCACGACTATGGTCCGAGAAGGCTCAGAAAGAGAAGGGAGACAGTCTTCAGGGAAACTATGTGTCAGAACTGGTTAGTTATGCCGCTGTCAGCCTGAAACAGAATAATGTCCAGGAGCTGCGAAACATTTGGGATAGTTGGAAGAATGACAGAAAGCAGAAGTTCAGCCAACGATATGGTGATATCGCCCTCTTGCTCCATGTCAAGACTGATGAGCCCTTACTCCGAGCATTAATTCAATTCTGGAACCCGGGATATAGTTGTTTCACCTTTAACCAGGAAGACATGGTGCCTACTATCGAAGAGTATACTACTCTATTGCACTGCGAAAGCATCAAACTAGAGAGGGCATATATTAAACATATCAAGAGTCAGCCATTCAAGAACGGACTGGCCAAGATTGCAGGGGTTGATGAAAAGTGGGTGACTGATCGACTCCGGCACAAAGGTAGCGGGGAAGGAATCGAGTGGATCCATATAAAGCAACTAATGAAAAACCACCCTGATGGGTGGAAGACTATAGACCTTTTTGCACTGGGTCTGTACGGTTTAATCATATTTCCGAAGGCTTTGGGGTGCATTGACGCTGCCGTGGTGGAATTATTTGAGCAACTTTCTAAACGAGTTAACCCAGCACCAGCCATCTTGGCCGAGACCTTTCGATCGCTCAACCATTGCCGAAGAACTGGCGGAGGAAGATTCACCGGGTGCATTCAGCTCCTTCAGGTCTGGATTCACAGCCACTTCTGGAAGACTGACTGGGTTGCCTACCGCCGTTTCAGCACCACCTATTCACCTCTAGGTGAATTTATTACCTTAAAATGGCATGAAGGCGCTTCGAAAGAAAAATGGATGAAGGTCTTCACGCATCTTCAAGACCGAGATATTGTCTGGAGAGCCCCTTGGTTATTCCTCAGTGATGTTCTTTTTCGATGTGGTGACTCTGACACTGTGACCTTACTTGGACTTTGGGGAGCAGTCGGGTATGCTCCGCTATTAGCACTTAGACAATATGGAGCACGTCAGTTTGTCCCAACAACGTGCGGGTTGGCTAGGTCAGAGTTTGAGTATCACGGTGACAGCTATAAAAAGATGATCAAAGAAGCGGCCGATTCATGGAGGAAAGTATTCCGGATGGATAATGTAGCTGCCAGAAGCATGCTCACTCCGGATTATGTGGAGTGGCGAAGATTAAGAAAGAATGACAACATCCCTGTGCCAGACTGTGATGACACCCGGACCATGGAAGAACATCTCAGGCATGTCCCTTCTGAACTCGAGATAGCCAAGACCGAGTTTGAAGCAGTGAATAATGAGCTGAAGCAAAGGATAAAGGAACTTGAAGCTGAACGTTATCAGTGGAAGCTTGATGCTGACTCTCAGAAAGATCGGGCAGAAAAATTGGAAAAAGAACAAAAAAGAGTCCGTTTTGAGCTCGAAGACTTGAGAAAGGGGTATCAAGATAAGGTCAAAGATAACTCCAAGTTGAAGGTAACCTCTGAATACTGGAAAGACGAAGCTCATAGCCTGAAAAGGAAGTTTGAGGGGCCTGATGAGAAAGCTTGGAAAGAACAAATGAAGACTGCCCAAAGACGCTTGGCAGATAGTCAATATCAGAACCAGCGCTTGAGAGTTCGGATAGCTGACTTAGAAAAACGACATGAGAAAGATGGCAATACAATAGCTGAGTTAGAAGCTATTGTAGATGGGTTCAAGAGGCAAGCAAACGAGCTTCAGATAGTGCCATTCGACGGAGGATTACAATGGCGTTTCCGTTGGGAACAAGCACAACGAAGGGTGAGGGCCCGAGATGCAACCATCCGAGATTTCCTGGATCAAGTGCAAAAAGCAGCCCGTCATCTTCACGGCCTAGCAAGGGAAGCTGGTGTGGTTCGACAAGGCATTCAACCAGTGACAGATGAAGGCAGAAGACTTGTCAACCTACTGGAAGCTGTTCGGGGTCTAGAGGATTTAGTCCGAATGTATCTTTAATCTGTTTTTTTTTCTCTTAAAAGATAAGACATTTTTGTCTGAACAAGGGTTATTTATAATAATGAACACTTTTCTAGATCAATGCCTCAAATTGCATACATCATGCATTGCATTTCTTGCATTTTATATTTCATGTCTGTTTATTTTATGTTTTTTCCATGTTTTTACATTCGTATTAACTAACAGAACATGTCTCAGACACCGAGTGTACCACCACAAGCATCAGATACACATCACCCGCACAATACTCGAGCAAAAAAGAGACAAATGGAAGCCAGAATGGAAAAGATCGAAGAGCACATGGCAAGACTTCAAAAGGAACTAGAAGATAAGATGGCTCAGAACAGTGAAAGTACTCTTGAGTCCATCAAGAAAAATCAGGAGTCATTGGTCGACCAAATCGTAGCCAAGTTATCAGGTCTACAGCAAGCTAGTGCATCAGGGGCATCTCTTCCGAGGGGGTGGCCATACCACCAACCCGCAAGTGGTTCTCTCACCCGGAATATTACCCGGGGACGCATCTGCTACTAAAGGGAAAGCAGCACTACCCGGGGACTCATTCGTTACCAAAGCGAAAGTTGCACCTGCTGTGAAGATACAAACTTCTACAATCATCCCTGATGATCATCCGGATGATTATCATGTCCCAGACTTTGACGAGGAAGATAAAGCTAAAAAGATGGAAGAAAAGATAAAAATATTAGAAGATCAAATAAAGATGGTCCAGGGAGACCATGATTATTATGGAGTGGACGCAATGGAGCTGAGCCTAGTTCCAGACTTAGTGCTTCCACCAAAGTTTAAAGTTCCTGAGTTTGAGAAGTTCGACGGGAACAGTTGCCCTTCAGCCCATATTACTATGTTCTGTCGAAAGATGACAGGATATGGCGGGAATGACCAACTCCTGATCCATTGTTTTCAAGAGAGCCTGTCCGGTTCAGCTATTCGGTGGTACAACCAGCTTAGCCGAACTCATATCAAGACGTGGAAAGACTTAGCCAAGTCTTTCTTGGAGCACTATAAGCATATCAACGATATGAGACCAGACCGGGTCATGTTACAAAGCCTAGAAAAGAAACAAAATGAGAGTTTCCGACAGTACGCACAGAGATGGAGGGATTTATCTATGCAAGTTCATCCACCCTTGGATGAAAAGGAAACAAGAAAGCTATTTGTACAGACCTTGAAGGCACCTTACTTCGGGCACTTGGTAGCAATCACGTCGGGAAGTTTCTCAGATTTAGTCATGGCCGGTGAAATGATCGAGTTGGCCATTAAACAAGGAAAGATTGAGGGAGGAGACTCCAGTAAAAAACCTCCCATGAAGAACAAAGAGTGAGAGATCAACAATGTAAACACCTACAGTGTCAGCAAGGGGGTTACGATCTCAAGCTCGAATTCCACAGCAGCTGTACCATCCGGTACTTCTAGACAGAACCAGAGAGAACCAAGAAGAGAAAGGGAAATGGAGCAGTTTGACCCCATTCCCATGACGTATAAAGAATTATACCAACAGCTCTTCGACACTCATGCAGTGTCGCCTTATACTATGAATCCAATAAATCCCCCTTACTCGAAATGGTATGACGAGAGCGCCCACTGCGAATACCATGGCGGTGTGCAGGGGCATTCGATTGAAAGTTGTCTCGCATTCAAGAGACTTGTGCAACGAATGCGTAACAAGAATTGGATCACTTTTAACTCCGGAGCACCAAACGTCGCCCAGAATCCCTTGCCCAATCATCATGAGACAGGAATCAATGCCGTTACTACCAAAGGGGGCAGGAAGGTTAAATCGAGTGTTTCAGAGATCAAATCTCCTTTGGCTTGGGTATGGAGCCAAATGGTGAAGGCAGGGCTTCTTGCACCATATCCAGATACGACAGAAAATGAAGATGGTAACCATTGTTGTTACCACAACGAAGAAGGACATAAAGTACAAGATTGCCCAGAGTTCAGATCGTTAGTCCAACTCATGATGAACCAGAAAGAGCTGGAGTTTTACGAAGAAATTATGGATTCTTTGGAAGCAGATGTTTGTGCCACCGGAGAATCATCAGATAGAAAATTTGGTAGGGGTAGTCCTTTGATAATTACCCCTAAGGCAAGCATGACAGTAACAACACCAGCCAAGGTGGTAATCTCCGCACCTCGGCCTTTTCAATATAAGGACAATCGGCAAGTGCCATGGAAATACGAGTGTCAGGTGAGTACTTCCGGAGGAGGTAATAGTAAAGTGGGGCAGAGACCACTGGAGCCGTTCAAAGAAGATGTGCTAGTCGTCAATGAACCTATAAAGGAGGAAGAAGCTAAAGAGTTCCTCAAGATCTTGAAGCACAGCGAGTACAACATTGTAGAATAGCTCCACAACTTACCTACACGTACTTCAATGCTAGCACTATTTTTAAGTTCGGAAGCACACCGAGAAGCGTTGTTGAATGTCCTTAACCAAACGTTTGTGCCACAAGACATACCGGTCAGCAAGATGGATCGACTGGTGAACAATATTCAAACTGATAATCTCATCTCGTTTTCAGATGATGAGATTCCATCAGGAGGAAGAGGCCGAACGAAGGCGTTACACATTACTACCTACTGTAAGGGGCACGCTTTACCAAGTGTCTTAATCGATAATGGTTCAGCCCTGAACTTGATGCCTTCGATTACATTGAAGAGGCTACCAATCGATACCTCTCATATAAGAGCTTGTCAGAATGTGGTCTGAGCATTTGATGGGACCAAAAGAGAGGTAATCGGAAAAATCGAGGTACCATTGACCATTGGGCCAGCCACCTATGAGGTTGAGTTCCTTGTGATGGATATCATTCCGTCCTATAGCTGTCTTTTGGGAAGGCCATGGATTCATCAAGCAGGTGCAATACCCTCCACGTTGCACCAAAAGGTTAAATTTGTTATTGACGGAGCCTTAGTAACTATCAACGCTGAGGAAGATATCGTGGCAAGCGTGACCACGGAGGCTCCATACATCGAAGTAGACGAGGAAGCGATAGAATGTTCGTTCCGCTCCTTGGAGTTTGTGAATGCCACATTTTTGGCAGAAGGAAATAGAATCCCAAGACCTCGACTCTCCAAATGCACAAGGATGGAGATCAAGCAAACCCTAGGCCGAGGCGCCAGAACCGGGAGAGGTTTTGGGAAATATTTGCAAGGGATGATCAATCCTGTCATTCCCATCTCAAAATTAGACCAATTTGGGCTCGGTTTTCAGCCCAGTTATCATGAAAAGAGAAAGGAGATTCAAAAGAACCGGGAGAGAAGATTGGCCAGATTGACTAGGAACGAATTTCAAAGGAAGCCCATGACATTCCCGCCGCTTTTCAGAACATTCAAGTCAGGTAGTTATGTGTTTGAGACCACCACATCCGAGTTAGAAACGGCTCTGGATGATCTGAACGTTAATGCCGTGACCACAGAAGATGTTGACAACGGAGATAGATCTGGGATATGCCTTCTGCCACATGGGTTCGTGCCTAGCAGTTGGTCGGTGGAAGAACTACCTGTGGTTTACAAGAATCTTTCAGAGTAATATTCGAACTATCCCTATTTGCCTATACCCGGGGCAATAGGTGATCTTTTGTAAGGGTGAATAAATATTTTGTTTAAGTTTAATAAAAGATGCATTTTTCTTTTCCATGGCAAACAAACTTTTCTTTTATTTTTGAATTCATTCTCTATCTCCTTCATTCCAGTACTTCATTTCCAGTTACTCTCAAAGTTAGTTCTTAACCGTTCTGTGTGGGATATTATCCTCTCACACATGCACATTTTCCTCCTTTCAGGTTCCCAGATAACGATAATGGGGGCACTAATGATCCTGATCCGGAGGTGGATTTTGAATCAACCATTTGTCTTGGGGAATTTGAAGAATGCGATAATGAAGAAGAATACAACTTGCCTACCGAATTGTTGAGAATGATAGAAAAGGAAGAAAAGCAAATACTGCCACATGAGGAGGCGATCGAAATCTTAAATTTGGGCACTGAGAAAGATCGAAAAGAGGTTAAAATCGGCACAACTCTTTCGACTGAAGCAAGAAAAAACCTGATAGCCTTACTTCAGGAGTACGAAGATGTGTTTGCTTGGTCATATCAAGACATGCCGGGACTAGACACAGATATGGTAGTTCACAAACTGCCAATCAAACCAGAATTCAAACCAGTGTAGCAAAAACTGAGAAGAATGCAACCAGAAATGCTCCTTAAGATCAAGGAAGAAGTCAAGAAGCAATTTGATGCCGGTTTTCTCCAAGTGGCCACATACCCTGAGTGGGTGGCCAACATAGTGCCTGTGCCGAAAAAGGACGGGAAAGTACGCATGTGTGTCGATTACCGGGACCTTAATAAGGCCAGTCCCAATGACAACTTTCCTCTGCCACACATAGACACTCTGGTGGACAATACAGCCGGGAACGCCTACTTTTCATTCATGAATGGATTTTCGGGGTACAATCAGATCAAGATGCATCCCGAAGACATGGAGAAGACCATTTTCGTCACAATGTGGGGAACTTTCTGTTACAAAGTGATGCCTTTCGGATTAAAGAATGCTGGGGCAACATATCAGAGAGCTATGGTGACCCTGTTCCATGACATGATGCACAAAGAAATCGAGGTTTATGTCGACGACATGATTGTCAAGGCACAAACCGAGAATGAACATATCAAGAATCTGAGGAAGCTCTTCCAGAGATTGAGAAAGTTCCAACTGAGACTAAACCCTAGCAAGTGTACCTTCGGGGTAACATCTAGAAAACTATTAGGCTTTATAGTCAGCAGGAGAGGCATACAGGTCGATCCTGATAAGGTTAAGGCTATCCAGAATCTACCTCCACCACGAACCCAAAAAGAAGTCCGAGGTTTTCTGGGCAGACTAAACTACATAGCTCGGTTCATCTCTCAGTTAACCGACAAATGTGACCCCATCTTTCGTCTCCTCCGAAAGAATAGCCCTGGAGCATGGGATAAAAACTGTCAGACTGCATTTGAGAAAGTAAAAGAGTACTTGTCTCACACTCCTGTCCTGATGTCCCCTATCCCAGGAAAACCTCTGTTTTTGTATCTCTCCATATTCGAGAACTCCATGGGGTGTGTTCTGGGTCAACACGATGAGTCTGGGAAGAAGGAAAGAGCCATCTACTACTTAAGCAAGAAGTTCACCGATTGCGAGGTCCGATATCCTCCTATTGAGAAGGTTTGTTGTGCCCTGGTATGGGCTACAAAAAGACTTCGACAATACATGTTGTATCACACCACTTGGCTGATTTCCAAGTTAGACCCACTAAAATACATGATGGGTGTACCTGCTCTATCCGGAAGGTTAGCCCGATGGCAGATGCTTTTGTCTGAATTTGACATCGAATACGTGAGCCAAAAAGCGGTAAAAGGCAGCGCCATATCCGATTTTTTGGCAAGCAGAACTGATGAGAGCTATGAGCCGCTGGACTTTGATTTCCCAGACGAGGACTTAATGGCCATATCTTTAGAGGAAGCAAGCATTTCAACGGACGGTTCCTGGAGAATGCACTTCGATGGGGCATCAAATGCACTAGGACATGGCATCGGGGTAATTCTAGTCTCCCCAGAAGGGAGTCACTACCCATTTACCAGCAGACTGAACTTTGATTGTACCAATAACATGGCAGAATATGAAGCCTGTGTCTTGGGAATTCGGGCTGCACTGGGGCAAAATATAAAGACTTTGCGAGTGTATGGAGACTCAGCCTTAGTAATCTATCAGCTCCGAGGATAGTGGGAAACCAAGGATATAAAGCTATTAGAGTACCGAAAACTAGTGTTGGATCTGCTCGAAGAGTTCGACGAAGTCACCTTCCACTACGTGCCTAGAGAAGAAAATCAAATGGCTGACGCTTTAGCTACCTTGGCAGCCACATTCAAGGCTGGCGGGGAGTCTGAAATGATGCCAATTAACATGCAGTCGTATGAATACCCAGCTCATTGTTACCAAATTGAAGAAGTGAAAGACACTAAGCCTTGGTACTACGACATTCTGCAGTATATCAAGCATCGGAGTTATCCAGAAAAAACCACTGAAATCGAGAAGAGAACCCTTAGAAGGTTGGCAGCTGGATATGTCCTTGACAGAGAGGTTCTATACAAGAAAAGCCATAACCAAGTTCTGTTAAGGTGCGTCGATGCGGAAGAGGCAAAAATGATAGTGGAAGAAGTACATGATGGGGTTTGTGGAGCACATGCAAATGGGCATATGATGTCAAGACAAATAATGAGATGCAGATATTTTTGGTCCACACTGGAAAGTGATTGCATCAACTATGCTAGGAGATGTCATAAATGTCAGATTTATGGAGACAAGATAAATGTTCCACCCCATCCGCTTCATGTAATGACATCACCATGGCCTTTCTCTGTATGGGGCATGGACGTTATCGGGAAAATCCATCCGAAGGCTTCGAATGGTCACCGTTTCATTCTCGTAGCAATTGACTATTTCACGAAATGGGTAGAGGCTGCGTCCTACGCCAGTGTCACTCAATCCACTATTTGCAAGTTTCCGAAGAAAGAAATTATATGCCGGTATGGTCTACCTGAAAGGATTATCACCGATAACGCAACAAACTTGAACAACAAGATGATGAGTGCTGCTTGCGAACAGTTCAACATAAAACATCACAATTCCACTGCTTACAGACCAAAGATGAACGGAGCAGTAGAAGCAGCAAACAAAAATATTAAGAAGATAGTGGAGAAAACAACTGAAACTTACAAAGACTGGCATGAGAAGTTGCCTTTTGCTTTGTTCGCTTATCGAACCTCGGTACGAACTTCGACTGGGGCAACTCCATTTTCACTAGCCTATGGAATGGAAGCAGTGCTACCCATTGAAGTCGAGATTCCATCTCTCAGGGTCTTGTCAGAAGTCAAACTAGATGATGCAGAGTGGGCACAATCCAGATATGATCAGCTTAATCTGATAGATGAAAAAAGACTGAAAGCCATTCATCATGGTCAAATCTATCAGAAACGAATGATCCGAGCACATGACAAAAAGGTGCGCCCGAGAATATTCCGTGAAGGGGATCTAGTGCTAAAAAGAATTTGGCCAGTCCAGAAAGATTTCCGAGGAAAATGGACGCCAAATTGGGAAGGACCTTATGTCGTGAAGAAGGCTTTCTCCGGAGGAGCCCTTATCCTGGCTGAAATGGACGGACCTGAGCTGCCACATCCCATTAACTCGGACGCAGTCAAGAAATATTTCGCTTAGGATGAAAACCCGAGAGGGCGTCCTAAGTTGGAAAAAAAATGAAAAAAAACAAAAACAAAAAAACAAAAAGAGAAAAACGTTTAGGGTGAAAACCCGAAAGGGCGCCCTAAATTGAAAAAAGAAGAGAAAATAAGGTGGGTTCAAGATGAAAACCCGTAAAGGGCGTCTTGCAACCAAGGATGGGTCCAAGTTGAAAACCCGGAAAGGGCAATTTGGATATTAACGGTGGAAACATCCCGGCACATGAATCTTCTACGAACTCAACAAATCGGAGAAATGTTGCACCCTCCCAAACGTTGTCGCATTTTCAAAGATCCTTTGGCAAAGGCTGCATTCAAAGTCACCAAACGGCTTTTCAGCTCAGAAGTGCCCACGTTATCGAGATCTAAGACATTCATTTACACATCATTGTGTATTCGTCTTCTAGAATGTTTGCCATGTATTATTTGTTCTTCTCCTCCCTTATGAATAAAGACCATCTTTCCTCCAATTCCTTTCGAGCATCTTGAATTAGATTTAAACCTAATGGTTTATTTATTTTTTTATGAAAGATAATCGCATATTACTGTACAAAGATTCATTGAAAAGTACAGGTACCCAGAATCCAATCAAGGCTCATACACATGCTTGAGATGGGTGAGGAGCATCTCCAAAAAAAAAATGTGCACATCAGATTCAGACATTTGAAGAATTCAAGATCAGAGATCGGAACTTCAAGCTTTCAAAATCAAGAGTCAACAACGACAGGCCACCGGAAATCAAGATTTTTCTCCAGAGCCCAGAATAACATATGTTGCCCATACATTTTTAGGCATACCTAAGAGCATGACATCCATACCATCGCATATATGCACATCTTTGCAGGTTTTACCCAGAGCCAATTTCAACTTCACAACGAAGGATATTGGACTCCAGACAACGCAAGTTCAACTTCACGACGAAGGGACCACTGGTTGTCCACAAAAATCTCTCAATTTCAGAGCCAATTTCAACTTCACAACGAAGGATATTGGACTCTAGACAACGCAAGTTCAACTTCACGACGAAGGGACCACTGGTTGTCAACAAACGTTTCTCAATTCCAGAGTCAATTTCAACTTCACAACGAAGGATATTGGACTCCAGACAACGCAAGTTCAACTTCACGACGAAGGGACCGCTGGTTGTCAACAAACATTTCTCAATTCCAGAGTCAAGTTCAACTTCACAACGAAGGATATTGGACTCCAGACAACGCAAGTTCAACTTCACGAAGAAGGGACCGCTGGTTGTCAATAAACATTTCCTCATTTCAGAGCCAATTTCAACTTCACAACGAAGAATATTGGACTCCAGACAACGCAAGTTCAACTTCACGACGAAGTGACCGCTGGTTGTCAATAAACATTTCCCAATTTCAGAGCCAATTTCAACTTCACAGCGAAGGATATTGGACTCTAGACAACGCATGTTCAACTTCACGACGAAGGGACCGCTGGTTGTCAATAAATAACTTCCCAACTTCAGAGCCAATTTCAACTTCACAACGAAGGATATTGGACTCAAGACAGTATAAGTTCAACGTCACGACGAAGGAGCTATATACAATACCAACTTCACAAACAGATTGATCCAACTTCGCGACGAAGGAGTCATCTGTAAACACCACAACGCCATAATCTTCAGAACAAGGGTCACCTTCATGACGAAGTACCTTGAACCAAAAGATGATTCAGAGGCCACTTGTCGAAAGCTTTGAGCTCGTCTTCAACTTCGCAACGAAGGATTTCATGCTCAAAATCTTCCAGTTTTGACTCAACCCCACGACAAGGGAGTCATTTCTTGATCAAATTTCAAACTCTGTGACAGAGGATAGTTGATATGGACGAAATTTGTGTCTTTTAATCTTTGCTCTATTGTCGTTACACGATAATGAGCAAAGAGGGGCAGCTGTAGACACATAATTTCGTCTTCACACTTTTATAGTACTTACATATATATATTAGTATTACTCCACACTTTTATAATATTTACATATATATATTAGTATTAATTTTATTTATTTCTTGCATATTACAAGACCAAAATTAGGTTACAAGACCAATCTGCTGGCCCAACAGTGGACCAAGTCCAGCACACGTGACCCACTGGAGTTAGGGTTCCCAGAACCCTAGCAGTTTCCCCATCCAGCGCCGCATCACCAAGATTCCAGGGCTATCACGTCGCTCCAAGACCCCCATCACCGCACGTCTCGCCTCCAAACGGCCGGAACTCTCGGCCACGCAAAGAAACAAGCAACAACAACCAACATCAGTGTTTTACTCTAATTTAAACTCTAAAAATAGCCATTTTTGGGCTATAAATATTATGTAAAGCACACAAGTTTAGGATTACGAAAAATACACAAAAAAAGATACTAGGCACGAGCACACAAAGAGAGATCGTGAGAGTCACAAACTCAGAAGGTTGTAAAAGCATTCGAAGCATTTTTCTTGAAAGAAATAAAGGGTATTTTTCTTGGTCTTTTACCTTTGTTTTTGATTCGGTTCCCTTGCACTGCTTGCATGTTGTTGTTGTTGAGTCTCCTTTGAACCATCAAGAAAAACCATTTGGCCGATGAACTCTTAGGGGAAGGATCGAGACTTTGATCTCAGTTCTACCCTCCCCGAGGCCTATTTCGAAAAACCAGTTTAAGATTTGGGTTGAAGGCAAGAAGAGCTTTCGAAAAAAGCTTACCTTTTCGTGTTTGGCCGCCGATGAACGACGGCCGCCGCGGATCAGCGGCGGTGGCAAGGCAGCTTGAGGCGGCGCAGGGCCGTTTTCTGGAAATGAACGGTGGTGTGTTCATCAGTTGGATGAACAAAAGAGAGAGTCTGAGTGAGGGAGGGAGCCTTCGACGAGAGAAGAAGAGAGAAATGAAATTTCAAAAAATATTTGAGTCATATAGTTAGCCCAGCGGACCAAACTGGCCCGACCCGTGCTTATATCAGATCCGCGTGTTTTGCTAAAAGGGGTAAACTTCATTTTGGCTCCCTCTGTTTTGAAAAACATTCAATTTGGTCCCCAAATCGGTTGGGTAAACTTCATTTTGGCTCCCTCTATTTTAAAAAACATTTAATTTGGTCCCCAAATCGGTTTAATTCCCTTGGTTATATTCTAATTCTGCCATCTAACTTTATTTTGTTTCATTTTACCCCTTTATACTTATATATATTTTATTATATCTCGTATTTACTCTTTTATACATAGATATTTGGATTTGTATTTATTTACACTATATTATATTATATTCCTATTAGTTTATATACATACATTACTTATTTTTCTTTTATTACATGCTATTTATTATATATATATTACTCATATTTGCTTTTCTTTGTTTTTATATTTTTTATTCATGTATATTTTTATTTACCTATCTATTTATATTTTTATATTTTTTTTCTTTATTTGAATTTTTGTATTTTTCCTTGTAAATTTTATTCATATTTCATTCCTAATTCTTGTGTACATTATACTTTCTTTATTTCGTTTGTTCGCCTTATTTTTATATTCTAATTTTATTATTTTTATTATCTAACCATTTTCTCAGTTTTTTAAGGATGTTTTCAAAACAATCAGAAGTAAGTAATTCAGGATCAAATTTTACCTTTTTAATTTAAAATTGCAATTTTATTAAATCATGACAACTGGAAATTACATAGTACCGAAAGGGCGGTTCAAGGGTGCTAATCCTTCCTTGACCGTAACCGACTCCCGAACTCGACACATTTCTGAAAAAACGCAGATCAGGTAAGATGGTGTCCGACCCACCTAAATTCGTTTTAAAATGGTCGGTGGCGACTCCAACCCAATTATTTCAAGTCGAAACCCAATTCCGGGCCCAACCGAAAGACGGTTCCGACAATCATCGATAGTGGTATTTATTTATATTTGTTATTTTTCAAATGGTTTGGTTAGACTATTAATGCTCTTCTTATATGATCCTATCATTCAATGATTAGTTTGTTCACTTCTATAGTAGTAGAAAAATAACCAGTTAATGCTATTTAGTCTACTTATCATTTTACTGTATTTACTTTTTATTCGATAAACATTCCTCTGTATAAAAATCTTTCCACTGTAAATATTCATTCCAACAGACAAATCAAAGCACTTAGTGATCAATGAAATGATAAATAAAAAAGGTATTGTTTATTGTATACTAAAAAAAAAGGACACAAGTAATTGGTCTATTTAACCAAGTAAATTACCCAAGGAATGGTAAATTTAACAGAAACACCTAATCCCCATCATCACAGTATCCAAACCCATAAAATACAAACCAACCAACCAATTTGTGCATTCAACTACAAACATGGACAGTCTTGTTGCAAAGCCTCTACCCTGCAGCTTGAAAATCCCCAAAATCATC
Source organism: Hibiscus syriacus (assembly GCF_006381635.1). NCBI lineage: Eukaryota > Viridiplantae > Streptophyta > Magnoliopsida > Malvales > Malvaceae > Hibiscus > Hibiscus syriacus. The sequence continues at coordinate 1,688,983 of NW_024062784.1, read as the reverse complement.
ATCCTCTATGTCTTCTGTGCTCTGACCTTCACCGCGATGTTGTTCGTCTGTATGTTCCTCATTGGATTTCGGAGTCTTCTTTTCTGGAGTACCCTCTAATTGGAGTTTTGAGGGTGAACTTGTCGGAGAATTCCCTGCTGTATCTACAGGTGAAAGCGGTGATGGTGGAGGCGGTAGGGATGACTTAGGAGTGGTACCTACAGGTGAAAGTGGTCCCGGTGGAGGTGGTGGTAGCATGATGCTTGGCATGGGATCTTTCTGGTTAGCTTTGTCTGCCAAAGACAGCTTGTCTATGCCGAGCTCCGAAGCTTGCGACTTCACACTCGAACCGCCTCTATGAGTCTGAGCGATTAGAATAAAAAAGGGAGACAAACATTTTAGAAGTACTTGAATATGGAATGATGTTATTGTGCAGTGTTAAAAGGATGTACAAAGGCATACATTCTTTAATTGAAGTACAATGGTCTCCCCCTCCTTTAAACTGTAATCAACCGAGGAAGTACTCTGGAATTGCTGCTCCATCTCTTCCGCGGTTTTCTTTTTGTTCAAGTATCTTCAAATACGATTTAAAGAGTGCATTTTTTAGTATAAGTGCAGTACTCGTTCGCATTCTTTGAAAAATCGGAGCAGTATGAACTTAAGAAATCACAGTATAGGAAGCAAATTAAATAACAGAAACTGCATAAAGATGTATGAAAAGCCTACTTCATATGGTCATGCAGGGCTGCTTGGAAATCATATGCCTCTGTTCTTTCTCGAAATCCAATGCCAATGAAAGCATGCCGTTGCCGACCACCTGCATGAATTCTGAAATAATAAATAAAAAGCTTAAAAACTAAATACCAATGGCAAACAAGCAAAGAACATCAATCATCATTGTTACAGATACTTGAATGTAAGGGAACTGCCGTGTTTTGATGACAGAACCACACAGTGATTTAAAATTTAGAGTGCAACAGAAGTTAAAATGGTTTGAGGTAAATAAGTATCTTGAGACAGTTATACCCCCACAAAAATTGAGCAAAAGAATGTCACATAACACAATCCGAGACAACAAGAATCAAATGAAGTGACCATAGCTCAAAGAAGTCTAGAAAAGCTAGAATTCACATATAAGATATTTCTTTCTTTGGGGTGATGCATTATAAAAGATGGATTGTTTCCTTTTCTTACGTAAAACCAGACAATATTTGATTTTCCTAGATGCTTGATGCAAAAGATAATTTTATACCATAGGGGATGCTCCAAATGGGAAAGAAGACTTAAAAGCATAAGTGAAGCACCTCCTCTTGACTACTGAAATATCAGGCTAATAATAAGTCCTTTCAACAGTTTAGTTATTAATCTAAAGGACAAGATACTCTAGAAAGGTCAGTAATTTGGACAGACTCCCATATCAGTAGAGGTTGGGTTACTTTTGTATGGAAAAGAAAACAAAAAAGGATATAGTGAAATGTCAAGCCAACGAGTATTCAAAATTTTATACGAGAGAGAAACCGGCTTTTGGAATGAGAATGAAGAAGACCTGAATTGGGAACTTTAGTAGGCTGCAAATTATTTCTAATGAGATGTGCTCACAATTCATCTATAAACATCTTTTCAGGTTGAAAAAATGGGGAGGCAAGGATTATTCACAAAAGGGAAGCAAGAGGAGTGGCATGAATTTCATATAGTAATGCCATAAAACAATTGCAAGAGTGCATTGAAAAGAAACCATAGAATTCTAAATTGAGTTTATATTCAAAGGTAAATTTCAATTGAAGGCAAAAATTACTCACCAATATTCTCCTCAATTCGAAGAACAAAGTATCTGCAGAACACACACTTGAGATAATAGGTTGCATCAAAATTAAAGCAATATAGCACTGCAAACACGTATAAAGCTTAGGATTATTTATTTGTACATACCTACTGCTATCAACTACAGATTCCACTGGATGTGGTTCTCCATTTCTCAGAAATGCTCGAGCATACAATTCACCTATGAAGAAGCGTGAGTTCTTGCAACAATCAATCATCTAATAAATAAAGATAAGCACAATATACATATTCCCTACAAAGCACAAAACTAAGTTTACCTGTATTCTTGACTTCAAGCCTGATAATGCACTCTTCTCCCTTGCTAATAACTTTCAAAATTCCCTCCCACGCCCATTTATTGACATCCCATTCATCAGCCCTGAAATAAATTTCAGAAGAACAAATATGCATATCTCCTCCAGAAAAGAAAAAGAGAAACCACTTTAGCATATACAATAGTGCTGTTCCTGATCAGATCTTTTACACACTCCCCACTCTTATCCAATAGCCTCTTAGCTATTAAAAACATTTTTTTTCATGGAAAAAAGTTAGTTTCAAACTGTGGGGAAGAACGATAAGCATAAATTATTTCACTATCTGTTTATAGCATAATGAATTATTCCCTTCAGCAATTCAGCTGAATTCATGCAAATTAACGTCAAGACAGAAAAACAAGCAAAAAGAAATGACAAAGGTTCACCTAACCTGATGGCAAACATAACAGAGAATTGTGGCCACACAAATAGAAAAAGCATGACAGGTAAGGTTTTCAATATCATCATTGTGAACAGCCCACCGTAAGCACAATATAATACAAAAGATATGATCGACAGGCTTTAATTTATTTATTTATTATTATCAGTCTTGCTTATAGGGTATTATATCTTTACAAGTTGGACAACTACCTGTACGAACCTGCAGTTTTCCTTGGAGGTATCTGCAGAAGCAATGTGTTGAATTAGCTAGATAGCATAGCCAGCACAAGTGCACAACAAGGAAAGAGAACATAAGTGAGAAAATATCACAAGGTTGGATTTCACTAAGGTGGGACACCTAAGTAACTAGCATTTGCGACCGCATTCTGATATGAAATTCTGAGGAAATGGGGAACATTGAAAAAGGAAAAAAAAAGTGAAGCAATCCCTATAGTTCAACCTAGGTTTCTTTAGAACTAATAACTATGGTTGATTGCATCATACTCGAAAAAAATATGCTAATCTGAAGGTCAAAAGGCACAAGCCATATATGGTTGGAAAGCTAGTTAAGTCAATCTCTGATATGGTTCAAGTTGTCCGGTAATTGGATCTTCCTAGGAGGAATTTAGGCTGTTTGACCTAAAGGTATTCATAAATGGCATATATCAGTTGCCTACACATTGTTCGCGTTATCTATTCCTAGAGTAAGTTGTACTTTACCATTTGATCAGACTTTCACTGTTAGCTGTTGCAATACATTTATTTCAACAATTAACAACGCCTGGAGAATAATGGAATAAATAAAATTGTTTTTGAGATGAAACTATCTTCCTTTAAACTCTATATATCTCTAGTCGGTTCTTTTAGCTTTAAATGGAGCGTAGTCCAATATCTCAAGGGTGGTAAAGTGAAATTAGATCCCTAAAGTGGAGGGCTTATTTACTGCAAATGTTAGGACTTGTCTTTTACAAACTAGCATCAAGTTCAACTTCACTCTCTTTATTCTACCAAAGTGCCATTTCAGGAACAGGGATTCATGGCATGCCCAGCTTTTTGTTTAAATCATAAAAAGTAATGGTGTAAAAAGATGAATATCCGTAAAACAAATCGATTAAGAAAATGAAAACACTGAAGAACAAAGAGTTGAATCCCTACCATACCATATTCGAAAACATTTATAAATTACTACATTTAAAACTATGACTATTTCACTAGTTTCTGGTTTCTGGCACAAGCATAATTATAATCCATTTAACACAACATTATGGATTTGAAGATTAAACCAAAGCAAACAATGGTATGATCCGCTTACCACTTTTAATATAAAATACGTTCCAAACCTAAAATATCCAAAATTAAAACTATTTATTTCAATTGAAATTGAGAATAGCAAACTCAACAGAAAAGAAGCCCCACCATAATGTTTTAAGGGGAAGGAAGGATCGCAACTACGTCGAATTCCATTCTTAAAATTAATTGCTTTCATTTCCCGTTGCAAAACTGAATTCCATTTTAAAGTGTATAATCGGCAATCTAATCATCCTTAACCAGCTATATATATATATATATATATATATATTGAATCCGAATCTTGATCGACTATAAAATTAGATACAAGTCGGCTAAAATTGATTGAATTCGGTGTGATCCAAGGAAAAACCTCAACAATAGAAACAGTAGAGATTCTGAGTAGACATGCAACAGATTGAGAATCGTGTTATACATAAAGAGTAGCGAATAAGGGGAAACTGACCAAATAAACATAACATTCAGAAACTTGAAACAGGACAATTTCTAAAGGTTCCTCAGTCTCCTCGATCTCACCAATTTTGGCTTCCTCGTTGGCTGAGATGGGCTCCTTTCCTTTCTCCATCATCGGCGATCTCGCACTCAGTTTGGCTACCAACAACAGGCGAGCGAGCAGAAAACTTCACCACTCAGTATCGGACCTTGTGGATATATTCCAAAATTTCGTCTCTCCCGGTTCTGGGTGAAAGTGCTTTCTAGGTACCTCTTTATATGCATTGTATCAATTTAGTCCCTCAATTATTAAATAGATCAATTTAATATTTTTTATTATAAAAAGTTAGTTTAAATTGATCTCATATTACTAAATTGGCCAAATACCAAAAGTTACAAGTTTAAAATTTTATTTTTAAAAAATGACATTAAAATTATTATTTTTATTTAATTTTTTAATAGTGATTGGCATTTTTAAAATAATTTTATTTGATTGTTTTTATTAATACAATAATTAAATAGATCCATTTAATAATAAGTAGAAGACTAATATGTACCGATATCTATAACTAAGTGACTAATTTTAACCTATCTATAATAGAGGGATTAAGTTTGAAAATAAGTGTTCTTTTTCCTTTTAGATCTTAAATTTTTTATCAATATTTTTCTATTAATGTACATTATCTGATAATGGGAATAAAATAAATTTGTAAATATCTACTTTGATTAAAAAATTTAAATATCTAAATAAAAATAATTATAAATTCTCATAACTTTTATATATTTTAATTTCGAAAAGAAGTAAGTGAACTTAGTTAACATTAATGCCACATTAATGATTATGAATAACAATGATCAACATAAAAGTATAATAAAAATTTTGTGACTTGAAAAAGATGTTAATGGTCAAAGTTTTAGGTATGTGGTGATTGGGCTTGATAGGTTTAGAGATGGGCTTATAGTGCACTAATGAATCTATTAACCCATTACGATTTAAGTGGTTTCTATAATAAAGAAATTATTATTATTCTTTGAATATCCGGGCTCGAGGATCATAGATGCAAGAGGTATGAGTATTCAATGTCAAAAGATTGAAAGTTATATGTAAATATATACAGTAGAAACTCTTTAAATTAATACTCGGTAAATTAATAAACTCTCTAAAATAATAAATTTGTCCGTTCCCGACTTGGGCCAATGTAAAAAATTGAAAAACTCGATAAAATAATAAGATAATAATTTTTCGTGAGATCCCTTTATAATTTTCAGTCCCAAGAAAATCATAAATTAATAATTCATAGAAACTGAAAAAAAAATATTTACACTCTATTGAAATATGATTCAATAGTTGTCTGTTTTCCTTTAAAGTTCAAGTCTATTTGGAGCTCATCTCTAACTTTTCTTATTGCATCCAATAGTTCAGGTTTTGTATTTTTGTATTGCATCATAAAGTTGTGAAGAGTGTTCGACGCCATAAGTGCTTCCTTTCGCGTAACAGGCTCCAAAGACACCGTATCATCTTCGTCGTCATCCTCTGCATTGTTCTCAATGATAGTACCCACAATATATTCTAAACTCTGAACCTCCGAACATGCTTCATTTTCACCTGGGTAGTTCATTAGATTGTCGATATCCATCTTATTACGATAGCCACATTGATTGATCATAGTCTCGAGGTATTGAGTTTCTTCATCAAAAGTGGATTCATCCAAATTTCTTGCAACGTCACTAGCTGAACGAATTTTACAGTGTCGAAAGCAATTCGCTATTGTTTCTTTTCGAACATCTATCGTCCAAGCTGGGATTTCCAAATTGATAGCATCAAGGACATTTATCTTCCCTGGATCAGATTGTCCCACCTCATAACCTTCCAATATTTTACAGTAAAACCTTCTACGGTAATGCATCTTGAAAGCTCTTATTATCCCAGCATCGCAAGGTTGAATTTTTGATGTCATGTTGGGTGGCAAGAAGAACAACTCAACGTTTCTTAGCCCTTCAATATTTCTTGGATGTGCTGGACAATTATCCACCACAAGTATAACTCTTCTACCATGCATCATTTGGTCAAATGAACGAACACATTCATCAAAAAGCACACTAGTCATCCATGCTTTTTTGTTAGCTCGATACTGACAATCCAAGCTATTCATGCTGACATTCTTGAAGCAATGAGGCTTTGCATATTTCCCAATAATCCATAGAGGGATTTTTTCAGAGCCATCTTCATTGCAACAAATAACTACCGTCAGTCTTTCTTTATCTTGTTTTCTTCCTTCAAGTTGTTTTGTTGCCAGTGAATGATCAGCTTGTAGCCTATAAAACAACCCAGTTTCATCCATATTGAAAACATCTTTCATAGGGAACTGATCAATTTTCTCCCTAATCGATACCAATTTTTGCTCCATGTCTTGTACATCACAGACCCACTCTCGCCAAAACGACGAAATGACTTTATGCCATGTCGGTGCTTGAATTTCCCAAGCCATCCTATAGAGAAGATAAAATCTGAATCATCATGAGGGTACATGAGTTTCATTGTATCTCTTGCCTTCTGTAAAATTAATTCTCCTGTGATATTCACACGTTCTTGATGCTGGAGAAACTACTCATAACAACCTTCTCCATGTCAGGATATTTTGCTGGTTTGTGTCTTTTGATCTCAGTTCTTCCCTTTTCTATTTCAGCAGAGAGATAGTCATATGACCGCTTAAGTGTGTTTGATATTGTTCCTTGACTAACTTTCAACTGAAATTTTCCCTCAAGCCATCTCTGCAAGTCTTTTTGTGTGCTTGCAGGATTATCTCTCTTGTACTCACACAACTCCTTACGTATTTGATCTGACATAGTTGATTTTGCAACACCTTTTAGATGAGAAGCCATCTTGAGATATGGTTTGAATACTCTAACACATTCATGTAATTTATATATGCCAAATTTGCTTAAGAATACATTGAACACATTTGTTCCTCTTGTTTACATTTACTGTACTTCAAAAGTCATTATTGATTTCCAATGCATATGAACACAGTAGTTACTAATTTACGTTGAGTCCCAAGGTTCGCTGCAACGTAATTCTAAGAGACATAGACTAATTTGCCTTTTTGTTTGGTATGCATAATATAATTACTTAAAAACTCTTTAAATTAATAATTATTAATTTATCGATAAATTAATAACTCTCTAAATTAATAAATTTCTCTAGTCCTGACATTATTAATTTATAGAGTATTAACTGTACCACCTTGTACATTCATGGTTTTCGAATCCGAGTCCTCAAAAAACAACAATAATTATTTTTTCACGGAAACCACTTTAGTATGTGCATATAATTATTCGAAATGGTTTCAAATCTTTAACAAAAAAAACAATATTTTCTTTTACATTGAGGTAGTTCAATAGGTTTAATAAACCGACGCAGCTTTTGACATGGGCAAATGTATTAAGGGTAAAATATACAAATAGTAATATGATTATAGGGTATTGCTTTACTAAATTCTTTTATTGTTAAAAGTTACAAAGTGATTCTTTGATTATAGAGTGTTGTTTTGTTGAGTTCTTCGATTATTAAAAGTTACAAAATGGCCATCCGACTATTCATTACGCTCTAAACTTGTCATTTTCCGTTAAAAATTGATGATATTATGAGTTGAACGTTAACCTACTTAAGTATGATATGATTCTCAAAAATATCTCAAATATCATGTTAACATCTAGTTTAGACAATCACTAAATTATTAACGAAAAAGGACGAGTTTCAAACATAATTAATAGTCGAGTGACCATTTTATAACTTTTGATAGTCGAGATACTTAATTAACATTCTATAATCAAACAATTATTTTATAATTTTAATAATTAAGAGACTCAATAAAATAATATCTTAAAGTCGAATGACCATTTGTATATTTTACCCATGAACTATTGGTAGGTGAGTTCCAGGCAGGTTCTCACCTAAAAGTCGAGATATTGTAATCTAGGAGTTAGCTATGCTTGGAAAGTTTCACACCCGTCACCATTACAATTGAAATCCTTACGGTCACGTTATATTAATAGAAAAAATACAAAGAACGAGATGTGGGTCTTTTAAAGGATGTAAATAGGTCGGGTTGAGTCGATTTTTTTTTGTTAATCTGATATGATTTAAAAAATATATATTGTCTATTCGAATTTGATATAAAAATTATATATCTTTTACCGATTTGATTTAATCCAAGAAATATGTATCATCCGTTCGACTTCGACCTAACCTGAATTTTGAGAGTATAAATTGGACCCTACTCGACTTGATATAAAACAAATACTTAATTGAAAAATAATAATTTTTTTCAAAGAAATTATATTATTATTTCTATTATTTTTTTCAAAGAAATTATATTATTATTTATGGGTCGGATCGGATCGGGACGGATGAAATTTTTTCACTTGTTACTTGAATCCAACCTGACCCAACTATATTCCTTAAAAAATATGACCCAACACGATTTGAATCTGATTTTTTATAATAAAAAAATTAATCATTTCAAGTCGGATCGAGTTTAAACCTCAGGTTAAATTGTCATCCTAGTCATTTTACCCACCATTCTTGGTTAAAACTCAAGCTTAACGATCGGTCATGGGCTTGAATGGTTAGGGAAAATGACATATCCTCCTTTCTTCTTCTTCTTCTTCTTCTTCACCTGCCATTCAACTTCTACTGTATTAATTGTTTCCCTGCAAAGTTTCTCTGTATGCCGTGAACCTCAAGTTTGCTTTTTTATTCTATAACAAACATGCAGAGTATTTCATGCAAGGAAACTAGGATAAGTTGCTCGTTTGATATCGAAGAACTATTAAAAAAAGATTATTCTTCGACAAATTGGAACCGAAAATGGAGGATTATTCGAAAGTAGAAGCAGAAGCACATGAAACGCCTGCCAATGAAGATTCGAGTTCGAGTGATAGTGACGAAGAGGAGAAAGTGGTTTCTGAGTCGGTTGGGATTTCTGAGCCTGATGCTGCTGCTGAGTTAGATGCTACTGAGTCTGAAACAACTCGAGACTCTGAAGTAGTGTTAACCGATGTGGGACCGAAGCAAACAACGCTACTGCCGCCCGATGATGACTCCACGGTCGATGGAGTGGTAGTTGGTTTTGATAACAATGCTGGGAATTCGTCAAGTTTCCCAGAACCGGCATTGGAGCAAAACGTCGAAGATTCCTCGCGACCAGCAACCGTTCCATCGTTGAGACCAGAGATGGCGGCGGCGATGGTGGTGGTGAAGTTGAAGCAGGCAAGCCCGATATTAACGAAACCATGGAAACTCAGGTCATTAACATAAAACCCAGTTTTCATTTCCATAATTTTCTACAATTCGCGTTAAAACCTATACTAAAATCTGGGTTTGTTTTCTTGGCAGCCGATTCCTTCTATTCGTCACCGTCTGGTGCATGCGATTTCTTGGAGGAGTTGCTGTGGACTTTTCGAAGTTCTTCGACGGCGCTCCGATAGATGAATCCGAGCACTCTCCGGCAACTCATGCTTAATTCTTTTGTTGGAAAATAGTTAAAGAAGAATCTCAAGTTCAAGTTGGAGTTCATATGTTGTTTTGTTTCTTCTCTTTTTCTAGCATTTTCTGCAAAAAGTAATTGTTTGGGAACTAAGAAAGTTCATCGGGGAACGTATTTGGGCTTGAATGTTGGGATCTGCCATGTGTGGAGTGTTTGCATCAGTCGCCTTTGTATCCCTAAACCTTCTGTATTGTGTACAAATAATTGCATGCTGATGATTTATGTTATTCATACTGTGATTTCATTTCTAAACCTCCTACATTTTAATCTTTTATGTGTATCGGCACGAATCGAGTTAGATCATTGTTTAAAGAGATTATTATTATCATTAAATATTTTAAGTACAACCATTAATGATTATAGCCAAATATTTTAATATTTATTGTCAAATGATTAAAAATCTCTAACATAGATGCTATAGATTTAGATACAAATACGAAGTTCACAAAATAATTGAACTAGAAAAAGCTTAAATTTTGACATTTAATGTCTCAGTTCAATTTAACTAGACTCACTTCTAAATTTATAATATAATATATTTTATTTATTTTCATATATTACATAATTTACATCACATAAATTGTAATATAAACTTTAAGAAGAATATGTTAAATTATTCAATTTTCTTCCGTTAAATAAAAGCATAATTTATATCGTTTATCTCTTTTCTTTTTATTTTTATTGATCGATAGTGTCACTAATTTTAATATTGGTTGTTGATTGTCGATAATTTTTATTATCTTTTTCTTTTCTTATATCATATTTATATTTTTTTCTTTTTTTAATAAGTATGCTTTTATGACATGCTTTCATTTGTCTTTGTGGCACGGTTTCTTTTATTTTTTGGCATATTTTTCAGTCGTTTGACCCTTTTTTTCATTTATCTTTTCTTAAGGGTTAAATTGATATTGTCACAACTGATCAAGATGATGCTTATATGATATTTTGTTAATATTCCCCACTTTGGACCACCGTAGTGGATTTGGATATACATTTTGTGTTTGTGGATAGTTTTTCACGTCGCTTGAGTCTGATTTGTGATTTTGTCGATGTCTTTCAATAGCTTGATTCATTTTTGTGGTTCGTTTGCAAATGTGATCAGATTTATTTATATATATATTTGTTTGAGTTTCTTAGTTAATTTTTTATTTTTTTTCCTCATATGGTCCTTATGATCTTAATTTGCTTGTTTTATTTGAATGATTATAGGAAATTGTTTACTTATGTGCTTAATTTACGATTATGGTTGTAAATATTTATTGTAATTTATAATATTTTTATTTTGAATAAATTAATTTCTTTCGTTTAAAAAATATGTTAAATTAGTCATGTATAAAAGAGTAAAAAAGTTTAGAAAATAGTATAAAGTCATTAAAGATTAAAATAAAAAGTGGACAAAAAATGGCTTAAATAAACTATTGGGTAAATTGTGTGTTTAGTACCTAAACTATTAATTTTGGCTTGTTTTAGTACCTAAACATTCAAAAAAAATTCAAAATCATACCTAAAGTTTAAGTTTTATTTCATTTTAATATCATGTTCAAAATTTAACGTTAATTTTTTTAAAAAAACTAAAAGTTTAAATACTAAAACGGAAAAAAATTGACAATTTAAGTATTAACACGTTAAAATTTTAACTGTGGGTTACTAAAATAAAACAAAAGATAAACATTAGGTAAAAAAAATTGAAAACTTCAATACGAAATGGATCAAAATTGATAATTTAAGTATTAAATTCATAATTTACCTAAAATCATTTATAAATATAAATACACTAACGAAATTTGAGCTTCATATTTCATATCGGATTGAACTTGAACAAGCATAAACCATATCAATCCACATTCTATATCTCTAAAAATTTCCTCTTTTAGATCAGTTAAGTAACTTCACGATTTCGAATATTAACATACGAATGAAAAAAATGATGAATTTCCTTTGAAGTAGTCTCATCTTCATTCTTCATTCTTCAATCATCCCATTAACAGATCTCTCTGCATTTTCTAATCAAAACAAAAGGAAACGAAGGTAGGCAAAGGGGGGAATAAGCCAGATTACACTCGACGAGAAAACAACCGATCTGCTTCAATCGAGATCAACCTCCGACCTTTCGTTTCTCCTTATCGACGCCTTCAATGAAGCCGGTAAGAGCTTTCATAGCCCTAATCTGGCACTGCAAAGCCAGTATATACCCAGCAGTTTCTTCGAACAGCTTGTCGACACCCAAATCCTCGCCTGCCGGAACTATCCTTTGCAATGCCACGATCTTCCTCTTCACTTCGACCTTCTCATCGTCGTCGTCTTCATCATCGTCTTGCGTTTGGGTCGAAGAATCCTTGGTGGAGTATTGTCTCCTTTTCCTGGTGGTGGTGCTTCGGGAAGTGGGTAAAGCTTCTTCTTCCTCATGCAATGCGTTTCTTTTCAATGCGGGTGATTTTGTGTGGTTCATGGCATTGATCTCCATTGATGGAAGGGGAGAAAGGGAAAGGAAAGTGAAGGGAAGGGTAGGGGAGTAAGCGCATGAGAGTATGAGAAGAGATGAGAGGGACATCAGGGGAGTTATATTATATTTTTAAAGCTCTCTCTGAGTCAGATTTGTCATTGCAGGTCCGGATGATTTGGTTCAATTACGAATCCGGTGCTTGTGGTCTTTCCTCTTTTGAATTTTAGTCTCTCTACGATTACTAATTCTAATTGCGTAATTTTGAAACTATTAATGGGTTGTTGTTGAATTTCAATATGTTGGATTTTTATATTTAAAGATTTGGTTTAACTTTTAACACAATTGAATTTTTATATTACCAATGCTTGTTGGATAGAATGAAATAGATCTTAATTAGGGATGGTAAAAAACTTATATTTAATGGGTAATGTCAGATTTAATTTGGTCAGTCAAAAATATATTTTGAATCGACTTGTTATCATTCTTAATCTTAGCGCTTTTAAAGAGAATCTTAAATTTGAGTTTTATAGAAAATAAAATAGAGCACTGAAAACCTGATTAGGAGTCCGAAAAACTCAAGTTGAGATATAGTTTAAGCACATGTGACTACCATGGACTGAAAAGGACTTTAATTTCTAAATAAGACAAACCGAGGATTAAGTTCCTATAATTAAAAACAGAAGGGGAAAATTTCAAAATCCCAAAGGGTATAAGGACCTGGGAAGAATTAGAACTTTTAAAGCTTAAAGTTTTGCGAATGGCACCAACGTAGGTAGTAGGCCCTACGGGTTTTTTTTTGGGGGGGTTTCCCCAGCGTACGCCTTTAGGATATGAGATGGGACGGTGAGAATCACTGGCGAAACGAAAGCGGGTGAGGAGATTTGTCGTGTAGTGCTTGCATGTGCCATGGTAAAGGGCAGGCAAAATGTACAATAGGGCACATGCAGCGGGTGCAAAGCTGCCTGGGGGAACAAATTTACGTAAATCCCCAGACGCAGTTCGGGGCGAGTGAGTGGAGATCAAAAACGGATCGTCTGGGATCACCTGCGGATAGGTCCAGAGAAAGATAGGGACCCACGGAAAGTCCATGTGATCACATGGTTTTCTTGAACCAAACGCCGCCCATGTGCGGTGTGCCTCCCCCATTCCCCTCTCTCCTATGATCAGTATCACTATCCTCACATTATCACCACGTGTCTATTTTCAATTGGAGCCACCCCTAGACCCCTTAAAAATCTATTCGAAATCTTTTCCTCTTTAATTTTTTATTCTTTTTGATGCTTATGACCCTTTAGTATTTTATGATTTAATTGTATTATACATCTTTAAACTATGACATTAATTCTAAATTAATCATTAACATTAAACTCTTGAACACTTTAATTTTATCATTAAATTATGACTCATATTAATTGATCCTCAAATTTTTGAATATTCTAAATCTACGCCTAAACTATACCCTCATTCTAAATTGATCTCTAAACTTTCGAACATTCTAATAATTCCCCCTAAATCATTCAAAAGCTTGAGGATGAAATCAGAACATATAAAATTTTGGGGACCATTATAGAATGAGGGTCATACCTGGGGATGAATTTAGAATATTCAAAAATTTGAAAACCAATTTAGAATAATTATTAAATTTTTATCGAACTATTTAAAAATGACCATTACATTTTTATCAAAATATTATAAAATAGTCATTGAATTTTTACACTTATTATAACATCGCATTGACTATTTTAAAATAGATTGATAAGTTCAATAATCATCTTATTAATTTTAGAAAATAGATGCTAAAAATAATCATTTAAACATAATTCAATGACCTTTGGTATACTTGACCCTTTGAATATAATATAGAACTCTATCCTCATTAAATTGTTTAGTGGAAAAGAATGGGGAAGGTGGGTGGGTGATGTTTCTGAACGCCAAACCAGTGGGTAGTTGGAGGGCATTGGGATTGGGGGTGTTGGGCATATGGGTCTGATCTCCATGTGATCATTTGCATATATTACGTCATAATTATTTTTCTTCAAATTATTTTTTAATTTTAATTTATATCTAAAATATTTTGAATATTTTAATTTTATTATTAAGTTGTGACCCTAATTTAATATTAATTTTAAATGTTTAAACATTACAATCCCATATTCAAACTATTAATATATATTAATCATGTCATCTATTACTAAAATTATTAAAAAATATTAATTATCACAAAAATATTGATATGTATTATATAGTAATATAATGTGACATGAAAAATATTAATAATACAAGTACATCTTAAAATCATTATTTAGAATAAAATTTTAAAAAATAATTTTTATTTATTTTTATTTTCTCAATTTATTTTTTATATTTTAAAATTGATTAATTATTTTATCTAAATCAAATGTTAATTATCGTTTATATTACAAAACAACATTACTTATATATCAGTGTTTACAATATAATTAATAATTTTTATAATGATTTATTAACATGAGAAGCGACTAATATATACCGACAACTTAGAGAGTGAAATTAGAATTTATTTTTTGATTTGCCCCTGATGCATTGTTATTTTATAGTTTTGGCCCTCATAGGTAACATATGTTAAAAGAATGGAACCAATAACAGATCGGAGATTAAGCTTTATTAATTTGTTAGTCCATGGTGAAGAGAAATGCATCAACTGTCTGGGAAATAACTCTAACATGGGAAAATGGAAGGGAAAAGGGGTGGCGACATTTACCTTTCCACCACCACTTGGTCCTACAAGGGCTAATTTTGAGCCACCCTTCAGTTTAAGTGTAATTCCCTGCAGTTTAAGTGTAATTCCCTGCAGTTCCAATCAGATTTACATTATCTAGTGAATGCATGCATTGACATTACTTGAATATAACGGTGCTGTTCATCTCCATCATGTTCGGAAAACCTCGCTCAACGATCTCACCGAAATCTCATTTCACTAAGTGTTGTATGTTCAACATGTGATCCCAATTCGTTCCGAAAAGGGAGGGTCCAACACCATTGAATCGATGCACATTATTGAGGCAAAACATGGATAAGTTTACTAGAGGAGAACATGTTCTGTTGAACTTCTGTTTTATTTGTTTTAAATGATGTGATATGCTTGAATTCATTTGTGTAGGCAGAGAAACCAATACCTCGAGTACCATATGACTTGGCCGAGAAGGATAAGCAAACCAGACATCATCCAATTCTACATCTCCATCTGGATTCCTGACATTCAGAGGGAATTAACATCATTATTTAAATGCAATATATGTTCTTGATTAACGATTTCTTGCCGTTATCTTTGTTTGGTTTCGTAACATAATGGAGTTTAAGTTCAATGAAATCTTTGACTAACCCCACTGGACACTTATCCCCTGATTTTGGCATGCTTGGGATACGATCAAAGAGCTGGAAACTCCTCCTACTTGACCCTGCAGCTTTCATGGCAGATACATGTGATACCGATAACGAGGAAACCGAGGATCCAACCGCAGCCACAGAGCACAGAGGTGTAATATATGAAAAAGAACTTATTGCAAAGAAACGGTTTAGATAATTTGTTCCGACCAAAGTTTCAGAATGAACATGAAACTTGTAAAAGTACGTACCTGTAAGACTATAAAGGATGAAAGATGTAAGGGACCCAACAGTCATGAATCCCATTATTGTCAAGTAGGCTCCATAACTCACCACTATGAAAATAGACAGTTTGGATGCAGCGTTCAGTCCTCCAAATTATAAGCCAACTACTTTCTGTTGTAGAAAAAGAATAACAAACGTGACATATCGTGTTCCGGCTGGCGGCCTCTGCTTAATTCTTGTACCGACGAACGTGAAGGTGTGTGTGCTTGAGAGATGAAAAGGACACTCACAGCTTGTTTGAGTCCGATATTTAGTCTTTCGTCAACTTTCTCAGAGTATTTGGACACTGCATAGTCTTCTTGGGCAAATGATCTAATTGTTCTAATAGCTCCAAAAGATTCCTAAACATCAAGACTTTTGTCACGGAGGACAGAATTCAATGCTTTTGATTTTCAATGCAGGTTGTGATTCTTACAAACCTCGGCAACCGAGGCAGCCACTGCTGCGGCAGCTTGTGTGGTGTGCGAAAGTTGTTTGAGATACCGTCCGAATCTATGCATGGCGACTGCAACAACTGGAACTACTGCCAAGGATAACACTGAACAGAAATAACAGCTATTGTTGGCCTGCGGCTGCTAAACTCTCAACATTAGTTAAAATTGATTTATGCCAGCAAAGGAAAGATGACAGAATACGTGTTAGTTTCCATGATGATGAAAACATGAAACCAATGCCGACAATGGTACTCGTTAGATTCCGAAGTGCTTCTGAAAGATTTGTTGTTGCTGCAGTTTTGATGATCTGTGCATCCTCAGAGAGCCTGTTGAGGAGTTCTCCTGTCGAAGTAGCATCGAAGAAGGCTATCTCCTGTTGCACAAATTTAGGATAAAACGACATCCAATAACTCGCAGATGGTGGAGACCGACGCTCAACTTGCGAGAACAGGGTTCTTGAAAATCTTATTTGTTATAAGGCTTCAGGACTCAATGATCCATGGATTCAATTATTCAGGTAGCAACAAGCTGCTGATATGATAGGCCTTACCTGATGGATAAGGTGACTGAACAGGTTTAGCCTTAGACGAGCTACAATCCTTTCACCAGCACAAGAAAACAACCATGCTTGCGCTGCTCTGCATATCGACCTGATAGGATCGATAAAAAATGAACCTATAGACTCGATTTTTGTTTAAAGTTTAAGATCAAATCAAGTAGAAGTGAATGGCATGTTACCCTATTACAACTATCAGTAGAATATAAGTAATGGTGTGTTTGATGGCATCCAAAGCTTCTGATTGCTGTTGTGGAGTCTTTGTTTTTGTTGACACAATGTCTATGACCAGTCCACCATATTTAGGCTGCAATACAAGAATTTTAGTCGAAACTCGAATCCCATATCGACTGGGTTTCCTCCTTTAATGGTGACTTCATGAACCGAGCAAAGCCTCACGCTGTGCTCACTAGTACGTAGGTGTACAAAATCTAGAACATATGAAAAGAAAGGAGCAGCATACAATCAAGAAACTCGATGCATATGCTACAAAAAGTACAGCGGTGTCAACGATAAGCTTCCCGGCATCTGGTTTTGCCTACAAAATGCAGAAACTAGTCCAATTCAATAGTGTGACGATCTGTATTTTTGGTCCTATGCAAAGGGATTGATGAAAAATAAAGTACCGACCAGAGAAAATAATCTGGACAATCCAACATTGGATGCCTGAAAATGTTCCAAGTAACAGAAATCAAAGCCTGCTTCACAAGTGAGGAAATAAGGACATAGAACAAATAAGTCGACCATCCATCACCTCAGCAGCACCGTCGTGCTCGAAATTGGGTACCGGGCAGTTCGATCACCAGTTATCATTTGCCTGCTTACTTACCTGCAAAAATGGAAGTGGATTGATCCCCTTAAACTATATATACATACATATGTAGTGCTTAAAATCCAAGAAAAACATGATACAAAACCAAACATCATATATATATATATGTATATAACTTCCTTGTACAAAAGGGACACTCTTTCACTTTCTGAACGAGAAATGGAGCTTGAGGTCCAATTCATGTTCTGTTTCTTCCCCATTTGAAAAAAAAAAAAAACAAAAAAATTGGATAAACAAATGCAAGAATGTTCAGTTGGAAATTGTTTTTGCAAGTTACCTGCTAGTCTGTCTATTTTAAGACTTCATGGGATTATTAACAAAGCACAGGAAATTGTTACTTTCGTACATTGTTGATTTTAGGGTAGAGTATTCGATCTAATCAATCAAAGGGGTGTAACAAGGAATTTATTATAGCGAATTAAAATATTTTTATTTTTCATAAATAACTTTTTTAAATTGAAGGTATTGATATTTTTTTAATTTTTAAATATATTTATTTAATATTAATTAATACTTAAAAATATAATTGGTGGGATCGAGGGAAGCCTTAGCCCCCATGAAATTCCGCCCGTCTTTGACTCTATAAGATATATAAATATATTTTTTATTTGTTTCACGGTTCAAGATAATTATAAGATAACATATGTTTAGAATTTTTTTATCGTCGACAACGCACACACATGTAGAAGCAACTTTTTAAACTCAATTTAAAAAAATATATAATTTCTATTTATTATTGATGTCACTCAATAATTTTATATATTATTCATTTATTATTTGTAAAATATTTATTAATAATTTATAACAACTTTTAATCTCATTTATAATAAAATTTAAAGTTTTCATCGTCACTCTATCAAATAGTTATTGATAAAAGGAAATGTATGCAATGAACTGTGCATGTTTAATGCTTGTTCTAGATGAAAAAAGTACGGTCAAATGGTTGCGAGCATGAATCAAACCGTCTTGGATAATTCGTTATTGCTATGGCTATTATTATTTCTCAAATATTTATGTTATATATATATATACTCAAATACAGGAGTATAAATGAATAAAATATTCGATAAAATATTCGTATAGTGTTTTTATATTTATTTATTAAGTTGAATAAATAAATATAAACAAAATTTTATACTCATTTAATAAATGAATTAAAAAAAATAAACACAACTGTATTCGTTTAAATTCAATTCATTTATATTTCTATTCAAACGTAGATAAATGATATAATATTCTAAATATCTTCTAAATATATGAAATTTATAATAATTTATAGTGATATAATAATTTATATAAGGTTTAAGGGGCAAAGGGATATTAAACTCAATTAATCACTTTTATCCTTATCGTATTTTCGCATTAATTTAGTCATCAAAATTATTAATTATATCATTCTATACCCTAAACCTAAGGTAAAATCCTAAATTATTAAACCCTAAGTTAAAGTTTAGGCTTTAGTATTTAGGATTTATAGGTTATGCGATTATAGTTTAGGGTTTAAGATTTATAATTTGAGATTTTAAGTTAGAGGTAAGACATAAAATGATGTAATTGGATAACTTTAAACGATAAATTGATGCAAAAATACGATAGGGGCGAAATTGATAAATTGAGTCTACTACAAAGAAAAAAATTACACTTTTACCCTTTATATAATCATATTTATGTATTGCATATAGATCACATATAAATTAAAAAACAATAATTTATTTTCACCAAACACATGATGGAATAGTTGAGAAATCCCACTTTCACGATAATTTACCCATTTCTTTGTTTAGTTTCCATTTTTCTCTTTGCAAGGGGGGGGGGGGAGAGAGAGAGCTTAAGCAAAACCCAAACAAAGATGAGGGTTGCAGGTTCGATTTCTGTACCGTTGTTATTTCTGATGGCAATGCTGCTGATCTTCAACTCCAAATGTTGCGGAGCCGCGGTCTTAGTGGAGAAGAACGAGACATCTTCCGGCTGCAGCGGCCAGATCGACGATGGCTACGGAAGCGGCTTCATCGGCGACGGCGTGGGGTTGGAGGTGTTGACGGATTCCTACGTCCACCGTGTGCTCCAAAGTGGCAACGGAAGATCGAAGACCGCGTTCACCAACAATCCTAAAGGCACTATGAGCTGCGGCGGCGGCCGCAGACCGTATGTTTCATGCTTGGGTGACAAGAAGCCTGCTAACACTGCAGTACATTCAATCGTGAGTGCAGGAAAAGGTAATATGACATAATTGGGCTTGTTGATTTAGATGTTACTCTTCCCAATGCTTTGTTTCTTGAATATGTTTGGATCTTGTTGCCTTGATTTCCCCTGTGAGCATTTCTTTTCCTTTGATTCTAATGTGATTGATGCAACCTTTTCTTATAACTGGTGATTAATCCGAAAGCAATTGAATGTCATTCAAGAAACTTTATAATTATAAGATTAGTTGCGATCTGAACCATTAGATAACACTATTAAGAAATAATTAGGATTATCCCTTCATTTCTAATCGAAAATTTTAAGCTAATAACTCACAAACTGAATCAGAATCATGATACTCGATTAAATTCAAAAGTTAATATTATAAAGAACTATCATAAAATTAACCCTTCTTATTTAATTTAGGATAAATTACACCGTTTCTCACTGAATTTTACTCTCTCTTCTATTTTCCTCACCCAACTTTCAATTTGATCAATTTGTTCACTGAACTTTATAGATTGAATCATTTTGTTCACTCTGTCATTAACTATTTAACGATGTTATGATGTGACACAAGCATCAAAATGACGTCATTTTGAAAAACTCAAATATACTCCAAAACGACGTCGTTTCGGTGAGTAAAATAGGAGATAGAGTAAAGTTTAGTGACTCACGGTGTAATTTACCCTTTTTCTTTCTCTTATTCATTTTCTCTCCGTCGGACACCACGTGATTTTCATTCCGGCCACCATTGAACGCCATAGATGGTGGTCGTTCGATCCCAAATTTCATGGGTCGGTTCGTCTCGACCACTTGAGTTTGAATCTGGTGGTTGTTTCACCAAAAATTGTCCCCAAAACCCGTTAATTTGGACTGAAACATTTCAATTTTCTCACTTTCAATCTCAAATTCATGGACTTCAAAGCAAGTTCAGACAAAAATGGAGGTCAGATTCAAACACAAGGTGTAGAGGCGAAGCGACCCATCCCATTTTAGGATCGAACGTCTACCATCTACGTCAGTTGACGGTGGTATGACCACCTTCTATTTTTATTTTATTATTTTATACTAAATAATAAAAAAATGCCACTTCATCAGCTATTAGAGAGAAAATGGTCGAGTGAGCAAAATGATTTGATTGTAAAATTCAGTGAGCAAATTGATCAAATTGAAAGTTGGATGAGAAAAATAGGAGAGAGAGTATAATTCAATGAGGAACTATATAATTTACCCTTTAATTTAACTTAAAAAATTCAACATTAAATTACATCTTAGATCCGAATTCTGCCGGGGGGTGGCATATATTTGTCCTTTGTTTATTTATTTCATTCTCCATTCTCATGAATTTTGGCATTTCTTGCTTTCCAGCTTAAAGTCTGCAGGATAATGAGAATGCTTTAATATTTAAAAAGTTATCATTACAATTATGTGCAAAAAGAGGCTGGCAAAAAGAAAATGATCTCATGGATATGATGTTTATAAATAATTTTGTATTAATTAACTATCCAATTAAAATAATTCCGATTAATTACAAAGAACAAACTTTCTTTGACAAAGGGACCTCTTGTTGAGCAAATCAATGAATACGAACATTTTTCTATTATCCCCAAAGCACATTCAGCTCTACTGTAATAATTATTTTGTAATAATTCGATAAATTTAATAATTATTTATAACTTCTATGACCATTTTATAAATTTTAAAAATTCAGTGGCCATAAACAATCATTTTATCATAGTTCAATGGTCTCCATTGTACTTAAACTTTTTTTATTGAATGGTTAACCTTTAGCACATCAAGACTCAAGAGGGCTTAATTTATTACGTTGAAATCAGAAGCCATTACATTTCTTTATGTCGTTTACCTCAACTATTTAATCCATTTACGCATGAACAAAGTGGAACAGGCAGAGACAATAATGAAGCCCACAGGGGTTCGGCTTTCTTTATCGATCTCACTTACCGGCATTGGATTCTGATGTACATTTCAGTGCCTCTTTGTTAATGTCTTCCTCGTTCCCAACGGCACAGTGAATATTAGCAATCGTCCGTAGGTGTTAATTTGCTTAAACTGATAGTGTACTTCTCTGAGGCATTTTATCGAACACTCAGCAGTATGCATTTCTTTTTCTTAATTTACATTACATACTAATATTTCCTTTCCTTTCAATAACGCTTGCAGGACTATTCAAATGGTTTCATGTATGACCGTGTAATGCTCCTATGAGCAAGAATATGCTCAAAACCTCGGCACGACAATGACAAATCAACCCTAAGCTACTGTGTTACTAAAAGGGGAAAAAAAAACAATAATGTAAAGAACAAAGAATCAAAGATCAATGCTCATTGCTGTCCCTGTCGGGGGCTTTGAGGGAGCACCCCGTCTCCGTTTAATATCTTTACACTTTCTTCGTCCACTGCAACCCTACTCCAACTTGAATTGCTCATGGAGAGTATCCTACTCCGATCGAAACCGTTTCCTCTAAAGCCGGTTATTTTTGATGACATCATAGGCATTACAAGAACCGCTGATGCATTGATGGAATCCTCCCCGAAGCCTAGTGATAGCGCACATGTTGTCTGCAAACAGATTTAACAATATCAACGTGCGCACCAGAAATTAGAGTGGAATAATGATTTTTCTAAATCATAATTCTCCATATCCGATTTGCAGAACCTTTTCCTTGGCAAGTATATCCGTGACCTTCATCACCACTCTTTGTGTAAATGATTTCATCTCTTTATTATCTGCATCTAGGGGTGTTTAAAATTCGGTTTTAACCGAATTAACCGACCGAATCGAACTAATTCGGTTAATTCGATCGGCCACCGAATTAGTTCGGTCGGGGAACGGTTAAGGTTTTTTTTGGATATTCACGGTTAATTCGATTCGAAATCGGTTAATTAACCGAATTAAAATTTTAAATTTTAAATATATTATATATTATATATAACATATGGGCTCGGCCCAAACCATTTAAAATCCAATTAATAATTTAAGATCCAATAACTTTTAAACCTAAATCAATATTAATTAATTAAAAAATTTATATAAAATTTTTATTTTATAATTATATATTATTTAAATTAATTGTAAACTATTTTTTTGAATTAAAAAATATTAAATATATTATATATAACATATGAACTCAGCCCAAACCATTTAAAACCCAATTAATAATTTAAGATTCAATAACTTTTAAACCTAAATCAATATTAATTAATTAAAAAATTTATATAAATTTTATTTTATAATTATATATTATTTAAATTAATTATAAACTGTTTTTTTTGAATTATAAAATATTTAATTTTATATAAATTAGAAAATTTTAAAAAAATTCGGTTAATTCGAAAATTAACCGAATTAACCAAAATTTATTCGGTTCGGTTAATATTTTCGAAAAAAAGTTCGGTTCGGTTAACGGTTAAAGAAAAAAAAAGTTCGGTTAATTCGAAAATGGTAGTTCGGTCGGTTCGGCCACCGAATTAACCGAATGAACACCCCTATCTGCATCTTCGGATGCTAAGATAAACCTACGAGGAATAATGAGAACAGCCGGTCAAGTATAGTTGGACAATTATGCAAGTACACGCAGGCACTTATAGTTTCGACGTGGGCAACATTTCATCAGCTCTCATTTATTACAACCCATGATGGACAGGAGTTATTAATACCAAGAAATCTGCCTTTTACATGTCTGTTTCAGTGCTGGAAGACAAATTAGAATTCAGATGCGAATTATCCTTTACTTCACCACCTAAGAAATATAGAAGTCATAATAAGCTCACACCTTCAAAATCTCCATACAGAGAATTACATAAAGTCCTCGATCTAAGTACCTCTAGGCTCATCGGGTGCCAGTAAAGAAATGCCTATAAACACAGATATCATTCCTAGTATGAACATAGTTGTTCTCAGTCCATCGAACACCTGTTTTCATCAAAAAAGGAAACACCATTTGAGCTCATCTGATTCCATTATCCAGAAGGTAGGGGATAGAGTACAGTTGAAGAATACTGGCTTGTTCAGACTAACTGCA
The DNA here is from genome assembly GCF_006381635.1 of Hibiscus syriacus. NCBI lineage: Eukaryota > Viridiplantae > Streptophyta > Magnoliopsida > Malvales > Malvaceae > Hibiscus > Hibiscus syriacus. Next base: position 1,665,060 of record NW_024062784.1, on the reverse strand, counting down.
TGATTAGCCTTACAGCTTTGGTATATGTAAAATTGAAAAGGTCATCAATTTTCACTTTAGTTCTTTTTATCGAATGATAAGTACTTATTGAAAGCAAATATAACATAAGGCTGTTCGATAAACAATAGCTGCAAAAAGAAAATGCAGTAAAAATAAATAAATATTCCAGCAAAATGATGTTGCTGCCCAAAGATATATATTACACTAAAAACTAATTCATGCAGGCAGGGAAAATACGTGATTTGAACTAAGAATATGACATAATATACATTTTTTTTGTGTGCGAGTGATTGAGAGAGAAAACCTGGTATTCCTGGAACTATATAAATTCTGTACAAATGGAGAAGAAAGTCCAAGCAATTTGAAACATGGGAACGATAAGGATTGCATCAAAGAGAGACAAACCTTCATTTAGCCCTGCCATCTGCAGTAAGAAAGTTTAGTATAAGTCTTCTGAATTCACTCTCTTCAAGACAGTAGCATAAATATAAATTATGCCATGATTCTTACCCAAAATCCAGCTGTACTCAGAAATAAAAGTATCACGGAGTATGTGAACCAGCTGTGCAACTGATACCCAGTGGACATTGTCAACCTTAGAAGGTTAGATCTAGATAATATGAAATTCATTATTAGATTTAATCACAATGCAGATTTTACTTGAAAGATAAATGGCGTCTAAAACAACCAGCTTACAGAGATTTTGCAAATAACACTGAGCATGATCCTACAGCTCCTGAAACCACAGCATATGAAAAAGGAAGCAGCATGTTCCAATACGGTCTAAGCTCTTGCACTGAGAAAACAAGAAGCATTTCCCCTCTCCTGAATGTTTGCATACTAAGGCATGTCAATCAGTTAAAATATGTCTAGAATGGAAACATCAGCGTTATTAAAACAGCTGACTCCCAAATCTCACCTGTAGATATAGTGATGAAATGCAACAACTAAGATCAAAATCAGACAGTAAATAAGGAATGTTATATTGCTGTATTTCTCTGCCAACTGTCCCGGTGTATAAACTGAAAAGGAAACAGAAACCGCCCATGCATTTTGTTTTAGAACAGTGAAACCAAAGCTCAGTCTTCATGCCTGTATGTGGACAAGTCTCTCTCTCTCTCAATGCTTATAACTGAATTATTATATATATATATATATATATATATATAGAGAGAGAGAGAGAGAGAGAGAGGAGGGAGGGAGAGAGAGGGAGAGAGAGAAAGACCCAACACATTTATATCCATGTATTGTTGTATGTCTTCCTTTTCCCCTTCTCATCAACTGGCTGATGGTCGGGAGGAAGGGATGCAACCAGGATGCAAAAGCTAATGCAATCATGTCTAAAAATCAAGTGAGATCAGATACCAGGAGACTGATGGTTGCCGAAGGCGACAAGGAAAAAATTTCCAAGAACTATAAATGCAGTAGCTGCTAGTACCCTGGAAGTAATGGCAATGTCAATGAGACAAGAGTTAGAGGAAAAAAAACATTCCATGAAATAAAATCTACTCATTTCTAGTTATCAAACTTTAACTCTTGCTTCAGGCTAAAACATACTTAACGGTATCCATTTTGTTTAGCACGAAATATGCAAACGCAATGTTGGATACAAACTGAACAGATCCCAAGGCAGCAAGAAGTGACTGCAGAGGAAGAAATAAGAAAAATGTGAGAAAGAAAATGAAATAAGCAGAGTTACAACAACACAAAGCCTTGTATAATGGTAATAACAAGAAAAAAAAATCGAACTGGTGGCTCATTCATCTAACCATAGACTAAATCCACTTTTGATAACGCAAGATTTTGTTCATTAATTGCTCCTAATTGTTTCATTTCCTTCACGAGTCCATTCACCTATTGGATTCTAGAATTTTCCTCAAAGGATAGACATGTGCTGTCTTATAGCCATTAGATTCCATATACCAAATTCTCCCCCCCCCCCCCACAAACCACACAAACAAATGACCATGTTATTTTGCAATGTGTCAAACTAACAATTGTTCACAATAATAATAATAATAATAATAATAATAATAATAATAAAAGACTGCATTTCTCATAGATCAACAACTATAAAACCAAACGAGGTACTTCAATCATCAGATGGTAGATTACATATTGCAGAAACTGAGTTGCAAAAGAAAAACACACATCTGACTTTGCTTTTAATACTACGAATTAGAAACAACAAAAAGAAACAGAAGACTCAGAGGCTCGGGTGCATAGTGAAGGGTGTCCCTTGCCTTGCCCTCCCCTCGCACAATGCTCAGTGAAGGAGGGATAAAATACTGAGGCTGTAGGAATTTATTTGATATCAACAAATAGTGAAGGGATGCAGACCTAGTATCGTCAAGGTTCTGTGATTGATGGACTTAGATGCAGAAGAATTACCTGGTGAAGACAACAATAAAATCATAATCAAATGTGTGTCCGGCAAACAATGCATAAGGTGAGAGTTCCGGTTGGGAAAAACTGTCACTGTGATCATTTTCAACATTCCAGAGAGTTTTCATTACAAAGGTCTTTGGTTATTTTTCGATAAATATGGCGAGGTGGTGGATTCTTTCATCCCCAATAAAAGAAGCAAGGGAGGAAGTAGGTTTGATTTTGTTCGTTTCACCAGACTGAAGGACGCGAGGAAGGCTATCAACTGTGTTGATAGATCTTGGATTCAAGGCAACAAAATTAGAGTATTCATGGCGAGATATCTTCCTCGTGATGTTTTCTGGAGGAAGAAGTTCTCTGGTCCTTATTCAGTCGAGGGAAACAATGTAAGGAAGGATGTTAGTCACATGGTGGCTCCCATTGTTGGTTCTGTTGACGACAGTAAATTCTCAACTCTCAAAGACAGCTTGTTAGGATGCTGCAGAATTTTTATTAAGTGGGTAGAGTCGTCTTCTTTTGAAGAGGCAGTCGTATCCCCGTTATCCAAGGTGAGGGAGCTCGTTGGTGCCTTTCCAGTTAAGTTTCTTGAAAACTGGAAGAGGGTTTTAAAGAAGCTGGAAGTTCCATTCACTCTTCGGAGGTGCAGTCGGCCGTGAGGTGTTCTGAGAATGAAGAAAAAATTTTCTGCTGTTTGGGGACTAGTGCTAGAGGCAGCATCCTGTCGGGTGAGGGTGTGGAGGACAGGAACATAGGAGAGGCTTTGATGATGGGTCCGAGGAGCGACGTTGGGGGTCAGAGGATGGTTCTTTCCCAAATGGAGGGAGTGGGGGAACACAAGACATTGTTGGTGCTGCGGAGAGAGAAGCAGTGGATGTCTTTAAGGACACTTGTTTGCCTGCACGTGGTTTTGTGAAGAGTAAGGATTTTTTAATTAATTCTCCCATACAGGATGGTCTCTTAGAGTCAAAGGAATTGGAAGATGTGAGCCTAAAGGATAAAGTGGATCTGTTGGTTCACGTGGAGAGGGATAATGAAGTTGCCTTTAGGAAAAACAGTGAGTCTGCATGTGCTTTTGTAGGCTCAAAGGATTATTTTAATGATTTCCCCATGTTGGATGGTCGGGTTGAGATAAGGGAGGTGGAGGAAGGGATTCACGAGGGTTGTTCTTACAACTACGCTTTCGTAAATCCAAAGGGTATCGCAAGGCAGTACATGAGACCTAAGGTGGGTTCTGGCAACAAATTTAGATCTAAACAATTTTTTCAAGGGAATTTTACAGCTCCTAAAAGAAAGTATAGGGGTTCCCGAAGCAAGAGCCATCAGAGTAAGGTGCATTGGGAGGAAGAGGTGTCTGTTTTTGATGGCAGATTCTCTTATGAATCTGATTTTCCAGCATTGGGGCAGTCTCAACAGAAGGATACGTTCAATTCCTTGCCTTTTGGGAAAGATTTGGGTTGTGAGTCTAATGGCGCAGTAGTGTATCTATTGTCGGAAGACGATGGCGGGGGAAGGAGTAGAAGGTTCAGGTGATCTACGCCATGCTTTTTGTCTGGAGCTGGAAGTTCGGATGGTCTTTAACCAACAAGACGTGGTGATGTGGTGGAAAGGCGGCTATATGCGTGTTTTTTTTGTTTTCTTATCATGTGAAAGCTCCGTGGCCTTTGAGTTAGAAGTTGGCTTTTATGGTTTTAGTCAGCTGTCACCCTTGGCTTTTTTCTGGTTGTTTTGTTTGATTGAGTGTCTATCGGGCCTCATTTAGGTTTTTTGTTTGGCCAGTCTTTTTTAGGCTGTTGTTGTTGCTTTGTTAGATTAGGCTGGTTCTGGTAGGATTGTTGGTGGCTGTTTTTGGTGTTTTGTTCATATTGGGGGTGGCTCCCTGGTTGTATCGTGTTCTTTCTATGGTTAATAAAATCTTAAGGCACTCTTTTCCTCCATCTGCTGATTAAGGAGCTTCTCTATAAGCTCCTTTAATCATGAAGGAGGTTTTTAACGAGGCGTGCAATTCCTATCAAAAAAAAATAATAAGTAAAAAAATAATGATCGTCCAACTTTCTAAAGCTACTTACCAATAACAAATGGCTAAGGATAAAACTTTGTATCAAGCCCACAACATTTAAGGCAAAGAATTTAACTTAGCTTCTTAACCTTAGAGCTTCCTTATGGAAGAAAATTAATATGTAATTTTGTCTAAATGGAGCCTATTATGATCAGAAGGCTTGGAATACTAACCTGAGCGGCATAACCAAAGGAAATGAAGTTTAGACAATTTCCAAGAATGAAAATTAGAATACCTGCAAATAAAGAATTACATTTAACATTAGTTCACTCCACATATAGAATAAATAAACACCCAATTATTGTGGAATATCTTTCTCTCTGTGAATTGAAGTAGACCCAATTAGACAAGAAAAATAGCATTAAAATTGAAAATCAAAGCCGTAACACTATAATAGGAATGGACAAATTACTAAATAATGAGGTATGGAAACGAAAGGACATTTATTCCCAAATTTGATGATGTTTCACCATTTGCCTGGAAAAACGGGCAGAAACATATTCACTTTGGATTTAAGACCGACTAATCCACCATATCAACTGGATTCAGATATGATCTAAAAAATGAAAGCAAGAGTTTTGACAATGTTCCGACGGAACTATCAGTAACACCAAAAGTCTGAGTAAACGTGTTTTCATGTATGTTTTCTAGCGTTGTTGAACGCTAATGCAGCAACATAATCATGCCTAGAAGTACATGGATGATTTTATGACTTGGCAAGAACGCTAAATATTATCTAAAAAGTAATTGATCAACATGAGTCTGGGAAACTGAAAAGAAACAAAAATCTAGCAAATTCCATACCTCATTATGACCTAATTTAAGAAGGTTAGTCCCAAAGTTTTTGGCAATACTTCCAAAGAGGTTGATGAATGCTCCAATGACCCAATCTCCCATGGTTTAGAAACTTGAATCCCCCTCAAGAAAAGCTGAAGAAGAAATCAACAGCCAGTCAAGAACTTCAGCAGAGCTACAGTTACTACTGACAAAAAATGCAGCAACATTCGTTCAAGTCATACGAAAAGGAAGAAATGAAAGGAAAAAAAAAACATACACCAGCATCTGCGTAGATAAAGAGAAATGAAGCGGAGGGTCAAGTCTATGAACACAAGATCTGATACGATCCGATCTAATCCAAGTCCAAACGATTCTCGAATCTACAAACGGATTCAATGCTGGTCGCCAATCTTGTTGTTGTTGATAAAACGTAACACCAACAAACTTTACCTGACGGAGAATGTGAACCAGATTTTACTTACGAGCAATTTGCGATTTGCAGTTGTTTGTTTGGAGGCGCAGTTATAAAATAATTATTAAATTTTATTGATGCTGTTATAAAATAGTCTATATATATTATAAATAAAATAATTTTGAAAAATTTAAATATTATTTTATAATAGTTCAATAAATTTAATAATTACTTTATAATTTCTTAAAATTTAATGATTATTTTATAATTTTTAAAATTTTAATAACAAAAAATCAATTAAATATAATTTAATAATCAATTTATATATTTTAACTAAAAATATAAACTTTTTCTTAAGGTAAAAACAAGTGTAGAATTTTTTGTGCGTGTGTTGAAAATATTATTTATATGTTTAAACAACTCTTAATTAATTTTTTTATATAGAAAATAGGTCTCACCAAAAATCCCTTCTAAGACTTATATGGAAAAATAGTGTCCTAAGACATTGTATTACCAGAAGAAGAATCATTGATACAACAGATGTAATATTCTCAGACAAACCGAGTCAAAATACAAGATATTTCCAAAACGAAGAGCCCAAAATACAAGATAACCAAAGTATGTGCCACATATTACAAACTCTAAGAACAAAACATACTTTATAATGTAAATTAGCATCCAAAATCCTACGAGTTTTCTAAGGATGATAACCTAAAGTGGACAAGTCCTCATCCGGTCGAGACATCTTGTTGACTACAAGCGTTGAGTCCGATTTAAAAATTACATGTATTCACTTATACTCACTTGCCTAAAGAAGTGATGCATACAAAGCATAAATCTCCAAAAGCTCAGCTTCAACACATCCCGGTGATGATGCAGCCATGCCGCTAAATACCTGGTCAACAGAACTTTAGGCGATAATCCTCACAGCCGTTATACGTCCAATAGGCTCAAAAGCACTATCAAGATTAATCTTCACATAACCTGGATGGGAAGTTACTACTTCATAGGATCAATACACGAAACTACTCCTAGAGAAGATATCAAAGTCCTCGCTCTCTCCGACGACTGCTCCCTGATCAATAGATAATCGTGTTGAAGTGAGACAACATTGATGGTCAATATCCATGAGACTGAATCATGTTATCTTAATTAATTCTTAATTGTTTAAATTTAAAAAAAAATATTAAATATATATTGAATAAAATATATGCAACTTTTGTATAACTATGTATATTAAATTTATTTTATTAATTAATTTTCTAATTCAATTTAATCAAACCTTTGACTATTTAAAAGATTTAACACTTGGTATAGACAGATCAACTAATAATTGGTATATTAATAAGGTAAAAAGCTGAGAGAAAAAAGACGGCCAAAGAACTGTCATTGGTATAAAATAAAACGATATGAACAAAAAACCAAGAAAAAGAAGAACGTGAAAAAACTGGACGAAGAGGGTAATAAACCATTTTTTATGACATTTTCATCATATTTATCCTAAGGGTAAAGTATAGTAATGACCACTAAACTTTTTTAAAACTTTCATTTAGATCCCCTAACTTTTAAAACTTATAATACAATCCCTCAATATTTAATCCATTTGTAATATGATCTCCAACATAACTGTTGAAATACCATATTGTAAACGGACTAAATATTGAGAGATATTGCAAGTTTTAAAAGTTAGGGCACCTAAGTGAAAATTTTAGAAAAATTCAATGACCATTACTATATTTTACCCTTTTTTTAATTGTCAAATAACAGTTTCATTAAAATATTAATGAAAGTAACGATAGAGAGATTAAAATAAAATAGATTAATAATATAAAGTACCAACCACACTTGATTATAAAACTATACCAAAATTGATCAGACCGAAAAATCAATCAATCAACTATGAGTCTGTACAGAAATGAAAATTATCTAAAGACAGCAAAACGAAATTTTTTTTACGGGAAATGTACAACACGATACGGTACGCGCAGATGAGAACAATTAATCATCAGGGCGTTGGATCTCACCCATCAAAATGCGGTTGCTTGAAACCTTGAAACCCAGCAAGGCAGGATCAATCTGTTTTCCCCTCTTCCCCTTTTTCTTGCCAGCTCGAGGAGCTTGTGAAGCGGAATCAGATGACGGCTCAAAAGCAGAGCCGTACGGTGCTGCCTCGGTTCCTTGAAGATGAACCGGCTTCTTAAGAATATCTATGAATGATGACGCCTCGGACGCTGCCGCATCGTTATAAGATGAGGTCCTTCTCATACCTGCATTGTTCTTGCCCGATGCCTGAGTTTCTGTGCTCCTCTTCGCACCTGCGCCTGCATTCATTGCCATGCCTTCCTGTCTCCCTTCTGCACAACATTAAACGAAACAAATGATTCTGTAATCAATACAAGTATAGACATGTATTTACTTTGCAGTTCTTTTCTATATATAATAAAAAATAAGACATCGTACCAGATGCTGCAAGGCTTTTCTGCTTCATAAGCACTGCATTTTGTTCCGAGTAAACATTTTGGGATGATGGAACCTGAGAAGCTTTATCACTAAAAGAACCATGCTGGATATGGGTTCTACCTTGTAGATCACCACAGATCAAAGATGCCTCTGCTTGCTCCCAGTCCTCTGACCCTGACACAGAACCACTCCTAGAAATCTTTCCTTTCAATCCACTTCTCTTCTCCTTACCCTTCAATTCAATTAATTCTTTGTCCATGGCAGATTTTTCCATCAACCCTGCACCTGGATAACTACTAGAAAACATATCTCCAGAGACCGATTTGAATGACTGTTCTGCAAATGAGACGGAATTTTGAGGGCCTTCTGAAAATGAGCTGTTCACATGAACTTCCTGATCAGTGAAATGATCAAAAGGTAAATTCGAAGATGAGGTAGAATATTGATAATCTAGTTCCGATGACTGTGTGGAATGGACACCAAATTTTTGGTGAAGGTCCATTAAAGCTTTCTTAGATTTTTCATGAATCCCTCCAGCTGATGTCCAAGTCCTTGAATCAACTTCAGACCCCCTTCTTTGCAGATCTGCTTCAAGACTTAATTGTTGCATTTGTTTTTCCACCCAACTATTTTCTAGTTCCTCATTTTGCCTAGATTGGTAGCTATCTGTTAAATCTGGATGAGAAGTATACACATCACCCGAAAATTGTCGGCCAAGAGAATGGATACCAGAAGAAAATGATCCCAGTCGGTCGTTAGAGTGCATATAGAGATGGTCAGATAGATCTGGAGAATTTAAATTGTCAATAGCCCCTTGCTGCTGTTGCTCAAGCAAAGCATGATTCCTTTTAAGATTGTTAAACTGCTCTTCTGAAGAGTAAAACCTCTTCTGGTGAATATCTGAACCATTCAATCCCACCGGTTGAGCCTGGGCATGAATGCTAGGATTCCTGACAACCTGACCGACTTCATCAACAGACCAAGAACCAGCATGTTGTCTACCCCCTCCATACCTAATTGTTGGTTCAGAGCCCTAGATAATTGCTCTACTTGAAACTGCTCACGTTGAAGATGAAGCTGATGCTCTTGGACTGCTCTCTGGTTAATATTGGCTTGGATAATCTGCTCCAGTGATGAATCCAATTGCCTCGAAGCATGAGAATTTTGCTGCAACTCACTCAGAAGATTCCTTTTTAACTGAACCTGATCAAGCAGGTTGTCCCTAGCAGCATCAAATATGTGCTGGCCATAACCAGGATCAGAAACCTGATGTTGCAGCAATTGATTGAGTAGCAACTCCTGAGCTTGAGAAGGCTGCTGTTGTAGATGTTGTTGTTGCAGTTGCTGCAACAACTTAATTTGATGGTTACGAAGCTGCTGCTGCCGCCGCTGAAGTTCAAGCTGATGCTGCCGTCGCTGAAGTTCAAGCTGCTGCTGCTGCTGTCGCTGAAGTTCAAGCTGCTGCTGCTGCTGTCGCTGAAGTTCAAGCTGCTGCTGCCGCTGTCGCTGAAGTTCAAGCTGCTGCTGCCGCTGTCGCTGAAGTTCAAGCTGCTGCTGTCGTTGAAGTTCCAACTGCTGCTGCTGCCGCTGATGTTCCAACTGCTGCTGCCGCTGATGTTCCAACTGCTGCTGCCGCTGATGTTCCAACTGCCGCTGCTGTTCAAATTGAAGTTCCAAAAGATGTTCCATATGTGGAGCTGAAAGATGTATTGATTGCTGGTGATCGAGATTCTTGCTTTGCGTCAGATCAAAACTATGAACTTGCTCAGCACCAAATCCAGCTGAATGTGAAAAGGAATGAAACAAATGATTTTCCTCATGATGTGATTCACTGGGCAACTTTTGTGACATTAGGTGCTGTAAGTCTAAACCATTGCATTCTTGTTCCCTGCGAGATAAGGGACTGCCTACACGGATGTTAGGATTATACACAGCATTTCTTCTATAAGCATCAGGCCAAGCATCAGGAAGTAACGCATCACCACGATGAGAAGGTAAATTGGTTTTTGAAAATTCATTTGCAATGGGCAGATGGCTTGAAGGATTGCCAAAAGGATCTTGAATTTCAACAGAAACTTTCAAAGGCTCAGCCCCAGCATTTCCAGGCCTTCTCTCAAGATAATTTCTGCATTACACAAGAAAACAGGCATTATAGTCAAACACAATGACTAATAAAATCAACAGTAGGTCCAACCCGTTAAACTTACCATCTGCATGAGCAGCAGCAAATTTATGGAGCTTTTCATCTTCATAATACTGGTGCTCAGAATGATAATTTTGAGAAAGCCCTTTTGACTGAAAATTAGCATCAGGAGTCTCAAAAGCAGACAAAAACTGCTGCTGCTTATGTCCAATGGCAGATCCCTTCAGTTCTGTAGCAGGATTAGAAGCAGAAAATATGGTCTCTTCCGAGATCCCTTCAAAACAATCAGGTATCTGCAATCTTGCAACTGCACTGCCACTGGAGGCTGAACCAGAATTCATCCTTAGGTGAGGCATCACTTCACCAAGTTCTTGGAAAGGCAATTCATCAGGAGCATTTTCCAATCGAATAGGTAAGTCTGTACCAAAATAGCCTTGCTCAAACCATGAAATTATGTCAATCCCCATATATGGTCCCTGAATTACCCCTTGAGGATCAAGATAGAATAAACTCAATTCTTCGGGAGGGCCAGTACTTTCAAGTGAATGTGCTTCCTTATTGCCCTCAAAATTTATCTGGTCACAATCGAGAGTAGGCTGCAGTGACTGAAAACCAAATAGAGAGCTTGAGCCTTCAGAAACCTCGCTTCCCACTCCAAATTGCATAGATGATACATTTTCCTCCACACTATAGTCCTTTTCTATTTTCATATCAGCTACAGGTCGATTATCAAAAGATTTCAATCCATCCATGTATCTTGCAGAACCATCGATATCCTCATTTGACCCGAAAGCATTGGTTACATCAATACCAGATGGTGTCATATATTTTTGTCCACCTTCCTTTGAACTATTTATTTCTGTAATGACAAGCAAAACAAAACATAAGTGCCATCCTTACTGGATTGCTGATAGCAAACAACTAAAACTGAAAGTTTCCTACCTTTCTTCATAGTCATCTGTGAATCTGACAAATTAAATGTCTCAGCATGATTCCCTTGATAATTATTGTTTACGGAAGCCTTCTCACCAGATTCAACACTGTCCTCCCTGTTAACCAAGAAACATTGTTTTTCTTCACCTGAAATCACATCAATAAGACCTGGATTAGGATGGGAACATAATTAGCTTCTCCAAGGTATCTAATCATTTACTAGGTAAGTTTGGAACAAAAATGCAACACTAGCAGCAATGCTTTCATTTGATCCCTACTTGTGTCCCTAAATGAATCGCAAATCACATCACTGCTTGTGGTGTTTCCTTTCCATATATCTCCAATGGCAGCCTGTAAGAATCAGGCAACAATATATAAGGATAAAAATGGGTAGAATTTTCTTCTATAAATCAAATTATAAGATCATACCTCTTCCTCTGCGACAGGAGTAACAAAAGCCAGAGGCTCAACAATATGATTTTGGGTTATCGTTGATGAATGATCCATCTCATCGGGCAGGGTGTCAAAATTTGGAGCAGTCTTTTGCTTGCGGTAAATGTCAAGGAGTTTTCCTCTTGGGTAGCAATATGCATTAAAAGTCTTGTTTTTATCCCCTGGAAGAGCTCCAGTAACAGAAACAGGTTGCGGCTTCCCTCGTCCTGCTGTAAAACCCACATGTGATCTCTCCACTCGTCCCCTCTCCAAACCGAATCCTGGAGCACTGCGGTAAGAAGCAGACCTACCAGCATGACCTTCCAAACGATGACGTGGCCTCCATTTATCACGAGAATCATTCTCACGCTCAGAAGCTAGGCGCCCCCCACTAGCAAAAGATAGTTTCTCGGAAGGGGCATCTTCCTTCTTCGCATCTGTCCTCTTTTCGTTTCGAGAATCCTTTTCTTTGTCTTCAAGACCCCATCTTGAAGACCACTTGTTCTCTCTTCGAGATTCAAGCCCTGAACCACGACTACTAACATCTTGCCATCGCTCAGAAGAAACATTCCTATTTTCAGAAGCATCCATACTTGAAGAGATATCAGGGCGCCAGTCTTCTTTTCTGCTATCCCTTCGGCCAAGTAAGCTAGTTTCTCTCTCCTCTTCACGCCAGTGGCGACTGTTTTCAAGTTCAGGTGCAGCCCTCCTCCATTCTTTCTTGTCCTGAGAACCATCTAAACGCCAACTATCTTTCAGATTGGGATCACCAGAGGCTCCATGGGGCAACAAATTCGGTGATTTTATATCCTGTTCAGAGTAAACAAATTATACCACAGAAACAAGACAAAATCAAGATGAAAAAATAGTCACAAGATACAAATCAAATATATATTTCTGATCAGAGCATTAAACAATGAAAAATACAATTCCACTATATGATAGAAAATAAAACTAGCAAATCAAACAGTCATATTCCAATTTCCAATCAGTGCCCTAAAAAGAATTTGATAAAGGGAAATAAAAGCTCCATACCGCAGACACTCCAGCAGGTAACATCTTAGGATCAACCACTTTAGAGTAAAGCCATTGAGGGGACAAAGGTATGCCGCTCTCCGAAGTTGGTTGATCTATTGGTCGCACAAAAAATACAATAGAACCTCAGACAAACCAGCATATTAAATTGAAACCGGAAACCAAATACGATCGAAATCCAAAGAGTATTAAAAATGAGAGAACCAGAAAATTTTTAAAGTAAACGTAATAATAATACCTTTGGGGGAGTGGTCAGAGTCGATTTTGGAAGATAGGAGATCATCCGGCAGATCGAATTTTCCCTCATCCATCGGGGAAAACGAAAGCTGATAGAATCCGGAAGACGGAGATCGGAGCGGGCGAAACGGCCTAAGGTCGCGAGAAACGGCGACGAAGAGGCAGAAAGAGAGGGATCAGATGGCTCGACAGGGAGAGAAATATATAGGCTTCGAAAAGATAATGATTATGCAATTGCAGAGAGCAAGAGAGAGGGATGGCTAGGGTTTCTATAAATGAAGGATTGGGTCTGATCTTGATAACGAACAATTTCTCGATTTTGTTTTACTTTGAAGGGAGAGACCATAAGGCTTAAACGACAGAACATGACTAAATATAAGTATTTCACTTGAATCTCATTGACATTTCACTTGAAATTAAGGGCATTTTGGGAACATAAAATGAGATAATCATTTACAATTAATTGATTATATTAGATTGGATGTAGTTAGAAACATAATATTTGTTTTATTTATTTGGAGTCCACTAAAGGCTATTTTTTTCTTAATATATTTTTAAGGTTAAATAAAATAAAATTTATTTTTTATTATCTATGAGAATAATATTTTTACATCAATTAAAACTCTCGTTTGTATCAACAATCAATTGGTCTAGTGAGATGAGGTATTAGGTCCCTTAAACAAGGTTAGGGGTTCAAATCATGGTGTTTACGAATGGAGCAAATTGGGTTGGGAGGGTCGACTTTACCTCTGCAGTACCTGAATTAGATTAGTCGGTCAATAGATCGGATACTAGTGATTAATTAAAAAAAATCTCATTTGCAACATCTTTTTAATTTTTGAAAATATATATTATCTACTAGACTCGAACCATTATTTATAGAATTTTAATATGAGATCTGGAAAATTAATTCTTAATTCATTTATTTTTTAGATTTCTTTTGGATATTTATTTTTATACGAGACTTGAACCCTTATTTATAACAAATGTTAAATCTGTAAAAACAAATGCTCTTATTTGATTCCATTTACTATTATATGGATTAAATAATTCATTCAATAAGGGACGAATATGAACCAATCTATAAATAAAGGACTAATCTGATACATTTAATAATAGATGAACTAAATTGATTATGAGGGAAGATGTGACACGTCATTTGAAGTTTATCGTTGAGCAGTAGTTAGATTTGATAAACGATCTGACCATTGGTTTAAATATAATTAAATGTAAATTTAAAATCTGATTCAACTACCTAAACTAATCGATTTTATTCGTAACAATAAATTCTATTTTCAATTTTAATGCTACATTTCAAGTATTATACGATCAATTTCATGACCCAAACTGTACTTATTTGATAATGCTCAGTAGATCAATTTCATATATTTAACTCTGATTAACTCACTGCGAAGATTTAACCCCAAAATGTGCGTTAAATAAGCCTAACAAAACTTCCAAGAAAAAATTACAGGGAATGTACGACACGACACAGTACAAGTAGACGAGAAAAATTAGTCGTCGAGACGTTGGATCTCACCCATCAAAATTTGGTTGCTCGTAAACTTGAAACCGAGCAGGACGGGATCGATCTGTCTCCCCTTCTTCCCCTTTTTCTTACCACTCCGTGGAGATTGTGATGCAGCATCAGATGTTGGCTCAAAAGCTGCTGCGTCGGTTCCCTGAAGATGAGCCGGCTTCTTAAGAATCTCGATGAATGATGATGCCTCGGACACTTCAGAGTCATTGAAAGATGAGGTACTTCTCATAACTGCATCTTTCTTGTCTGCTGCCTCGGTTTCTATGCTCCTCTTTGCCTGAGTTGAAAGGGTTGTAGAATTTTTCTGCTTCACAAATAATACTGTTTTTTTTTATCAGAATTGATAGTCTGGGATGACGAAACCTGTGAAACTTTATCATGCCGTTTCGGCATCATTGACTATAACCTATAAAAAATAACACAAAAGCACAGTTAGAACGCTTTTTACAAATAAAGTTTAAAGGTTAAAACATTGTTAACAACCAAAATGAGACTGCTGTGTGTGCATAGATGTGCGCTCATGTCGATTATCAAATGCCAAATTTGGTGTTGGGGGGGGGATCAGCATTATGTAGCTGTGCCAAAAAAAAAAAAACACACTAAAGCTCCAACAGTACAACTAAACGGAAGTCACCTATCATTAAAGGGGTCTTCTCCAACTGGTTTATCTAATCCAATTTCATTACTGCACAACATGCCATTGCCACCTGCACCATTTCAATTTCAAGATTCAATTAATACAAAAAAATGGCATTTAGTGAAAAAATCTTTTTGACAGATTACCAAAACTAAGAGAGCCATACTATGGGTTCTACTTTGTAACTCACCACAGTCCAAAGTTGTCTCTACTGGCTCTAAAACATTGTTCTCAGACCCTGACACAGAACCACTCCGAGAAATCATGCCTTTCAATCCGTTTCTCTTGTCCCTTACCCTCCAGTAATTCTTTATCCACAGCAGATTTTTCTGTTAACCTAGCACCTGAATAGCTACTAGAAAAAGGATCCCCAGTGCCCAACATGAATGACTGTTCTGCAAATGAGCCAGAATTTTGAGGGCCTTCTGAAAATGAGCCGTTTACGTGAACTTCCTGATCTGTGAAATGATCGAAAGGTAAATGCGAAGTTTGTGGCTCAGGAACAGGAGGTTTCCCTCCCTCCGGAAGATGAAGTAAGATATTGATCATCAACTTCTGATGATTGCATGGATTGGATACCGAGTCTTCGGTGAAGAAGTTTCATTAAAGTTTTCTTAGAGTTTTCATGAATCCCTCCTGATGTCCAAGTGATTAAATCAACTTTAGACTTCCTTCTTTGCATATTTGCTTCATGGCTTAATTGTTGCATTTTTTTTTCAGCCCAACTATTTTCTAGCTGCCCACTGGTTGTGGAGATCAAAAGGGGAAGAAGAAAGGGATGCCGGCAAAAAATCTGATGGCAGAGAGACGGAGGAGGAAGAAGCTCAATGATAGGCTTTACATGCTTAGGTCTGTTGGTGCCTAATAATAGCAAGGTATATTATCTTTTGAAGTTCTCAAGGAATTGATGATTGTGGACTGGGATATTCTTTTGTGATACAAAGTTAGAATCCTGATGCTTGGCATTTGGTCTCACATAATTTATATCGATAGTTTGAGAGCATGCACCCTTTAATTGAAACTTATATCCACGGCTGCTGCGCATTGTGCTTATTCTGTCGCAGATGGATAGGGCTTCAATACTTGGAGATGCCATTGGTTATTTGAAGGAGCTTCTGCAAAAGATTAATGATCTTCATGCTGACCTTGAATCTGTTCATCTGGCTCTTTGATACCACCATCCACAAGTTTCAACCCGGTGACTCCGACCCCTCTTACCCTTCCATGTCGTGTGAAGGAAGAACTATGTCCCGGCTCATTCCAAGCTCTAAAAGCCAACAGGCGTAGGTAAACTTTTGGACCTAAAAGTTCACTCATTTCTTTCCGACTTCCCTATAAATTGCTTGATTTGCGTAATTTCTATTTGTGTACAAGTCTCTTGCCTAGTAGGCAAAAAATTTGACATGTATGATAAATTTGAAAACTTTTAAGAGTGAAAGGAGCGAACTATGGACGCTTCTGTGTTCTTTTCTGATATTGCATAAAAATGCTACACTGAGGAGGCTCAAGTTTTGTTCTTTTTCCCCCTCGTATTGTTGGATAATTGCAAAATAAGCTCTTTAATTTTATTCGATAATGCCGAACGTTTGTAGCAGACTTTTACTTCTGCTGCCCCGGACTTTCGGGGCATCATTAGTGCCGTTTTTTTGTACCGGGATAATTGCTACCGCTGCCAGTTGATATTTCTCTGAATTCTGAATAATTTTCCCAGATTTTCCGGTGAATCGTTTGTTGATGCTCTTTGGACTTGAACGCTATTCAGTCTACAATCGAATATTGTAGCATTTTTAAGACTCCGACTCTTTCAGCATACAACGGAGGACAAAATTGAAAGAAAAAATAATTTAGGGATGAAATTGAAAAAAAAGAAAAGGTGGAGGTTAAGTCATATGATAATGTGAAATAGAATGGGAGAGCATAATAATATATTAATAAACGTTTACTTTTAGAAGCGGAAGTCCACGGGATCCAATGATTTGTTTGCTATTTACCGTCAACCCCCTGCCCCTCTTAGTAGGTTGATTAGCCGAGCCGATTATTGTTGATAAATCACCACATATATAAATCTACATTTTTTTTCATAAATAAAATTGATTTAATTTTAATTTAATTAATATTTTTAATTATAATATTTTTAACATTTTTATTTTTTTTATTTTTTAAGATGTTAGTCTCTTAAATTTTGATTTAGATGATATCAATTTTATTATAACATGTTAAAATTTGTGATTTTATAAATATTTAATTATATAATAATCTTTTTAATTTAAATATGTGAAAAAGGTTATAAATATTTTTTATGCAGAAAATATAACCAATATAATATTATAAATTAAAACATGGTTTTAACACATGATTTCAATGATTAAAAAAATGTTGTTCTTTCGAAAAATTTTAGATTCAAGTAGTTATGTCTTCAAAATATATCTATTATCATATAATAAAATGATTTTTTTATTAATATGAGATAAGTACAAGATAATATATGTTCAACGATAAATCTCAAATCTTTTGACATCGAACGCTCACATTCGGGTCCTCAAGGAATAACAAGTCATTTACCATTGAGACTACTTAATTCATGCAACTAAATTTTTTTTATATAAACATTACCTTATAATTACTTTAAAATATTTAAAAATAAATTAAAAATACAAATAAAATTATAATTCTAGACTAAGAAAAATGTTGAATAAAAAATTTAAAAATTTAAAAGCAAGGCGAGGAGTGGGGAGCGGCTGGACTATGGAGAGAGGGTAAGAGCCGAGCCGAGCCTCTTAAGCGCGAACGAGCGATTCGATGCCTTGACATAACGGTTCCGAGAATCCCAGTCTTTATCTCTCCCTTACACTCTTCTCTTTCTCTCTTTACTTCTGTGTGTGTGTGTGTGTCTGTTCTCTCCGTTTTATTGGATAAGTTAACACAAACCCTTTTTTTTTATTTCTTTATCGCCGTCCCTTCCGTGCCAATTGCTTACGACCGTTTATCTGCTCCCTTTGCCCCCCTCCCCCCATGTTTGCCTGTTTCTCAATCCACCGCTCATTCTTTTTTCAGGGTACCTTTCTGTTTGTTTCTTCGAAAGGAAATATTTTCTGGGGGGTTTTTAGGGTTTGTTCTTTTATATATCAAATGGGTCTCCTTTGTTACGATATATATTTAAAAAGTCTGCGGTTTTTGTTTGCTTGTTTAGTTTTTTGATTTTCAATGCTTCTCTGTTGTTTGTTTGTTTTTCTTGTTCTTTCTGATTAGAGGCCGATTTTTGTTGGATGATTGCTACTTTATCTTATTTTAATTTTGAAGTGTGTTTGTTTCTTCTATAAAAAAGGTGTGTATTTTTTTGCCTGTGTTGGATTATTGCAGTTGTTAGTTTTTTTATTGTGGATAGAGTTTCTATGTGCTGCATACTTAATGATGTGTTAAATCCAGATGCAAATATTGAGTTGAGTAAATGCACTTGGTGTAAATGGAAAATTTTCAACTTTATTAGCTTTGTTGCCGTTTTTACTTCAGCTTATGTTTCGACTAGCATGACTAAAAGAAAAACGATAGAATCAGTTATCAGTTTGCCTGTTTTAGTTAATTTGCTGGAAACAGGTTATTTCTTCAGATTATTTGATTTGATGTGACTGCTGCTCTGGTTGTAAAGCTCCGTTTCTGGCATGATACATATTGGTTCAAAGCAGCCGGGGTCCCTCATTTCACAAAGCAGAAACCGAATTAGAATTTTGGAATTGTGTTTACAATATCACTTTAAAATTTAGTTTTGTAACATGCTTAAGATTTGTTTTCTGGTAAAATTTTATGTGTGTATATGCATTTAAATGCGGTGCATGTGTTTTGCTTTGCCTGATTAAACTGTCTTATGATTTGTTCTGATTCAAAGGTTTCTGCTTTTATTTTTAATGGTTCAATTTTTTTTCTTGGTGCCATACGATTTTGTACCGACTTTCTGCTTGCATATGCAGGAAAATGTTGGCTGCCGGTTCTTTTGACATCTGATAGCAATGGCTGCTGATCAACGGAGAAAGAGGCTGCACGGTGCTAGCATTGCTGGCTGTAATTCTTTGGACCAATACAAAACCAAAAAGAAAAGGCTAGAGCCTCCGAGAAATGATTTGAACACAAAATGTTGTATTTCCCTTGAGTGGGATGGGAGGAAAAAAGAAGTTGTTTCCAAAAGGGAACAAATCGGCTTAAATCGAAGGCATTCGATTTAAGGCGGCCATTTACAGATTCGACAGATCATTACAACAGTGTCTTGGCAGATGTTTTGACTCTTCCTCATGAAGTTTTTGAACTAAAGGACTTCACAAAGGTGCTTTCTTATGAGGTAATATTCTTGTTATCCATAATCACAATTGCTTCTAATCTCTGCTGTCTGCTAATCTCATGCCTTTTGTAATTTGCATTGAAATTGTTACAGGTTTGGCTGTCTCATCTGTCTGAAAATGAGAGAAATTTTCTGATGCAGTTTCTTCCCAAAGGAATAGACAAAGAGCGGGTTCTGCAAGTGTTATTTTCTGGAGATAACTTTCACTTTGGAAACCATTTTCTTCAATGGCGAGTATATATATTTACTTTTGACACTTCTCTCACCCAGTGAATAATGGATTTCTTCTTCTTCTTCTTCTTCTTCTTGTTCCTGTTGGAAAATTTACCCGTTAAACCACACCCAAATTATGCAAGTTTACTAGTGCTTTATTTTTAAAGAAGTTATAGTTCTTGGTGTTTTTTTTATTTTGATTCTCTACTCTATATTTAGGAGATATAATATTGGATTGATTACTGTAGAGTTCAAATCTGCTATATTTGAATGGAATTTATGCTTACAGGGGTACATCACTTTGTTCGGGTCATCTTCACCCTGATTCAGTTATTCAGGAGGAATGGAGTTTAAAGGCGGAGAAGAAAGCATTCTACTCAGAGTCACAGGACTACCATAATGAGTATGTGAAAAGTAACGAGATTTACTTGTTTTGGAAAAGGTGCATTTGGTTCCTAATAATATGGTTGCAACATTTTTTTTGCTTTGTGGCAGTATCATAGAGTATTTGAAGAAACTGAAGGAGAATTGGGAAAGCTGCAAATACCCAGAACAAGAAATTGTGCAGAATTTATGGAGGTTTGTATTTGTTACATGTTTCAGTTTTCTGGAAAGTGATCAGTTTTAGCACGGTAAGGTTCTTCCCAGTGAAATTGGTGCTAACAACTAAGGTATGTATAATTGGCAAGGGTGTCTCATAACTTGTTTATCAGCTTCAGTGCGTACCATCATAATACGGAATACAATAGCATTTGCTTTCTATTTGATCTTTTCTCTTGTAATTGGTTGTTCGAAACAATAATGAAGAACTGAACCCTTTTCTTCAATTTTTTTTTGAATATTTAGCTTCTTTTATGTTCTAAGATCAAATCTCATTTTTGGTTTACAATGATTTCTTTGGTAGGTCAAAAATGGTTTGTAAGAAAAGGGTTTTCTCACATTCACATGAGTCCAGGCATGGCAACGTTGAGCAGGATGTTACAGTAACTTCTGAATCTTGCTCTTGGGTTGCAGATGAGAAAGCATGCAGCAGTGATAACCAGAATTCTTCTGTTGTGAAGGATGGAAAGATACGAAGAAGGTAATATCTTTTTTTTCATCGTGAACCACCATGTTGCACGAATTATCGTTTTGCTTGACTTCTTGAAGTTCACAAGAGTGAGTTATGAGAGTTTGAATATTGCTTTCTTAATGTATGCTTTGCCTGATATTAATTTATTTAGACGATATTTGATATGTTTAGATTCTGAGTTAAGAAATTGCAGCTTGTTTATTCTCTTATAAAGTAGTTTTATCAATGGCCTCGTTTGTAGTGCATAGCCTCTCATTATTATTATACTTATCTGTAAATTGTGTGCCTACCAAAGGAAAACCTCTGCTTTTCTGGCTACGAGTACTGAAGTGTTTATATCCTATGCAAGAAACTTTACGCTCCATGCTGGTTGAGTTTGTGGGAAATTACATTGCAGTGTCCTGATTGAAGTTTCTCTGTTTGTAATGCTATTTTGAGCTACTAGGATTCTTACCGTTATCTGTGGTTTAGGTGGTTCTCAATCTTGTCATTTTTGCTGAATGAGAAATATGAACCATAACTATGTTTAAGAAACTTTTGCAGCAGTTAGATCTCCTGGTGTGAATTTTTATGGTGGCTGCACTCGTTTCTTTTAGTTTTAATCAGTATATTTTATTTCATGGTGAATGAATCTTATTAGTTTTCATGGATATAGTTTGTACGAAAAAGGGACAATCAAAGAAAAAGGTCAACTGCTCTCAACTGCTCCTGATTATGTGCCGAGTGTGGAAGCAAGACCCAAAAAAGGTGACAAGATACACAAGCGCAATATTCAGCATTGTGATGGTGCTAAATATATGTCATGTTTTAAGGTCAGCAGCTGCTTTAGTTGGTATAAAATTAAAAAAATTCACGATTGTATTGAGTAGAGGCCTTCTATCTTAATCAAATGTCTCCTTGGATTAGAATTATCCTTTCGGATATAGGATTAATTATTATTTAAACTTTGGATTGGCTGATAGAAGCCTGCAAGGAAGCTTCCTTTATTTTGAACTCCAAGTTACCAGTCTCTTGTATCATGTCTTGTTATATTCTTCAACAGAGTCTTTTTTAGTGTTTGCTACTATTCAGCCTTCTCTCTTCTCTCGTGTTTTCTAAAGTATTAAGGGATTATTGCCTTTGATATGTTTCAGATAAGCAAGAAGCAGCTCGATCTTTTAAAGAATATGGAGCAGTCTGGTAGAAGCATTCAATCAAAGTCTATCATCCATGTTTTAGGTGACATTGATACTTTACATGTCCAACCGTATGAAGTATTTTTAGAAGTAGAACGGAGGAAGCTGCGTGAACATTGGTGAGTGTTGAAGCAGACAATTCTTTCTTGAAACTCTGAGAATTTTCTGTATACCTCTGCTCAAATTAATGTTCTTTAAATAGGTTGAAACTGGTAAAGGAAGATATCCCTTCATCATATGCAAACTGGAGAGAAACACAGTTGCAGAAATGGAAAATGACCAAGTCGTTGGAGCAAGAGATGAAAGAAAAGCTAAATTTGCTGCTGGAGGTTTATTTCTTTTTCTTAACTCTCTCCCCTCTTATATTATGTTATTTTTTCTTTTTTGCGTTTAGGGTTTAGAATGATTGCTAGCAATTTTGAACATTTTCTATGCTACTGTAATTTTGTGTGTGTGTGTTTAGGTTGAGGACGATGAAGATAAATTAAAGCTTCAGGATCAGGAAGACAATGTTGATACAAACTCGGCTGCTCTAGATGTAGAGGAAGAGGATCCTGAGAAGTTGCTGGAAGATGAGAAGGATACTGAAGCCACAGAAAGTGAGTCCAGCATGGAAGATGGGGAGTCTGTTCTGGCCTTACCATCGAATCAGTCCCCACAGCAGATTTCTTCTATTGATAGTGGCCAGCTGTGCAATCACGTAGAGTCTGAAAAGGATAATATCTCAAAACCAGATGTTGCATCTTCAGATGAATCTGAACACTCAGACGATTTGAACACTGCTGGTGCAACTGTTAGTCAGGAAGTTCCCATCCGTTCTGCAGAAATTGTCTGGTCAGCAGGTAGCATACCACACTCTTACCATGAGTCCACTGCCAGCCATAAATGCACATCTACCAGTGGATTGCCATTCATTCATCAAGACACTGAAGACCAGAACCGAATGACTGGTCTGGAATCAGACTTGCATAAAGGAAGTGCTGGGAAGGCTTTGTTGCATAGTCATTCTGAAGATGGCCCCTTTAGTTCTTATACAAATCAGGACCAAAATGAGTTGCTTCAATCTTTCGTCAAGGATCGGGGAGTGTCGTCATATCATACTGAGCAGAAACATTTAGGGGCAGATTTCCAGCCCCCAAAGATTCTATTAATGGAAGATGATCATTTTAACGGCCAATTTGAGGAGCAGTTGCAGTCTTCACTTCTGTTAGAGCAGAGGCAAAAGAGGCAGAATGAGGTTTTTATGCCACAAAATATTTACTCTGCTGACGGCAGATCCTTGACTGCAAGGCGAGAACACCTGCCTTTGGGACACATGCAAGATTGGGCCATCCCTTCTGCCCGCATGCCGGTACCTTTCCAACATCAGTTGAATAGTAGAGATATGTTGAGTCAAAACTGGTTTACTGGAGAGCATCAAGTTAGTGGTGGATGGGCTGGTTCAGATGGTTTTAGTGGCCAAAGTCAGAATATTTTGAGTGCAAGCAATGCAGATCAGAGCCTATTTAGTGTTCTATCTCACAGTAACCAATTTCATTCGAGCAGCCCTTATGAATCAATGGGCTCCACCGAGCAGTTCATTCTGCAGAGGAACAATGGAATGATGAGGGGGAGAATTCCTGGAATAATTGGAAATAGTATGCCGCAAGCTGCTCATCCACTTGATTATTTAGGTTCATGTGATACAACTACCCCCCTGATGACCGCTGATGATACAAGCTGGATGAACTTGACACATCAGAATTCTGCTTTGCATGATCCAATGGTAAAACCATATTTAAGGTCATGGAATCAATGAAGAGGTCCTTTTTTCTAGTTTGTTTCTGAGAAGTGGGAGTAAAGTTTATCACTTATGAGCTTTCTCAGATAATTTGGAGGTATGCTGAATGGACGCTTCATTTGATGCGAGGTTCGTTCTTATAACTATATATAGAGGAATGATAGAAGAGACTTCTAGGTTACTTACTAGACTCTAAAATAGATTTCTGTACATTCACCAATACTACACAAAGAGCCAACTGAACTCAACACAGCACAAAAACTCTTTGTTTATAAGTAGATATTAGGTGTAAAGGATGAAAATGGCCTGGCATGGCATCTCTTATTTGGTAGTGTTGCATATCACAGTTTGGGATTCTTTTTTGTTTTCTTCTTCTTTTTTTTTTTTTGATAGGAATAAAAGGCCTCAATAAACCCCCTTGGTGGTTAACATAACTTAAAAATAGTTCCTTAATCCACACAAGGAGGAAAGGAGTGCCCTAGGATTCAATAAACTCAAATATAACAAAGTAATACAAACCATCTCCCTCAAGAGATATAAAACCAAAAAGAAACAGCCCTTAACAGAGCATAATTCAACCAATACCCGCCTTAGCTAGGACATCCGCCTCTATATTGGCTGTCCTACTAACCCAACTAATAAAACCTTCAAAAACACTAAGCTTTTGAATAATGTCTTTAACTATTTGAACATAAACAACAGGACAAGAGACCACATCCTTAATCCAGCCAACTGCCACCTGACTATCACTCTCAATAATCAATCTATCTTTAACCCTATGACGAATAGATTCAAAAAAAATCTAAACCCTTTAGGATAGCCTTCAATTCCATTAAAGTTGGGGGCCCCGGACCAGCCGGCTCTTTGAAGGAGCCAAGAATCGAACTAGACATGTCTTTCAAAATACCACCTAAGCCACTCCTCTTCCAATCACTTGAGGTAGCCGCATCCACATTAAGTTTAACAAAACCTTTTGGAGGAGGGGACCAAGGAAACACGGTTGAAACCCGATAAGAATGGGATGAGTAGGAATCCACTATGGACGGGTCAGCAATAATATCATCCTTGGAAATAGTAACTTGAGTTTCCTTAGCTAGAAACCATGAAGCAAGCCTGCACCTAGCTAGAAAGAAAATCTCTGCTCGGTCAAGCTTCCCTCCTTCAAACACAATAAAATTCCTGGTCTTCCAAATTGTCCATAGAACAGCTCCAGGAATAATGGCCAGATAAGAGAGTTGGTCTTCAAGTCATTCCAAGCCAATAGGAATCTTTTAGCATCTGCATGAAAAACCGACTGAAAATTCCAATATCCCAAGAATTTCATCCAAATTGGCCAAACAAACGAACAGGAAAAAAATAAATGCGATGAAGACTCGTCTTCAAGATTACAGAAAGAACACAAAGTATCATTTATGCCCCGAACACCTCTCTTAACCAAAGCTGTCTTGACCGCCAACTTCTTTAATATAACTTGCCAAAGAAAAGTCTCAACTCTTGGAGGCAACCGACCCCTCCAAACAATATACTTCCAAAATTTAGCTTCCTCTGAATCGGGAGAACCCGAATAAGATAGGTTGACACATGATTTCACAGTGAAAACCCCTTCCCCATTCCCCTTCCAAAACAGTCCATCAGTGGCATCAGCAGAAATAGAGAAATCAGAGATAACAACCATCAATTTGCCCATTGCTCAAATTCCCAGTCATTCAACTCTCTCCTCAACTGAACATTCCAAATCCAACCCCCTGAACTGAACTCCCCAAACTGAGATAATCTTCCTTCTTTATTTACTGCAATAGAAAATATTCTAGGGAACAAAACCATCAAAGGATGATCCATTGTCCAATTGTCTTGCCAAAACCGAATGTTCCTCCCATTGCCAATTTTAAAGCTATATTTACCTCTGATACTACAGCCCAACGAATCAGCATTATAATGATTTCTCACCATATCTCTCCACATCCAGGATAGTTTAGGAGAGACTTTACTGTCAAACTGCATCAAGGAAGGATCCAATTTATATTTGATGCATAGCATTTCCCTCCAAACCGCCTCCCTCTCAATAGCAAACCTCCAAGCCCACTTTTCCAAAAGTGCCCTATTCACCACCTTTAAATTAGGAACCCCCAATCCTCCTTCAATTTTTGGTTTACAAACATCGGACCAGCTTACCCAATGTATCTTCTTTCTCCCATCACCACCACCCCACAAAAAATTTGACATGATAGAATTTAGAGTCTTGTAAACTGAAGCTGGAACCTTGAACATTGACAAAAAGTAAATCGGGAGTGAGCATAGAACTGATTTAATTAGAACTAGCCTGCCTGCCAGTGACAGAGAGGAGCCTTTCCAGCCCGCTAACCTCTTATTAAAGCTTTGAACCACTGGATCCCATAGAATGTTGGAGTTCCTATGTGGACCTAGAGGGAGACCCAAATATTCTGAGGGAAAAGAGCCCACTGAACATCCAATCATAGCTGCCCAACCCTTAATTTCCTCTTCCTTTAAGTTCACTCCAAATAATTTACACTTCTTTAAATTCAGCTGGAGACCAGAAATAATCTCAAACACCCGAAGAACCCTCTTTACATTCAAGATCTGTTTTTCCGACGCCCCACAGAACATAATAAGGTCGTCAGCAAATTGCAAATGGGTTAAATTAAAATCCCTCTCGTCTTTTCTAATGACCAGTCCCGAAAAAAGCCCTCGTGAAACAGCCTTCGCTATTAATAGATTCAATAGTTCCCCAACTAAATTGAACAACAATGGAGACAAGGAACAGCCCTGCCGAAGACCCCTCGCCATAGGAATTTCCTCAGTAGGAACTCCGTTCACCAAAACTGAAACAGTCGCTGAAGTGACACATTTCGAAATCCAACCTATCCATCTAGAACCAAAGCCCATTTCCTTCATTATTCTGAACAAAATAGGCCAGTCAAGAGTATCATATGCCTTCTTGAAATCAGCCTTAAAAACACACCTTTTAAACCATTCTTCCTCCAAAAGTCAATCCCTTCATTTGCTATAAGAGAACAGTCCAGGATTTGCCGACCGGGGATAAAAGCGAATTGACTTGGACTGATCAAATCTGAAATGCAGCTCCTAAGTCTTCTTGACAAACATTTCGAGAGTATCTTATACAATCCACCAACAAGGCTTATAGGTCTAAAATCGTCCAGACCAGCAATGTTAGAAATCTTAGGAATAAGAGTGATGAAAGTGTGATTTACACCATGTTCCCATTCCTTCCCCAAGTAAAAATTATGAAAGAATTTCATAATATCTACCTTAAGGAACTGCCAAAACCTCTTAAAAAATCCCAAATTAAAGCCATCAGGACCCGGAGCTTTGTTGCTGCCACAAGATTTCACCACTTCCCACACTTCCTCCTCAGAAAACTCCTGTTCTAAGAACTGCTTCTGCTCCAAAAAAATTCTGGGAAAACCCAGATTCAAATCATCAATCTCTAAAGTAGTTCGTTCATTATAGATCTTAAAAAAATACTCTTTAACTATGGCCTTAATTGCCGTTGGGTCTTCAACTGTTTCCCCTTTGAAGTTTAAAGCAAGTAGAGCATTCCTTTTATTCCTAATCGTAGCACAAGTGTGGAAGTATTTAGTATTGCGGTCCCCATCAACAATCCAATTAGTTCTCGAGTACTGAAACCAGATCTGCTCCTGAATCTTGTGAAGCTTCCACAATTCTGCTCTTAGATTTTTCAATTCAATTAATACCTCACTGTCAACAGTTCCTTGCTTCTGTTGAATGTCATCCTCTATCAACGAAATCTTCTTCTCTAACTCAGAAATCAAAGCACCTGGATACTTCTCTCTGTTCCCAGACCACTTCTTAATTGCATGTTTGGTGTTCCTCATCAGACTAAAAACGCCTGCCTCATTCTGGCTATCCTTACCACTCTGAAAAGAAGAAACAACCAGATCCTCAAAACCCTCCTCATCCATCAAATAATTGAATAATCTAAAGGGTTTTCTACCCCAGTCCACCCCTTTATTCTCCAGAACTATAGCATTATGATCTGACAAAGATCTTGGTAGAAGCGACTGCACAACGCCCGGAAACAGCTCTAGGAAACGACAATCAACCAAAAAACGGTCCAATCTAACAAAAGTGGGATTATCTTGGTTATTACACCAAGTGAACCTACCCCCGTTCAAAGGAAGATCAATCAAGCCCGTATGAAGAATGAACTCATTAAAGATCTCCATTGAACTCCTACTTTGACCCCTTCCCAACTTCTCATCTTCTTGTAAATATACATTGAAATCCCCTCCCACACAAATGGGATAAGTCTGTCCACTAAGAAAACTGCTCAATTCTTCAAAAAAACCAGATTTCTCCTCCTCCACTGCTGGACCGTAGACATTAATGAAACCACACCCGGAATCAATACTCCGAAGTTTACCGAAAGTAGCTATGAATCTCCTGCTAACAAACTGATTCTCCAGCTCAAAAACATTGTCATCCCAACAACAACAGGCCCCCCGCTGATCCAACTGAAGGAGATTCCAAAATTCCTTTTAGTTTATTAATTCCACTTCTCCTAAAAAAAGACTTCCTAAATTTCTCAGTCTTAGTTTCTTGCAGCCAAAGAAAGTAGGATTAAAGTTGGAGACTAAATTCTGAACAGCCCTCTTTTTCTCGTTTTTCCCCAAACCCCTAACATTCCATGAACATATTACTAGCTTTGTCATCATCAAAAAGGAAATAGGTGCAGACACACTCCTCAATCAACCAATCCATTATTAACCCCATTTACGCCTTTCTCTAAAGCTATGATTTTATCCAAAAGGCTTCTTTCCCTTCCTTAAAAGACACACCCAAAAGCTTGCTAACCTCCCAAGTTCCACCGCTTCTTTCAACAGAATCGAAAAAGCTGAGGAGGATGCTGTATCAATGCTCACCTGGTCTAGGGCTTCACGATACAGGATCCTTTTAGTTCTTCTCTTCCTTCTAATCAGCAAACCAGATTTGGACTTTAAGCAATCACCTTCTGAAAAGTAACCTTCAATCTCCCTTCCTACACTCCCACCCCCATATCCATTGTCAAGATAAGGATCAAGACTCCCCTCAGCAATGTTCTCTGCTGATAAACAGAACTGAATATTAGTACTGGAATCAACATCTAGCTCCCTCTGCTTAACTACGGCACCCCCTGTTTCAGACGAGATGTTCAACAAATCCCCATACCAGTATCTTCTTTCCCTCGACCTGTTGTAAACCCTTTTGCAATTGCTCAGACTTCTAGTTTCCAGCACATTACTCTCTGTTGTAAACTCCCTTCTAGAGCGAAGTAACTGCCTCCCCTTGAGTTGTTATTTGAAACCTGTTCCAATGGTCTTAAATTTTCTTCTTCGGGGTCTATCTCTACACTAAATGGCTTCTCTACAATTGGACTCGATTCCAATACCTTGGACACTCCCCTGCTTTTACCTGATAAATGAATGTTTTCAACCAATTCCCCAAACTTATTAATTGTATATGCTGGCCCAGAAATAAAACCCGAAAAGTATTTTGACCCAGACTGCCCAGAATCTTCAGAATGGGCCTGAGATCCATCAGCCGAATAATTTTGACTTCTAATCCCCAAACCTGCATACTCACCAACTTTAAACTTTCCAACAGTCTGACTTTCTGACAGACCACATTTACTATCTTTCCTATCTAAGGAAAGTCTTGCTAGCTGTCTGTCCTCACTAGCTCCTCCAGAAACACGAAACACTCCCTGGTCAATCCAATTGTCCACTGACAAACGATTTTCCCCTTCTGCGCAAGTCTCACCTTCCCCATGAACTGACAACAATCTGTCTTCATCCTTCTCAGACATCCTCTCTTCAAAAAATATCTCACCGGAATCCTCCACCGGAAAATTATTGAAAAACGAACTAGAATATTCACTAGCTGATCCAATCTTGATACTTACTTTGTATGATCTTCCATACGATCCAAGAGTAATAACCTCTGGAACATCAAAAGGACTTTCCACCTTCAATAAGATTCTTGCCATTGTGAGATCTTCTCTTTTCCTTGTATTATCATGGATATCTACCACACTGCCCCATCTACCAGCCAACTTCTCGAAGAAGGGTTCATTCCAGCATAACAAAGGAACACCTTTTAATTCCGCCATGCAGAAGGCCATTGGTACCCCGGCTTCATTCAGTAAAGGTTCCACTCGCTCGAACCACTGTTTTAAAACTTCTTCCTTCTTACTCCATAACTCCAGCATCTCCTCATGAGATTTAAGAACTATCACACAAGAATTCCAGACATAGCCCCATCTCGCAATTTGAACATCATGGCCTTCTTTTAATAATGCCGTCCGAATGAGCTCCACTTGAAAGGAGTATTTGATAATCCCTGTTAACGACCTCTTCACCCAGTTGGCGCTGTCTGTTGGGATATGCATCTCAAATATATTTCCCTTGACATTCCTCCTCTGGATATCCTCAGACATTAGATCATTGTTCCCCCTTCTATTCCCATTAGACAACAGAGCATCCCTATAAGATCTATCATCCCTCCTACTTCTATTAATATTAACTCTATCTCTTGATTTTGAAGATTCTGCATTAATCTGACCAGCATCATTGTTTGAAGAAGAAAGCAACACCCTTGACCTTGAACGTTCATCCTTAAATCTGGCAGGACTAACTGAGATCTTCCTTCCATCAATCACAATCCCGTTTAACTCCTCAACAGCCCTCTTCAGATCCTCCTCCCTCTTAAAATGAACAAAGGCAAAAGTAGAGAACTTGTATTTTGGATTTCTAGTTTGGCTGGGAATAAAGACTCTCGTAACAGGACCATGAACTAAGAATAATTCCCTAAGCGTACGATGGGAGACCCTTTTACTTAGATTATCGATAAACGCCGACCAACACTCAACCGGAACTGACTTTCCTTTCAAATTCTCTCTCTCTACGTTTTTCTCTCTCTCCTCTTCCATTCTGTGTTTGTGCCTACTTTTTTCTTCTTCTTTTTCCTTAATACTCTTTTGATGTCATCGACAATCAAGTATATTCAATAATGTTGGAGGCTCTAACTGCAAACGCTGCTTCTCTGTGTTGGTTGATTAATGTGTTTTTATGTTGTGGATTTGTTAAGAATAGAACTGTTGACTATTTACTACCTGAGAACATTGCCATGAACATGATCTAACACCAGCAAATACAAAAGTTGAAATGCCACAAGGAATTTGCATTATGTACAAAAGAATTTCATAGTGAAACAATAGAGATGCTCACACATTTGACTACTTTGCAGTAATAATTGTCACCCCCAATATTGCATGTCATATGCTCCTATTACTGTCAATCAGCCAATCATCTATATACTTTGTATCAAATTCTAGTGACAAGCGAAGTGGTAACTTTTTGTAGCTGCAATGTCCATTCGATGTTTTCATGATGACAGTCTGCATTCTGCAAAAAACAGATGAACATATTAAATTATGAAAGCAATTTACTACCAAAATGGAAGTTTCACCCCTTTTCTCAACACCGGGAAATAGAAGAAATAGTATTATCAATTATGGACGTTATG
Organism: Hibiscus syriacus; assembly: GCF_006381635.1. Taxonomy (NCBI): domain Eukaryota; kingdom Viridiplantae; phylum Streptophyta; class Magnoliopsida; order Malvales; family Malvaceae; genus Hibiscus; species Hibiscus syriacus. The sequence continues at coordinate 1,633,880 of NW_024062784.1, read as the reverse complement.
TAACCTTAGCCAAAGAGATAAAGGCTCATTGATAAATATGATGCCAGGCTGAGCTTGTGTTTGCGGTTGAAGTTGGGTGGCAGCTCTGATGAGAATGCATCATCCACTTGACTATGTTGCTTGAGGCTTGTATGTTCCGACTCTCTTGTTGGTGATGATTAGACCTGCTAGATTGATTTCTCTTGATGTCATAACCTACAAATAAATTCAATAATTATTTAAATGATTATTGTAAAACATTTATTATATTAAATGTATTGAACTGTTTGTGAAGTTAACTTACATGATTTTTGTCTCTTTTATATGGTGGCGTAACAGGTGTGTTACCATCAATTTGTTCTCTATCATAACCATTTTCTTAAGAAAAAAAATAATTTAATTTAAAAAAAATAATTATGTACGTGGCATATTACCTTACATTAACCCTTCTTCGATATGAGTATGGAGGCATAACCCCCTCTAAAATATATGGATAAACTTAGAATGAACTGAGCATAGCCATAGCAACTCTTACCGAATGTGAGTAACCAGCAAATAAGAGTGCTTTGATCTTAGTAAAGACCTCTCATGGTGCTATGGAAGGCGAAATGTACTGGTAGTTTTAGATGCTTGTTTTAGTTTTTAACTCTCTGTGCATTGTGTTTACAGTTGTACTGGATATGAAGTTCGAAAGCCAGGTGCTGCTCATAATTGTCTAGATGATGCATGTGCTGCAATGAAACTGGTTCTTACTAAGCTAGAGCGTGGTGAAATCACCCTGGTTCCAGACGTATGGAGTTTGATCGCCGGTTATCTTTATTTTCAATTGTTTATCATTATCATGCATATCTAGTTCTTTTTTTTCTTTTTTTTGAAAACCAGGCACCTGAACCGGAAAGGGTGAAGCTACTACTCCACAGAATACCAGTCAATGTTCGTAGAGAAGAAATTTCCAAAGTCAGTCCTGGAGCTGTTGCAATTGAACCAAAAGCTGATTATATCTTCTTTCATGGCACTTGAAAGTTGATCTAAATTCTTAAATCTCAAATAACCCTTTCATTACAGAATCTGTTCTTGTGTCTTTAATAGTGTCAATTTGTGAAGAATTGGTCAATGACATGGGTCTTTGAAAAGCTTTCTCCCTTCAAGCTCTCTTTTTCTTATCTTCATTTCTCATTACCAAGTTTCTAATATGGTGAACTATTTGTTGGCAGCCATCTAAAGTGCTTCAAGGTCGTCATTACTCCGCATTTGCTGTCTTTAATATTCCTCCAGAAGCAAGCAAAGCATTTGAAAATATAGAAGGAGGTGAAGAGAAGCTGAATATTTTTTATGACCCACCCTGGTTTTTCATTCACAGGGCCACAATTTCTTCATGATATATTGATCATCATCAAATGTTCATTATGCAGCATTATGATGTTTTCGTTGCGATGAACCTTTTATGAATGTCGATGCCATCAATGAGAACACACTTTTGTGTCTTTAATGAAGAGATAACTATAGGTCTGAAGAAGAAGAAAAATAAAACAGGAGGTAATGTGACAGGTCAGATAAAATTAAGATAGGTAATTCGGGAATCTGACTGAAAACGAATTAAAAATTCAATGATTGTATTGTAAGTTTTAAAAGTTTAGTGACCAAAATACAAATGCCCTAAAAATTTGATGAGTATTTATATACTTAATCTTAAACTTTTAAAAGAAACTAATTTGATTACTCAAGCTTCGAATGTTTCATTTTTAATCACTTTGACAGTAAATTAGAAGTAACAAGATCACATGGTATGTTTTTGTATTAAGTAGTGTTTGTTTATAATTTTTCATAACCATTTATAATATATATTCTATAGATATAATTATTCGAATTTATAATTACAAAGGAGAATAATATTTCATTTAGCTATTAAGAACACTCGATAGATTCTATTAATGAATATTTAAATAATAAATATGTGCATGAACCTAACTACCCGTGATAAAGAAATTGTTGTTATTCTTTAAAATTTAGGGTTTAAACACAAAAAATATCAAGATACGAACGTTAACATCAAATGATTAAAAATTATCTTTAAATAAATAATATCTTTTACTTATACCAGATTAATAAAAAAAACAATAAAAATGTTAATGAAAGATGCCGGTGAGATTAAAGATGGAAACAAGAAGACACACAGCCGGCGTGGGGAACGGAGAATCTTAAATTAATATTTTTATTATTTTTTAACAATGTATTAATTAATTAATTCAAAAATTGTTATTGAATCAAATAAATTTTAAAGTAAATTATGCATTTAGTATCTAAACTATCAATTTTAATATCTAAAGTTTTGATTTTTTTCAGAAACATACACACATTTAGATTTTGTTTCACTTTAGTACCTCACCATTAAAAACTTAATGACACTGCATTTTTATGGATAAATCAATTATTCAATTATCTTCTCTCTCCTACTTTGGTACTCAAGTTAAAAAATTTTCAATTTAACTACTCAACTTTCAAATTGTTCCTATTTTAATCGCTCTAATTTTTAATAATAATTAAAAAATAAATTTGAAAGTTAAAGTGATTAAATTAGGAGTAATTTAAAAGTTAAGCAATTAAATTAAAAAAAAAACTTTAGTAATCAAAATAGAAGTAAGAAGATAGTTGAATGATGAATGATACAATTTACCAATAAAAAGATGTCAAGTGCAAATCACTAATAAGTTTTTAGCTGCGAGGTGCTAAAATGAAACAAAAACTAAACATTAAATATGCTTATGAAAAAAAAATAAAGGTTTAGATATTAAAACGAACCAAAACTAATAATTAAATGCGTAATTTACCCTAAATATTCTTATTAGTGACGCATCTTCCACATCAATCACAAGCCCTCAACCAAGCCAAAACCCTTCTACTTACAATCATCATATAACCTTCAATTTCATCTTACTTATTAACTTTGCTCTTCCAATTCACCCATTTCTTCTTCTGCAAGGTAAACGTTTCTGGGCATTTTTTTCATTTATAAAATTTAAATCTAAAACTTTACTTCTTAACATGTGATATTCCATGCTTATTTAATTTCTACCAACAAAATGATTGAATGAATGTGATTATGGTAATAAAAACAGTACGGCAGGGTGACTGCTATGTGTATTCACACCAACCTATAAGTAATTGACATCCTCGTCACTCCAAAAGGGTCTACATAGAATATTGACAGCACCCAAAAGTCCTTTCTGATGCTAAATGCCACAATCCACACCAACATACAAGGGATTGTCCACTTTAGCCCATTGAAGCTTACAGCTTTATCCACAAAAGAGTCTCACTTGTTGAAGATGATATTAGTACTTACAGCTTAAGAACAATTCTAGTAACCGTCTAACCGATACCGGGTTTATGGGTCCTCTCTAAGATCATGACACAACACAATACAATGAGATGCGGAGTAGCAAAAGTAAGAAAAGATTAGTGATTAACAAAGATAAGGCATTACACATGAATTGATCCCCTCAACTCAAAAGTCAACACCCCCTAAAGTATCAAAACAGTAACATTTTTTTCTTCCCGGAGTGTGACAAAATCATAAAAACCACAGCATTTCTTTCAATTGAATGTATAAGTTACAATGCAGTTGGGAAAGTTACAACCTTTTTTCTTAATTCACAGCACCGTCTGTCCCTTCAAGTGTCTTACCTTTGCGCGACCTCTTCCTTTTCCTCTTGCTTTCAGCATTGCCATCATCACCTTTGACTTCCTGCAAAGAGACATATATCAAATAATTTACAATGGCAAAATTTACCTTTCATTCTAATGCTCAAATTAAGAAAGGTGCCGGATGCCGGATTATTTATCTCCATTCCAAAGACGAATCAAATAAATTTGAAAAACAAGTAATGCCACAGTCAAAGCGCAAGTTTACCTTCCCAGATGCACGATTTGGGTTTTCATGACTTTTTTTCTTCTTAACTGAAAGTGGATTTGGACCCTATAAATGTCAAGAAGAAGAGAATGTCAATCCAATGAGCTTTTCAATGGCACCTTATAAATTGAAGAAGGCAGTCAAAAAGGAATGATATCAAAGCAGTTATATATCTTTGTCTATAAACCAGTTAAAGTTATTATCACATAGACTCTAGCTTTTCAAACTAACGGCATGTGTGTGGATGTGTGTAACACTGGGGAATGTTACTCTGTGGGCATGTTGATCGCAGCAGAAGTCAAGTTGCGTAATGCAAGTTTGTTTACATTTTTGTGTTTCCAACTAACATGTTCTGGTCATGTCTCCTTGGTAACATTTCCAAATGCAATTTAGGAAACTTGCAATGATTAGGCTATAGAGGTGCAAAGTACAATTCCGACCAAACTGGTACAAAACAGAGGATGGATAAAGAAAAGTACCTTGGCTCTCTTTCTTTTAAATCGAACTCTATCCTTTACATCTCTTTCCTTTCCTGAATAATTCCTGGTATTATGTGGCTGCAACCCTGGATTGTGACGACCCAAACCATCTTCGTCAACCGAATCTTCTTCATCCACATTTTCTGAAACGCCCTTAGTCCTCTTCTCTAGAGCCTTAAATTCCTTCTCAGTCAAATGAAGGCGTTTTTCTTCAGAAGATTTGACGAAATCGCGCTGAAACTTAGATGGTTGCTCAAGGAAAAGGGCATTTCGTAGACCAAATATTAGAGGAACATTAGGAACCTAAAGGGATAGGACACAAAATTAGAATAATGCAAACTTCATAGGGGAGACTGAATAACAGTATGAATGTTCAAGTTGAAAGCAAAAATGATATATATCCTAGAAGAAGCTTAAAGTACCAAAAAAAAGGAAAAATAATAGAGCAAACATCAACTGTTGCTCCAACTGTTTATTTTGCACGATAACTCCAACATAAATCCGAATATGAATGTCGTGATATGATACCCTAAGCACCCTTCAAATACACGTAAAAAAACTAAGGAAATTAAACATACTCTGCATCACATCCATATCTAACACACACACCTGGTTCAACTAACATAGAATTAGAACAGTAACATCAAAATTTTAAAAGTGAAAAAAAGGAAGTTGCCTTCTGAAGTTTCTTCCGGAGATCAGCATCCTGAGTAGCAACAAAAAAGTGCTCAAGATTGTTTTCTCCAATAACCTCCTCAATGCAAGAATCAGCACTGACCTTCTTCTCATGATCACATCTGAATATGATTTTCAATTAAGTTCAAACAAATCACATTCATAGAAAAGGCCAAACTAAGAAAATCAGCATTCAATTAACATTACACAAATATCGTCAAAATAACAGAGACTACGTGTAAATTCAGAAGCAAAAGTGATAGTACCAGTAAATCAGTCCATAACAGGATCAAAAGAGAATAAGATTACCTTGCAACTGCGAGTTTACGAGCTGCTTGGTATGATGCAGACTGGGCAGCGCCGAGTTTTTTCAGCTCGGCCAGAACACAGCTGAAAACTCCTCGAGACAAAAAGGGGTTAGATTTTAATACAAAAGCAATTACTTTCAGAAACTTACACAACAAAAAAGGACGAGCGTTGAACCTGGTGGTAAAAAGCTTGACGGGGGCAGAAAGACAATCGGAGAGAGCTTTGTCGGCGGGTGTTAAGTCATTGTGAAGAAGGTGGTTTACGAAAGTTCCATCGCAGAGAACCTTGAACGGCTGCCTGAAACCGAAGCACACACTGAAGAATCTCACCGTCTTCCGGTGACGCTTTTGCTTCTTGAATCTCATATTTCCACTTCTCTCGTGCTAAATAAATTTCAGAATTTGACAACCCACAGCGATCAGCCGAACCTCAACGCCTATAGTTTCCGGTTAGTCTAGATTAGGTTTTGCAAGGGTTTTGCTTTTTATAATTAACCCTCTCTTAAATGGTTTTGATTTTTTTTCTTTTAAATATTTTTCATTAATTAACAAATTTTCTTTTGAGGAATTAATTAGCAATAATTTTTTAGATTAACCTAAGGTGACTACAAATGTTCTAAATACTCTCAACAATCACTTTATGGGAGTTGTTAGTGAAACGATTCATTTAACAACTGAGATAAATTGATTCGTGTAATTAGTAATAATTTTATTTCAAATTAAAATATGTTAAATAATATAAAGATTAAACGTAAGGTTTAATTTAATGTAATATAGATGGAGTATTATTTATAAGCCTTTTCTAAATATATTTAATTGAATGTAACTTTTAATTTATTAAATATTATTTGTATTTTACTTTTCATAAGTAAAACATTAATATAAAATATTTTAATATTAAATTTTAGTTTATGGTTCAATCAGGTTATTAAATTTAAAATAATGTGTCTATAGGATACTTTGATCTAACAAGTGTTGATGAGAAAGTAAAGGAGATTATGTTTTTCTATCGTCAAAATGCTTCATTCTCCGACGTTTTTACGGACATTCTAAACATTATGAATTGGTTCTATCATCCTCTATCACTTCATCAATTTAGATTTTTTTTCAAAATACCTCTAACACTCACAAAATTAAATACAAAAAATCTGTCATATTTTTTGGGCTTGAGATCTTTCTCAATTTTAATAGGTTTGTTTAAAAATTTGAACAATAAAAAGTGTTATTCCGAGAAGACAAACAACATATCATAAAATTATTCTTATCGCACAATCGTCGAAGAAGATCGGAGCATCAGAACATTGACCAAAATCAAATAGTGTATTGTATATGTATAATGAATGTATACATCACACCAACCACTTTGCTATTAACAACACAGATTTCTCATCACTTTTATGATATAATCAAAACAATTACAGCTGCTTTTTATGCACTTAAACAAACAGCTGAATCTCAAAGCAAATTCTTTACTTTCACCAAGATAGTATTTGGATGCAGGGGATAACAAGTTCTCTTTTCTTCACTTTGTTGCTCTAGAAAGCTGGCTTCCAGGGGCCACGGTTGGGCTTCCTTCCCCTATCACCGTCGTCAAGCTCATTTCTTTATCGAGTATCTGGTCAAGTTCCGTTACTACGTGCCCCATGGTCGGTCTCCTCTCGCTCGATGGTTCCAAACATTGAACTGTTAGTTTTATGAATTCTTCCATACCTTCAACCGTGAAGCTGCTCCCCAACCTCAACCTCGGATCGATGATGCTGGAAATGTTGCTATAATCCTGGCTATTTTGCACCTTACAGGAAGGGGGGGAAAACATGTATCAACCAATTTTGGTCCCTCGAAGGATTATATCGATAACAACGATCTTTATATATAGCGACCACCTATCTACTAAACCAGGTGGTTTGTCAGTACGATATTTGAGATGCCCATACGAGGCCATGGAAGCGAAAAGCATGCAGAATGATCTCCCACAATGAAACGTATGAAACTAATATTATGGGAAAAATACTTATTTTAGATAAAGTGAAAATAATATTATGGGAAAATACTTATAAAATATAATAGGTTGAAGGGTCACTTCTACCCCTGTAGTAGACTCAAACTATTATTTTCGTATCAATTTAGTCCTCAAAGTTGTTTAATTACACCATTCTATACCCTAACACTAACTTAAAACCTTGAATTATAAACCCTAAACCATAATCACCTAGTCTATAAACATGAATCCTAAAACCGTAAACCATAACATAAAACCATAAATAATAATAAATATTTTAAGCATTGATGCAACTGAATAACTTTAAAAGTTATATTGACACAAAAATACGATAGAAGTAAAAATGATAAATTAGGTCTATTATATGGCCAAGTTATCCTTTTGCTAGTATAATATAATTTAAGAGGGGGAGGGGAACCTTAAGATGACAGCAATGATGAATGTGGCAATAGGAACAAGATTGGACATTGCGGTTGCATAGGTTGAAGATGTTAAGGATAAGCTTGCTATGAATAAATTTGGACCCAATGCTCACCTGCCATGACAACCATTTACCAAGTGTTTTTTATCCCAACAGTGTAGGGGAACAATAGTTACTTTTTTACTGAGTAAAATTCGACTCAATTGAATAAAATATTTTTTAAAAATTAGTTGAGTAAAATCGAATTTTTGATGGATAAAGTATACAAATAGTCCCTCAATTATGGATATTATTTTATTAAGTCTCTCGACTATTAAAAGTTATAAAATGATCATTTAACTATATAACGTTACTTTGTTAAGTCTATCGCCTATTAAAAATTACAAAATGGTCACCGACTATTTATTATGTTCCAAACTCGTCATTTTTTGCTTAAAAAATTGGCAGTTATCTAAGCTGGGCGTTAACATGATGACTGAGATATGATAGTCGTTTGAGATTATGAGATCATATTTTATCATATCATAGTCAGTAGGTTAACATTCAACTCAAAATACCATCAATTTTTTAACAGAAAATGATGAGTTTGGAACATAATGAATAGTCGGGTGACCATTTTGTAACTTTTAATAGTCGAGGGATTCAACAAAGCAACACTATATAATCAGAGAACCATTTTGTAACTTTTAATAGTCGAGGAACTTAATAAAATAGTACCCTATAGTCAAAAGACCATTTGTATACTTTATCATCTTTTTTTTAGATTTCGTTTAAAGTTTGTAAAGCTAAAATAACCGGAAGTTATGTGAATTAAGGACATAAAAGTTGACCACAATAAGAATTCAAGTGTCGAACACATTAAGAATAAAAATGAAAATGATGAATGTTATTCTTACCCAAATAGACCAGACAAAACCCCTAGGAACATTACCTTCCATGTTAAATTTGCTTTACTGTCCCTACATGTGTAGGATAAAGTTGAAGGAGAATGGTTCAAAACTTGTATAAGTAACAACTCATAAATGTATACGTATATGTATGTTATACTGGAATCCAAAATTAAATTCAGATAACCACGACGAAATATTAAATTACCTTTCGAACATGAAAGCCAGTGGGACAACAGAAGCAGTGGCGAAGATAAATCTGAAAGCAATGAGCACCCTCATGCTCATTCCCTGGATCAAAGCCAGTTTATAGAACACAATTACTCCTGCAAGTGCTGCTTGAACCACCAATAGAACTATCACTACTTTCACCCTCTCTACAATCTCACACAATCTGTTTTCCATTTCTTTTTTTGTATATATTTTCCAATAAAACGTATGAAACTATATATATATATAAGAAGAATGTGGTACAGAAGTAAGGACAAGTGTTGATCAAAGGATTGACCCTTTTGAACGTTTGGCCGTCTATTCTTGATGTATTCCTGAGAATCATTGTAGCTGCTTAATTTAAGGGAAAATTTTGACAGCAAATAGAACGTTTTCTGGGATATTTGGATCGTTGTGAGGCTTAGTTTGTCTTGTTCATGGCCCTTTTCTGCGTTTGAAGTTATGATTTTTGAAGTTACTATGGGTTCGATTGTAGTCTCTTTTAGTTTCCTCGGGCTCTAATTCGGTTTCCATTGTGGAAGTAGGGGTTTCTTTTAGTTTCTCGGTGTCTGCTGCTGCCTCCGGCGCTGATTCAGGTTCGATCACTATGTATAGCTCGTAATTAAACTCGAACCGCTTCACCGGATCTTCAGTTTCGTGATTTATAACTACATCTAACCCCTTTTGCAGCCTTGTCCCTTAGGTGTTGCTTTGGCTTCACCTGATCGTCTTAATTCAATCTTTACAAGCACAGAAAACGGCCTGTACGTCCATGCCAGATGCTTCGCAGACTCTTCTGTTCCTTTATACGTTAATCACATTGGCCTTATGAATTATTTTAGGTATGATTTAAAAAAACAAAATATGAGTACCAAAACTAAATAAAAATAATAGTTTAGGTACTAATCTTGTATTTTACCTTAAAAAATGTGAATGAAAAAGGACCAAAATCCGGAATACCTAGTTTTAGTTCTCTCCAACAACTGACAAAAACCAATAAAATAGTAAGCGGGTAGTTCTGCGGTGTGCCGCCTAAAAAACGGCTAATATACGGTGTGACCGGTTAAATAAGTAACAGGTTAAAATTTAGACCGGTTATGTTATATTATTTAACCGGAAATATTATCAAGTACAATAACATATTAGGTAACGCTTATATAATATAATAGATAGCGCTTATATAATAAAATAGGTATTTAACGGGAAATATTATCAAGTACAATAACATATTAGGTAACGCTTATATAATGTAATAGATAGCGCTTATATAATAAAATATGTATTTAACGGGAAATATTATCAAGTACAATAACATATTAGGTAGCGCTTATATAATGTAATAGGTAGCGCTTATATTGACCTATTTTATAAGTAAATCGGTATATTTATACCGGTAACATTACAAATTTACCTATTACATTATAATTATCGGTTTCGATATTTCATAAAGTGTCGAAACTTTTTATAAAAGTATCGACACTTTATGCTTGCACCTCGTTGGGCATTAATATTTCATTATGGACAAAAATATTGACAAAAACTAAAAAAGTGTCGATACATGATTTAGACATATTCTCTCATAAAACTGGTATAATTATACCGGTTTCATTGACCATTTACCTATTACATTATACTTATGGGTTTCGATGTTTTAGGGATCGATATTTTTTTAATAAATGTATCGACACTTTTTAAGGGTACACCTTTTTTGGCATTCATTCTAGACCGTAAGTATCGACACTTTATGCTTGCACCTCGTTGGTTTTAATATTTCATTCTGGACAAAAATATCGACACAAACTAAAAAAGTGTCGATACATGATTTAGACCTATTTTCTCATAAAGCCGGTATAATTATACCGGTTTCATTGAACATTATACTTATGGGTTTCGATGTTTTAGATCGACACTTTAACGGTACACCTTTTTTGGTATTCATTCTAGACCGTAAGTATCGACACAACTTTAACAAGTGTCGATACTATATGTTGACCTATTTTAGCATAAAACCGGTATATTTATATCGGTTACATTGTAAATTTACCTAATACATTATAATTATTGGTTTCGATGTTTTCGGGATCGATACTTTTAATAAGTGTCGATACTTTATGTTGACCTAATATATTATGCGTGCACCTCGTTTGGGTCGATACTTGTTACATTGTTAATTTACCTATTACATTATAATTATTGTGTTGAGTTAATCGAATGACGAAATTGGCCAAGAGGGGGGTGAATTGGCAATAAAAATTTTGTGGAAGCTTTTGCAGAAAATTGAAAGCAATTGCACAGCGATTTACAGTGGTTCGACTTTCTCAAACAAAGTCTACGTCCACTACCTTAGCTATCCACACTAAGGATTTTCCAACAAATTCACTAATTTGTTCTTTCTTTTGAGGCCAAAGAGATAACCTTACAATTCCCTCAAGAGTATACCCCAACTCTTGAGAACACTCTTTTCTCAAAGAGAAGATTACAAATTTGCAAACTTACAAGAAAACCTCACAAGGTAAGATGTTTGCACAATTCTAGAACAAAGAAAAGAACACTCAAAGATGAATACAATTGAGCACAAAAAGTGTTCTTGAAAGCAAAATGAATATTGAATGAAAATGGGCTTGAAATGCTCAAACTTGAGGTTTGATGCTTTCTCTTTGATTCTCTCTTGATTCTAGTTGCTTGATGTTTCTTGTTGTTGATCAATGGCTTCTAAGCTTGCTTAAATACACCTTGAATCACTTCTGAACGTTGGGGATAATTAGAGAAGATATTATAGCCGTTTTAGTGTGAAAACATTTAATAAAACAGCTTGGACAGTGGGGGGAATCGGTTCCCTATCATAGGGAATCGGTTCCCTAAGTGTAAAATTCAAATATTTCGACCGTTGAACAGGGGGGAATCGGTACCCCTTGGGGGAATCGGTTCCCTCCGAGCATTCTGGAAATCTCGGAGCCAAACCATTCAGGGGGAATCGGTTCCTCCTATGGGGGGGAATCGGTTCCCTCTGAGTATTCTGGAATTTTTGGCTTTGAATTGGTTCGAATACTTTGTAAAATATTTTGAAATTGTTTTATGATTAAAACTTAATTTTACACTTAAGTAAGGATCAAAAATGATTTTGAAATATTTGGAGTAATGTTTTTATATTCGAATAGTTATATCGAATATACTTAGAAAATCATTTGGAAAATCTTAAAATCCATTTAACTTAATTTGTTATATCGAAATATTAAAATGTTTCAACAATCTCCCCCTTTTTGATATAACAAAACATTTTAGTAATTTTAAGATTTTTGAAATCAAGTTTGAAATTAGAAAATTAAAATTAGAAATTACTAATTACTCCCCCTTACTTTAACACTTATTCTTCTCCCCCTTTTTGTTAAATCAAAAAGACATTGTAAAACAAGGTTTTGTAAATCATTTAGCCAATTGATTTATTAATTATAAGCTTAAGCTGCTAAGATCATAATCAAAGAGAGGTTAGCCATTAGTTTCATAAATCAATATTCATAAATAATGTGATATGGCAAAATTGGTCATATTGCTAATGATAATGTAAATGATGCAAAAATGAATAAAACACACCAAACATATAAGTTCACACCATTCATATATCCAAAATCCAACAATCCACAAATCAAACATATCAAAATGTTGAAACAATATTCATTTTGTTCAAAGTTTTAAAACTAAACATAAAATCAAGCATCCGGATCGGTAGGAGGAAAACGGGCTCGCATGGCGGCCATCTCGTGTGTGAGTTCATTTATACGAGCGTTGGTTGATTCATTGTTTGCACGCATCTCCCGAAGAATCTCTAATTGTTGAGCTCCCATTGTGGATAAATGAGACTCTATAGAGGAAAAACGCGAGTCCATGGTAGCGTATCGGTAATCGAATGTCTCCATAAAGGATTGAAAATATGGAGGCATTTGATGCGTTTGTTGTGCTTGCTCCTCGGGCTGCTCTTCGGGCTGATCAGGTTCTTCTTCAACTTCATCAATATCCTCATTAATTGTTCAAACTCGGGATCTTCGTCAGCTTCGGGTGGAGGTTGTGAAGAACTAGCTCCCGGAGTAGAAGAACGAACCCATTCACCGGTTTCTTTGTCCTTTACCCATCCCGCTCTCGTTAAGGAAAGAAGATTTATTTGTTTCTTAAGAGGAAAAACGGCATCTAGACTTACTCTAAGCCCAGCTTTGGAAAACAGATTACTCAAAAAGCAACCGTAAACTAGAGATGAACAGTGTTTCTTGTTAGGAACAAGATTTACGGTTTCAACAATTTCAGCAAAAATAATCTGAGGTAGGTTAATTTTAATACGGTTTTCGAAACAATGTAACCACCAAAGATCCAAAGCTCTAAGAGTAGAATAACGACCTCCGGATGGTCGAAACCACCAAGAAATCATTAGATGAAGAAAACGCTCATGTAGGTCTAAGACACTCGCACTATCTCTTCTTTTGTAACGAGAACCTAAAATTTGTTTTTCATTCGAGATACCATCATTATCTAATCCAAATGTATTGGCTATATATGCTGGGTCAATATATAAGAATTGTCCTAGGAGGTAGGAACGAATTCCTATAGTTTCTGTTTCAGCTTGGTTTTTAACACATACAGCATTAGAGTAGAATATACGAACAAGTTGATGGTAAACGATGGGTTCAAGATCAAATAGTTTATCAAATTTCCATTCTTGTAAAATGGGAAGATATTTAAAATCGATAGCTAACATAGCTTGACGAGAAGGAATACGTTCTTCCCGGATTTTGTAAGAATCGAAATATTGATAATACCAATATCGGTGATTTCTAGACCCAGGATGATTGAAACACGAATTTTGGATAGTCAAGTTAGGATCAGTGGGATTGGGATTAGAAATTGGAATAGAAGGAGGATTTTGAGGTGGATTTGGTTGACGACTAGAACGACTAGATGAAGACCTAGGACGTTTAGGATTTGACATGGTGAAGGAAATCGGAATAGATATAATAACCTGCAATTTTAAAACAAGTGTATGCAATTCAATTAATCCCAAAACTCAAATGAGTCCTCAATATTTCAAGATTCTCTAAAACAATCCTAATGGGCAAAGTTTTTGAAAAACTTTTGAAAAATATGGTTTTGAGAAACAATATATGTATAGTTTTTCATAATAACAATATAATTTGATCAAAACACAATAATTTGAAAAATAACATTTTTTTTTTTATTTCGAAAATTTAAAAAAAATTTGAAAAATTCTTGTGTTTTTGATGAAATTAGTTGTAACATCTAGTTTCTAATCACTAAATAATCAATGCCCGATCACTATTTCAACCTAGAACTAATTGAAACTAATCCTATGTTCAAAAATAATGAAATAAAGAGTTAGAAAAATTTACCTTGAAATATGAAGATTGAGTGGATTTAGATGTTGTTTGCACGATTTTAATGATTCCAACAGGTTTGGAAGATGATTTATGAAGCAAATTCCGATTAATATCGTTGATTTGAGGTAAAAATGGAGATTTGAGGGGTTTAGAGGGTGAAAACGGCGGAAGAAATAATAAAAGAGGGTTTGGGATTTTGGGGTTTTCTGTTCGATTTTAACAGAACCCCAGGGGGGTATCGATTCCCCTGTGGGGGAATCGGTTCCCCTTCAAAGGAGGAATCGGTTCCCTCAAGGGGGGAATCGATTCCCTCTGCACCAAAATGCTAAAATCCGATTTTTTAAGCACAAAATGCTAAATTAATCTTTTCTAGTGGTATTGGCAACTCATATATCAAAAATTAATTATGTTCAAACAATTAAATTAATCTTTAATCGATTTTTGAACATAAATTAATTTTCACTAAAAATCACAAACTCCCCCTAATTAATAGCAAGAATGCAATCAAAAATTATTATAGTAAGCATTTTTCAGTATTTATTAAAAGTGCTAAAATTATTTTAAACACTAAGTGAAGATAGGTCAGTTAAACCTAATTCTCTCCTAAGTGTCCAAAATCTTTCCTTGTCTAAGGGTTTTGTAAAGATATCCGCTAATTGGTGCAAAGTATCAACAAATTCTAGAACTACATCTTCCTTAGTGACATGGTCTCTAATGAAGTGATGTCTTATTTCAATGTGCTTAGTTCTAGAGTGTTGGATGGGATTTTTAGTGAGACAAATAGCACTAGTATTGTCACACTTGATAGGAATAGTACATATTTCAATTCCATAATCAAAAAGTTGTTGTTTCATCCATAAAACTTGTGCACAACAACTACCAGCTGAAATGTATTCAGCTTCAGTGGTAGATAATGCAACACAATTTTGTTTCTTTGAAAACCAAGAAATCAACATATTTCCAAGGAATTGGCAAGTACCGGAGGTGCTTTTCCTATCTAATTTGCATCCTCCATAATCCGCATCAGAAAAAGCATGCAAGCTAAAACTAGAGTCTCTAGGATACCAAAGTCCTAAACTAGGAGTGTCCTTAAGGTATCTAAAGATTCTCTTAACAGCTAGTAAATGTGATTCCTTAGGACATGATTGAAATCTAGCACATAAGCAAACACTAAACATAATGTCCGGTCTACTTGCAGTTAGATAAAGCAAAGAGCCAATCATTGACCTATATAATTTAACATCTACACATTTACCTCCTTCATCTAAGTCAAGCTTTGTTGAAGAGCTCATTGGAGTTATGAGGTTTCCCATTTTCCAGTCCAAACTTCTTGAGCATATCTTTGACGTACTTAGCTTGATTAATGAAGATGATCTTTTCTTTGCTTGATTTGGAGTCCCAAGAAAAATGAGAGCTCCCCCATCATGCTCATCTCAAATTCACTTTGCATTAGCTTAGAAAATTCTTGACAAAGAACATCATTAGTAGAACCAAATATTATATCATCAACATAAATTTGAACTACTAATAAATCTTTACCTTTTCTCTTTAAAAACAATGTAGTGTCAACCTTTCCTTTTAAAAAACCTTTTTCAATTAAAAAATTGACAATCTTTCATACCAAGCTCTAGGAGCTTGTTTTAAACCATAAAGAGCTTTTGTCAATTTTAAAACATGATCCGGAAAATTTGAATCTTCAAAACCTGGAGGTTGTTCCACGTACACTTCTTCTTTTATAAAACCATTTAAAAATGCACTTTTAACATCCATTTGATATAATTTAAATTCATTGAAACATGCAAATGCTAATAACATTCTAATTGCTTCCATCCTAGCTACGGGAGCGTATGTTTCATCATAGTCTATGCCTTCTTCTTGAGTATAGCCTTGAGCAACAAGTCTAGCCTTGTTCCTCACTATATTACCACTTTCATCAAGTTTATTTCTAAAAACCCATCTAGTACCTACAGTAGATTTATCACTAGGCCTTTCAACTAATGTCCATACTTTACTTCTCTCAAATTGATTTAATTCTTCTTGCATAGCCATAATCCAATGTTCATCTTTTAATGCTTCTTTGATGTTCTTAGGCTCTATGCATGAAATAAATGCAACATAATTACAGATATTTCTAAGAGAAGATCGAGTAGTTACCCCTTTTGATAGATCACCTATAATTTCACCATCCTTGACATAGTTGTACTCTCTTGGAAAAGATACTTCCCTTTCTTCAATGGTTGGATTCTCGAGGGGATCATGAGTTTCCTCATCTTTTGTTTCTTCCTTTGATGATGATTCTCCAACGTAATGTCTAACGTCATTTGCTTGTACAATACCTACATCATCATTAACAGAAGAATCCTTCCTCGGAAGGGGATTATCATCGAAAACAACATGTATAGACTCTTCTACAACTAAAGTTCTTTTATTAAATACACGATAAGCTTTAGAATTTAAGGAATAACCCAGAAAAATTCCTTCATCACTTTTAGCATCAAATTTACCAAGATTTTCTTTACCGTTGTTTAAAACAAAACATTTACATCCAAAAGGATGAAAATAGCTAATGTTAGGCTTTTTATTTTTGAGAATTTCATATGGAGTTTTCTTTAAAATTGGCCTAATCATTACTCGATTTACAACATAACAAGCGGTATTTGTGGCTTCCGCCCAAAATATTTTGGCAAATTATTTTCACAAAGCATGGTTCTAGCCATTTCTTCTAAAGTTCGATTTTTCCTCTCAACAACTCCATTTTGTTGAGGGGTTCTAGGTGCTGAAAAATTGTGGCTAATACCGTTAGAATTACAAAACTCAATAAATCCAAGATTTTCAAATTCAGTTCCATGATCACTTCTAACACTAGTGATAGAGTAACCTTTTTCATTTGGATTATTTTTGAAAATGTGATGAAATTTTCTAATGCTTCATCTTTAGTACTTAAGAATAGAACCCAAGTGTATCTAGAATAGTCATCTACCAAGACAAATGCATATTGTTTTCCTCCCAAGCTAGTAGTTCTAGTTGGCCCAAAAAGATCTAAATGGATCAATTGTAATACTCTACTAGTTGATACATCATTAATAGATTTAAAAGAAACTCGTTTTTGTTTTCCTTTAGCACAAGCATCACAGATTTTATCATTATCAAATTAAGCTTAGGCAACCCTCGAACTAAATCACCTTGAATTAGCCGTTGCAAAACACTCATACTAGCATGACCTAGTCTCCTATGCCATAACCAACTATCATGCTCATCCTTAGCAACTAGGCATAAATTAGTCATATCAATAGAATCTAAATGCACCATGTAAATGTTTCCTATTCTATGACCAACAAGCATAATCCGATTAGATGCAATGTCAATGACTTTACAACCATTAATTTCAAATAAGACATTGAATCCTTTATCACATAATTGACTAATACTCAATAGATTATGCTTTAATCCATTCACATATAAAACATTTTTAATTTGTATGGAAGAGGTATTACCTATTGTACCAATACCTTCAATGTGACCTTTTGAATTGTCTCCAAAAGTCACTTCTCCTCCATTTTTGGCGTTAAGCTCAATGAACCGGCTTTTGTCTCCGGTCATATGTCTTGAGCATCCACTATCAAGGTACCATGAGTTTGAATTTGTTTCCCGTGCCTTGTAGCAATGCTCCTTCCCTACAAACATAGATTAATTTTTGATTTTTGGTACCCAAATTCTTTTGGGTCCATATTCATTAGTTTCCAAAATCCTAGTTCCCTTAGGTATCCATTTTTGTAGGATATCTTTATCTTTAGTAGTAATGAGTCCTTTAGGAACCCATATACTTCTAAATATTTTACCATTTAGGGTTCGTTGAGGATTTCTATGATTGTAGTTTCTAAAATCTTTTCTAACAAAGTTGGATTTTGAATTTTCTCCTTTTTCAAAACGTTTTGTTCCAATTTTTCAAAAGAGATTTTAAGATCATCAATTTTCTTTTGATGATCATCATTGACCTTTGAAAGTAAATTTTGCAAATCTAAATTTTCTTTTCAAACTCTTCTAGTTTGATTTGCAAATCTTTAATTTTACTTTCAAGATCATTGTTGGTTTTGGATATGAGTTTATTTTCATTTTTCAATTTGAAACATCATTTTATATTTTAAAAATAATTTCTCATAATCCGAAGCCAACCCATTATATTCCTCTAATAGCTCATCATAAGATAAATCATCAAAATCAGATGAGTTAGAGGTTACCTTAGAATCTTCCCCGAATGCCATCAAGCACAAGTTTGCTACTTCTTGTTCCTCTTCATCGGAACCTTCTTCATCGCTCCATGTAGCCACATGAGCCTTGTGCTTATTCTTTGATTGACCCTTTTTCTTCAATTGTGGGCAATCATATTTGACATGCCCCGGCTTTTTGCATTCATAGCAAATGATTGGGTCCTTCTCTTTTGGTTCATTTTTGAGGCCTTCGTTTCGTTTGAATTTTCTTCCTTGGTAAGGTCTCATCATTTTTCTGAACCGTTTGGCAAACAATGCCATTTCCTCGTCATCATCATCATTAGAATCACTCTCATCTTTTGTGGATTTGAGAGCAACTCCAATGTTTTTCTTCTTCTCCTTCTCCTTTGGTGTCTCTTCAACTTTATCAAGGTCCACCTCATCTTCAAGCATCATCTCATGAGTGAGGAGTGAACCGATAAGTTCTTCAAGAGTTAAGGACGATAGGTCCTTAGACTCGATGATTGCCGTCTTCTTTGATTGCCATGATTTTGGGAGGGAGTAGACTAACTTCCTCACAAGCTTTTCATTTGAGATGATCTCTCCATATGATTTGAGACCATTGACAATCGTTGAAAATCTATCCGTCATAGCTTTGATGTCTTCATTTGGTTTCATCCTGAAATTTTCATAGCTATGCGTTAGAATACTAATTTTTGATTTCTTTACCTCATCTGTACCTTCATGTGTGACTTGAAGTTTGTCCATATTTCTTTGGCGGTTGTACACGATGAAACTCTTCCGTATTCATCTGGTCCAAGAGCACAAAAATAATATGGATGGCTTTGGAGTTGAGCTGGAACATTCTTGTCTCTCCTCACTCCACAACCTTGGATGAGTGAGAGGTTTGATGTATCCTTCTTCTACAGCATTCCATGCTCCCATGTCACTTGCTTGAATGAAGTACATCATTCTATTCTTCCAATAGGCATAGTTTAGCTCCATTGAAGAAAGGAGGCTTGTTGACGGGCATCGAATCAAGACCGGAGTCGAAGTTTGAAGTGGAGGCCATTGATGACTTTGTAATCGATGTAACTCTTCCCGGATCGACTCAAGAGGCGATTAAACCTTCAAATGAGTTAGGCTCTGATACCAATTGTTGAGTTAATCGAATGACGAAATTGGCCAAGAGGGGGGTGAATTGGCAATAAAAATTTTGTGGAAGCTTTTGCAGAAAATTGAAAGCAATTGCACAGCGATTTACAGTGGTTCGACTTTCTCAAACAAAGTCTACGTCCACTACCTTAGCTATCCACACTAAGGATTTTCCAACAAATTCACTAATTTGTTCTTTCTTTTGAGGCCAAAGAGATAACCTTACAATTCCCTCAAGAGTATACCCCAACTCTTGAGAACACTCTTTTCTCAAAGAGAAGATTACAAATTGCAAACTTACAAGAAAACCTCACAAGGTAAGATGTTTGCACAATTCTAGAACAAAGAAAAGAACACTCAAAGATGAATACAATTGAGCACAAAAAGTGTTCTTGAAAGCAAAATGAATATTGAATGAAAATGGGCTTGAAATGCTCAAACTTGAGGTTTGATGCTTTCTCTTTGATTCTCTCTTGATTCTAGTTGCTTGATGTTTCTTGTTGTTGATCAATGGCTTCTAAGCTTGCTTAAATACACCTTGAATCACTTCTGAACGTTGGGGATAATTAGAGAAGATATTATAGCCGTTTTAGTGTGAAAACATTTAATAAAACAGCTTGGACAGTGGGGGGAATCGGTTCCCTATCATAGGGAATCGGTTCCCTAAGTGTAAAATTCAAATATTTCGACCGTTGAACAGGGGGGAATCGGTACCCCCTTGGGGGGAATCGGTTCCCTCCGAGCATTCTGGAAATCTCGGAGCCAAACCATTCAGGGGGAATCGGTTCCTCCTATGGGGGGGAATCGGTTCCTCTGAGTATTCTGGAATTTTTGGCTTTGAATTGGTTCGAAATACTTTGTAAAATATTTTGAAATTGTTTTATGATTAAAACTTTTTACCTTAAGTAGGAAAATGATTTTTGAAATATTTGGAGTAAGTTTTTATATTCGAATAGTTATATCGAATATACTTAGAAAATCATTTGGAAAATCTTAAAATCCATTTAACTTAATTTGTTATATCGAAATATTAAAATGTTTCAACATATTGGTTTTGATATTTTTTGGGTCGATACTTGTAGTTATTGTACATACCTAAATATGTACTGCGAATTTAATGTTGTACCCACCCTTTAACTACCACTACCAATACCACATCCTATTGAAAGCAGCACGACTGAAACATGTTCAAAATGAACCTTTGCTTACATCTCCATCAACTCCTGGACCACTGAACTTACACAACAAAATTTTTGCCATGGACAATACTGATGTAGACAATGTTAAGCCAACCGAGGAATGCCATGAAGTATATAATGTTGATGAATCTGACAGATTGGTTGGTCAGCTCTTCTGTTCACGTGATCAAGCTTGGTACTTTTACTAGGGATTCGCACGGGAACATGAGTTTAGTGCACGTAAGGGAACAATACGGCTTGACGTGGAAGGGAATGTGAAGACACAAGAATTTTGTTGTTCCAAAGAATGGTTTCGAGTATCAAAAATCAATACTGTTGATCGCCAACGTGCTCATACGCCAGTCACAAGAACAGGATGTAAGGCTAGAGTCGTAGTTTACAACAACAAATAAACGATCAGTGGGTTAAAGTAAGTCTGATCAGAAACATAATCATGCATTGTGCACACCTGCTATGACACCATTTATGCGTTCTAATAGAGCTGTAAGTAAGGCTGATATCGATGAGGCAACAACATTGAAAGAGGTCGGTGTTGGCACGTCACAAGTAATGAACTATTTAACGCAACAGGCAGGGGGCTATCATAATGTTGGATTTACACATAAATACCTCTACAATGCACTTCAAAGAGGTAAAACAAAGGAAATCGTCGATGGGGATGTGAATGCGCTTATTGCCTACTTTGATTATAAGAAACATGATGATCCCGAGTTTTTTATGACATACTCGGTAGAGACGAATCGGGGGCATTGTATAATCTTATTTGGTCGGATTCTACATCGAGATCGGATTACACATGCTTCGGTGTAATTGCGTTCGACACAACGTACAAAGATAATTTGTATGGTCGACCAATTATGCCTATTGTTGGTGTCAATCATCACCATAACACAATTGTGTTTGCCACTGCCATAATCGCTGACGAGACGTCTCAATCTTTCGAGTGCTACAGAATTTTTAGAAGCCAAGATGAATAAATCACCTATTCAGTTGTCACCGATGGGGATAGGGCAATGCAGAGGGCTATCAAATATGTTATCCCTTATACTAAGCACAGATTATGTTCTTGGCATCTTTCGCAATGCACAAGCTAACATTGGTGACCCAAAGTTTACAGCAGCATTCTCAAAATACATGGCTTCCTGGTGGACAACCAATGAATTTGATATTCAATGGCGTTTGGTTGTTTCAGAATTCAACGTCCAAAAGCATCCATGGGTGATTGAGAAGGGAAATACACACACTTATGGGCACAAGCATATCTAACCGGTCTTTCTTTTCCAATATCGCTCAACACAAGTGCGAGTCTATGAATGCTTCACTAGCTATTGCACTGAAACACAGAAGATATTTAGATGTTGTTCGTGCAATTGAAGATGGATTAGTAGAATGCGTATGATGAGTTGAAAGCGGATTACTTAAGTTCCCATATGAAGCCCTTCCAAATCACAACACTGGTCGACCTTGAAAGCCATGCCGCTGCGATTTTTACCCGCGAATCTTTTCGTGTGTTCCAAGATGAACTTATACGGGAGACATTGTATCGGATTGAGGCAGAGATTAAGTCCTTATCAGATGAATGTCAACATTATATTTTGTCAAAGTATGCAGAAAAAAATATGAAATTTGAAATTAGTTTTGATTCTCGTACGAAAACTCTAATTTGCTCCTGCAAAAAATTCGAGACCGTTGGACTTCCGTGTCGCCATCAACTTCATATTTTGAAGCACTTGGACTACACATATTTGCCTGGGACTTTGATTCAAAGTAGGTGGACTAATGATGCGAAGGCTTCTGCACCTAGTTATGTTGATTTGAATGTGTCTCCAGAAGTGATGCAAATGGCAAGGTTCGCTGCTCTACGTTCAACGTCAAGTAGGTTATGCTACATTGCATCAAAGACAGACGAGTCTTTCAAAACCGCAAGAGATGAGATGAAAAAACTAATAGAAGAATTAGAAAACTCGTTTGGTTTGAATGATTCAGTCAACCAGAGCATTGTAGTAAACAACGTTCGTGACCCTCAACGAAAACAACGCAAGCGAAAAGAAGTGCCGAAGAACAAGGTCGAGAAGAAAATTAGGCGATGTGGGTACTGCAATGGTGAGGGACATAACAAACTAACATGTCCTCAAGTCAATCTCAGTTTGAGTACAAGCACACATCCTACATCAACTGATTTTTTCGAAGACGAAATGGAATGACAACGATCTCCATATATCGTAAGTATCAACATGACTCATATTGTTTATAAGAAACATGTACATATAAATATTTTGAATGAAGGAAGAAAAACCGCGTTACTTAAAATTAGCGACACAATATTTAAAAGTGTCGATATAGGTTTTAGACCTATTCGCTCATAAAACTGGTATATTTATACCAGTTATATTATAAAATTATCTATTACATTATAATTCTGGGTTCCGATGTGTAAACGTCGACACTTTTTGACAAGGTATCGACACATTTTTCTTCCATTCTGGACATAAAGTACCGACACAATATTAAAAAGTGTCGACATAGGTTGTAGACCTATTCGCTAATAAAACCGGTATACTTATACCGGTTATATTACAAAATTATCTAGTACATTATAATTCTGGACATAAAGTACCGACACAATATTAAAAAGTGTCGACATAGATTGTAGACCTATTCGCTAATAAAACCGGTATACTTATACCGCTTATATTACAAAATTATCTAGTACATTATAATTCTGGACATAAAGTACCGACACAAAATTAAAAAGTGTCGATATAGGTTGTAGACCTATTCGCTCATAAAACCGGTATATTTATACCAGTTTTATTACAAAATTGTCTATTACATTATAATTCTGGGTTCCGATGTGTAAATGTCGACACTTTTTGACAAGGAATCGACACATTTTTCTTCCATTCCGGACATAAAGTACTGACACATTATTAAAAAGTGTCGATATAGGTTGTAGACCTATTCGCTCATAAAACCGGTATATTTATACCGGTTATATTAAAAAATTATCTATTACATTATAATTCTGGGTTCCGATGTGTAAATGTCGACACTTTTTGACAAGGTATCAACACATTTTTCTTCCATTCTGAACATAAAGTACCGACACAATATTAAAAAGTATCGATATAGGTTGTAGACCTATTCGCTCATAAAACCAGTATATTTATACCGATTATATTACAAAATTATCTATTACATTATAATTATGGGTTCCGATATTTTTTCAATCGACACTTTTGAAAAGGTATCGACACATTTTTCTTCCATTCTGGACATAAAGTACCGACACAATATTAAAAAGTGTGAAAACTTTGTTGTGGATATCATGGAAAACAATGATATAGTAATGTGTTTCGATACATTTACAAGCAGATGTAAAATACATTAATAACTAGTATTGATATTTCAACAATCCTCAAATGTATATGTATACAGAGAAGCAAATATGAAATAATTAATGAAAATATACACACAATATAATCACACCAAAATATACATACACAAGAATGTTCAAATAATGTACCGACAAACGAAATTAATCCGATGAAAAAGGGTTATTTCTAACGAAGTTCGGAACATTAGAGGCCTTCAACAAATTTTCCAAATACTCTCGTATGTTTCCGCCTTTTTCTGAAGACATACATAAATAATTTCAATTATCAAACTAATGAGGTGCAATTTTACTAACAATAAACTAAATTCGAATAAGCATGAATAAATTTGTGCCATACCTAGAGCATTGTCGTTCGAATGGGAAGCAACGTCAAAGGTATGTGGACATATGTAATTGTATTTCTATATAAACACATAAGTTATTAAAATAAATAATCAATGTCTGAACACCTGTTCAACTGGAAAAACCTATTGCATAAATGCAACTTACCGGATTATAAATCATTTTTTTCGCTGAATCATCGACCAAAAGTGTATTTAGCTAGTTAAAATCTGGACACTCGTTCCAAACATCATTGAGATCTTTACAGTAGGTAACAGTATTGTATGTTTTGCATTTTACTTGATCCTGTTCACAAACAGTCGAACATAAATATGTAGGAATCATAGACAACGAAAAGTCAGCAAACTGTAGTGACATTCATCTTACCCACACGAATAGAAAATGCTCAGAAAATAAAGGTAGTTTCTCAAGTACACGGTCGACGTTATGCCTGAGATTGTAATCAAG
Organism: Hibiscus syriacus; assembly: GCF_006381635.1. Classification (NCBI taxonomy): domain Eukaryota; kingdom Viridiplantae; phylum Streptophyta; class Magnoliopsida; order Malvales; family Malvaceae; genus Hibiscus; species Hibiscus syriacus. The sequence goes on along the minus strand of NW_024062784.1, from coordinate 1,608,883 downwards.
TTTGAATATTAACATTCAAATGTATATTAACGATTTTGACTACAGTAATTCAATTGCTCCAAACATGTTCTAACCTCATCTTTGAAGACCAAAGGGCAACAACAAAATTGTCGATACAAAATTGCATAAATTCAAATAATCCTGTTCTGAGGACAACATCTACAACATGAAGAAAATGAGATTAAAGTTCTACGCTTATATGTTAAAATAATGGATACAAAAGAATAGAATTAAAACCTGCAGGCAGTCTTGGGATATAGGTAAGGACGCCATTGAGATCAAAAATTAAAAGTTTTCTTGAAGGCGGCGTTACAGACACAATATACTTGTTTGGATCTGTAACACCCCAACCCGTACCCGACCCGAATACGAGTCTGAGGTGTCACATTGACTTTTCAAACTTTGACTCTTGATAAAATTCAAGGAATTTTTAAAACATTTCATTAAAGTAAAAGAGGTTTAGTTACATAAACTGACCACAATAACCAAAATCAATCAGAGCATATTTAATTCAACCAATTAGTACATGCCAACTATACTCAAAATAACCAAAAACATTTAAATCCTCTATTTTCTGATCTGAAATTTTGTAAGGGAGGTGATGACCTGTCTTACTCTTCTTCTCTTCTCTTCTTGCTTCTGTACCCTACGTGTGAAACAATCACACGCTAAGTCGAAGACTTAGTGAGGCATAAAAACTTATAATGCACTTTATAACATATATCAATATATGCATGTTCTGTTCTATCATGCTATACCAAATTACATGATTTCCTCATATCATGTAAAATCATATCAGATTAATTAACAATAAATACATACATACACATAAATCATCATTAGCAGTTTATCATGTAATCACATACTTTTATGCTTAAACTTTTCAATCAAACACTATACACACACAACATCATATCATTTGTAATACATTTATCATATCACTAACATATATTTGTTTATATCTCTTGATTAACCCATGTACATATGTGAGAACTATAGATATGTGAGTTTATGGAGGTTGTGCACTAATGTTCACCACAGCTCATATAAATGCACCGAAGTGCCACATAGAATTGCACCGTAGTGTCGTGTAGAATTGCACCGTAGTGCCATATAATAATGTCCATAAGGACCACATATCATTCCTTAAGAATCATATACATATACTATGGATCAAGTATGTGTCTCACCAGACTTCACACATGTTCCAAAGAATACATATGTCCCGAAGGACCACATATCATTCCTTAAGAATCATATACATATGCCAAGGATCAAGTATGTGTTCACCAGACTTCACACATATTCCAAAGAATATATATGTCCCGAAGGACCACATATCATTCCTTAAGAATCATATACATATGCCAAGGATCAAGTATGTGTCTCACCAGACTTCACACATGTTCCAAAGAATACATATATGTCCCGAAGGACCACATAGACCCTCGACTCTTGGCATGCCAACTATACCCTAGCTCTCATGACACATAACATGGGCATTGTCATTTATAACAGTTCACTTCACTTATTCATATCATTCCTTTCTGTCACGTACCACATGTACATGTAATCATTGATCTTACAATCACATATTTCATATAGTCACTTGGCTTATTTCATTCACATTGGGCATGTCTCATAGCACATATCACACATGCATATAATCATGTAACATATATAATAACCTATATCCATTCATGTATCCATGCACATATCAAAATCATAAATCAAATAACATTGTATTATTACATACTTTGTTCCATAGCCATATATTTACAAACCTTATACTTACCTAGTTTACTCTATTTCACACATAGTCACATAATCACGTAATTTACTTACGCATAGATCATTTTCATACCTAAATCATATAACACCCAATTCTTCCTCATAAAGTTACATGTTATATTCATATAATATCATATTATCCTATAAGTAAATACTTATCTTATGGTTTGGTATCATCATTTATACTCAATTCCCTTCACTAATATATTATTCTCATATTACTCTATAGTCTAATCTTATTTAACTCATCACCTTTCTCATGTAGTCATATAAATCTATATATTAATTCTTATAATTGATCACTTATACTATTAACATGTATGGTCACTTATCATATAACCTATTTCACATTCCCATGCAATCATATAGACCATTCATATTAATTCCTATACTTATCACAATACATGTATTCACACAATCATTTAACACATATTGTAATATATATCACATATACCCAAATCAAACATATGCCTATAATCATAAATTAATGCATTCTAATATAGGAAATAGACTCGTCGCAAGTCTTATTTCTATTAAACATCATAAACTAACTTGTATGCACTCACCTGGCCTCACTAGTCCATTCCAATCTCTTATCTTCCCTTTTTATCGATCTTACTTGTCAATGATTCCAGAACTCATTTAGGCTTTGAATCTACATAATTATACATTTTAAGACAATTATTAGATACCTACACCTTGTAATTTGATACTAACAACTTAAACGAACTTATTAAACCAATATTTACAATTTTTCTTTAGGGGGAATCGGTTTCCTACTAAGGGGGTATCGATTCCCTCATGACATTCTGAAATTTTTGTTCGTTTGAAGGGGTATCGGTTCCCCTTGAATGGGTACCGATTCCCCTTGCCCAGAAATCATTTTTAGCTCGAAAATCACTTCATTTTCAGCTCAACACTTCATATATCATCCCCCTTTTCATTCTTAACTCTAGTACATACTTAAACCAATCTATATCATTTATTTCATCTTAAACCTCAAAATCCTATTTCCATATGTAATTCAAGAATCATACTAAATTTTCTATATGTTCTAAATCCAATTCTATCACTCCAAATCTCTTAATTTAACTATTGACAAGTCAAATTTAACTTCCAATTTAAGAAATGAACTTTATTCCAAGATTTCATTTGTAAACTCTAAATCTTTAATCTCTCATAACTCCATCATCCTTTGCTTTTAAGATGATTTAAGCTTTCCTTAAGCTTAGTTATCATCTAATAATTAAAACCCAACCTTAAAATCAACAATTCAATTATAAACAAAGAAACTTACCTTTGGCTCTTGGCTTCCACGTGAAGAAGAAGAAGAAAGGAGAAGAGAACTCTGGAGAATTCTCTCCCTTTCCACGTGTATTTATAATCCCATTTTTAATTCATTTCTTGGTCAATTGACCCTTTTGCCCTTTATTTCCTTTAATAATTATTAAATAACCTTCATCATATATATCCAATAATCATTGAACTATTTTATTCTTATACTTTAGTCACCAAATTCTGAAACTTTACAATTTGGTCACTAACCCGATATTGCGGATGTTATAGGATCATCATCATCATCATCGTCATCTTCATCGTCATCTTCATCGTCAGCTTCATCTTCATTGACCGCTTGGTTGTCCACATCTGTTAAAAGAAAATAAAATACAGTTCAGAACGTGTAAATGTTTAGAAACATAAATAATGAATTACCTAACTCGTTTGATGTCGTTGACGTAATTCGTCACGCAACATGGAGACTTCATGTTACAATGATGAAATATCGGATCGCATTCCACTCACAAGGGAATCAATATGCTCCCAAAAATTGACCATGTATTCCATCACGGTCTTAATTGTGACATCCTCTGTAACTGGAGCTTCTTCCATCATTGCGTCTCCACTTGGTTGCTCTTCTTTATGGCCAACGGGGTCCGTTTCCTCCCTCTCTTGATCTAATCCGACCTCCTTGACACGCTTCCAACCGAGTTTTTCAACAAAATCATATCCCGCTTTTTTAATAAATACCATGTCAATCTTGCGGGTTAATCGAACAGGGGCGTCATGCGAAAAATCAACTTCCTTCTTCTTCAACAGATGGGTGATGACACATCCATATGGTAGTGTAGTTGAAATTGTTGCTCCCTTTGTGACCATATATACGATTGTATTAAATATGAGTTTTGCAATGTTTGGAGCCGTTTTGGATTTGGATTTATACTTTGCTATCCACCAATAATCGTTGTCTCGAAGCGTTGAATGTTTTCCCCCACTAGGCCGGATATACCATATGAGCATTTTGTGAAACACTCTCGACTCTACATCAAGGTGAATTGGGCTATTTCTAGCAACCCGTTTAATTGTAGACCAATCTACACCATTTTCATATGAATCCCCTTTATTCGCTACACCTAAACCCTCCGCAATAGTTTCCAGAGATATATATATATATATATCATTCCCCATGACATGTGTATTAATTCCTATTATATTAGTCTTATTAGGCTCGTGCTGTAAGGAAGCATTGTTGTAGAAGACTCTAACTAGGTTGGGATAATATCTTGGTTCTACACCAAGGAATTCAAGCCAACCCCAAGATATAAATGTGGATTTAAAACTAAATGCATATTTATCATCAAACAATAAACCCAGGTCAATGACACGTTTGGGACGAATCTTCCTTACTTTAAAACTCGTCTGCCATCTTTGTTTCTCCATATCGAATCTAAAGTTCAGAGTTTCGAAGGACATGATTTCCTCAGAAGAATCGTTTGTTTCAGAAGGAGGTTGTGGTTGAGAAGAACTGGGTTGAGAAGAGCTTTGAGAAAGACCGCGCTTCTGACGCTGACGTTTTGGAGCTATTTTGGTTGGATGCTATTACAATGGAACACAAATACATTCAGGAAAAAAACTCCAATATAGAAATCAATCAAACCCATAAAATATCGATAAATTTACCTGAATATCTGATCGTCACTGTTATGATAACGCTAGTATTCTTCGGTGAGGAAGAGTTATCTTCTGCCTGCTTGCCTTTATGTTTAGGGGTTTTCGATTTAGAGTACTATATATAATGAACGGTGAAAAAACACTTGATATTTAAATTAGTATCGACAAAACATTAAACAGTGTCGATACATATTATATACCAATTCTCCCATAAAACCGGTATACTTATACCGGTTAGATTGAAAAATTACCTAATACATTATACTTTTGGGTTTCGATGTTTATGGGATCGACACTTTTTATATATGGATCGACACTTTATGGTTGCACCCTGTTTGCCATTTATTTTGGACCAAAAATATCGACACAAACTACAAAAGTGTCGACACATTATTTAGACCTATTCTCTCATAAAACCGGTATACTTGTACCGGTTAGATTGAAAAATTACCTATTGCATTATACTTATGGGTTTCGATGCTTATGGGATCGACACTTTTTATATATGGATCGACACTTTATTGTTGCACCCTGTTTACCATTCATTCTGGACAAAAAATATCGACACAAACTACAAAAGTGTCGATACATTATTTAGACCTATTCTCTCATAAAACCGGTATACTTGTACCGGTTAGATTGAAAAATTACCTATTACATTATACTTATGGGTTTCGATGTTTATCGGATCGACACTTTTTATATATGGATCGACACTTTATTGTTGCACCCTGTTTGCCATTCATTCTGGACCAAAAATATCGACACAAACTACAAAAGTGTCAATACATTATTTAGACCTATTCTCTCATAAAACCGGTATACTTGTACTGATTAGATTGAAAAATTACCTATTACATTATACTTTTGGGTTTCGATGTTTATGGGATCGACACTTTTTATATATGGATCGACACTTTATGGTTGCACCCTGTTTGCCATATTGTAAATTTGCCTTTTACTTTAAAGTGAATTTTGTAGTTATTGTACATACCCTCAATATATATGGAATGACCATTCATTCTCGCACATGATGACAATTATGATGACATTTGGTATAATACAGACAACAATCTCCATATATCGTAAGTATCAACATGACCCTTAATGTGTATAAGAAACATGTACAACAACATACTGCTAACTTTTCTCATCTCATTCATAATTATATTCACATACAAAATTATAAATCGTATACAAAATTATAAATCTTATACAAAATTAACCCTACATTTACATCATTGCATCTTTTTGTTATTCTTATGTATCATGGCAGCTTTTGTTATCTCTTGTCTTCGTTGATTTTGATTTTGGCTTACGAGATCGTTTAATATTCGCGATCGATCCCACTCTCCAACAACCTATATTCAAATTGTCAGAACGTTAAGTATTGTAAACTACAGAATTCAATCTACGACTTTTAACAATTTTACCACAAACGAATTTTTCTTTCCACTTACAAAATCACCAGTTGCCCCTGTAGAACCGATCGATTCCATCCACATCATCACATACATGCCGCAATCATGTCTGTTACAAAATTTGAAAACCACACATGTCAATTATGATGAATACTGCGTAAATTAAGCTTTCTATTTGTGATAACATCTCATACCCATTCAATTGCTTATTCTTCTTATGCTCCACAAATTTGAAATTTTTCAATGGATACTTTCCTAGAGATCCACAGGATTCAACTCAAATGCGTTTCTTATTATAAAAATCTAATATTTTAATCTGCATTAAATAGAAGAAGTTATGATCCAAAAAATTATGCATTATAATTTACATAATGTCCTTTCATACATACATACATACCAATCTCTTAGCATCCTTCACTCTCTGTTTAGCTGTTTTAGTTGTAAACATACTATCATATATTGTTGCAACACGATCTACCATATCCAACAACAACAGATACCAATGTGAATTATGGTAGTTTATTGTGATCATGATCTGCAACAAATTTCACACCCAATTTGACAAAATTCAACATTCTATATCCGAAAACATCATTTGCAATTGGTATGGTGTCTTACCTTCTCACAATCGGTGAATTTCATATAGTTATTCAATATGGGACCCCAGAAGGTAGCAATACTCTCAACACTTTCTTTGTTGTTGGCATCCAATGCCTGCTGCTGCAATTACGCAACAAACATTATTAATTTACCGTCTATAACACTACTTATCTCCATTTATTAATTTAACTCACCGCTAAGTGGTATGGAAGGTAGTCAATCCTCCGGAGTGACTTCTGAGAATCGTAGCATACTGTCTAGGCGAGCAAATCAATAACCTAACAAAATTAATTACACAATTAGAACATATTCAATAAGTTTTAACATTTTCTACTTTCTACTTACCACATCGCCAACCCATTCCGTAGGCTTCAACGTTGCAACGTCGTATACACTAGCGAATTGATTTCCCATTGAGATTACAGAATATCTGTATGAATCATTAGGATTAATATGTTGTCATGAAATATTTAAATATAACTCACAAAGCAATATATTTCACTTACTCCGATTCTAACTCACTATTCCATAAATAATCACAAATTACAGCTTCGATGTCATCAATTCCGCTTGGAATATCCGCTTTTTCAACCTATAATTTTACATACAAATTTTTGTCACAACAACATAATAAAAATCAAATTAAGTTTTCTTTTATTCAACTTACCTTCTGCTTCTTCTTCTGGGGTGCAGGACATTCCGAATCCAAATCTGCTGCTATAACACTCTCCGGTGTATAAATGACATCGACTTCCTTCCTCCTCATTTCTTCCATCTATTCTTCTTCCTCCTCCCTCTTTTCTTCTTCATATTTTTTCAGTTCATCGTATTTTTTTCTACATAGCTCTTCATCTCTTTTATTTCACCCTTCAATTGATCTCCTTCATCTAAGTATTTATCAACCACCCCCTTCACCCCCGTAAGTTCACTCCTCAATTCCACAACCTCCTTCACCACTCCCTCAAATTTTTCACCCGTCACCATCTTAATATCACTCCTTAACACCCCAACTTCTTTCACCACTTCACCCCTCAACACCTCTACTTCTTTCACCACTCCATCTATTTTTCCTTCCACTACCCCCTTATGCATCTCAAGTGTATCTTCGACTCTCTCAAGTTTCTCTTCGACTCTATCAAGTTTATCTTCGACTCTTGATTGTCTTTGCATGATATCAAATTGGATTTTTTTGATATCAGCCAATTCAGACATTAAAATGTCGAAGTTACTATGTTTTCCCTCACCGTCGTCCCACTCACCGTCATCCCTCAATACAACCATCTCTCATTTCTTCTCCTCTGCCTCCTCTACATCCTTACCAATAACCTTCAAAATTAAATTACAATATTAAGACATTGATTATATTCTTAATATTATTTAATTACATTTATTACCATTTCTTGCTTCTTCGCTCTATCCAACTTAAAATTCATCATCACTCTAACCACCTCTTCCTTCTCCCATGCACGGATGCATGCCACTCCGGTTCTTTCATAAGCCGACACTACCTCAAAGCCCGACCAAAAATCGAACAGTGCAACATGCATTTATAATAAAATTTATATTTTTATATAAAAACACAAAAAAGTTCTTCAACTCATTTACCTCTAAGATTACTATACACCCTTTGAGGTATCTCTGGCTGCCCTTTTTAAAGGTGATTATTGATTCAATCAATCTCGAATGGATATATTCAGCCCAATTGAATTCACCCTTCAAGCCTTCATCGCAAATGAGCTTCATATGTTCCTTGTTCGTTGACGTATGACCCGTTGGACAAAGAAAGATACCGACAAGGTATAATAGAACTCTGGCCTTCAGCTCATCCCCAACGTAAGATCCACTTTTTATTTCCTCTTCAATTTCAGCATATGTCACCTTCTGCTTCAAACCATATTTGGAGGCAAGTGCTTTCCAGTCCTTACTCTTACAGACTTCTACAACACTTTTGCCTTCATTTTCTACCCCCAATACGGCTGCAGCACATGAGATCCCGAGAGGAAATGAAAAATCACCATACTTAGCAATACATTGTCTGACATCAAATTGCGCCATCAAGGATCGACACAATTCCCTCCGAATAGGTCGATCCCTTACTCCTACCAACGATCCAAAACCTATTTCTCCCAGCACATTCAACTGACCATTCTCCTTAAGGTGTTTAATTAATGAATTCACCCTTTTAATGCTGCATCTTGTCGACACTTCCTACATTTTTAACAATATATAATGTTATAGTTCTTATATATTTTGTATCAACATATTTACAAGTTTAATGAATACCTTATTTTCATGTGCTTTCCTCCGTTCTTTGTATTCTTTACTATCATTCCTTGACTGTGTGATGTAAGGTTCCTTTTCAGCATCACTCATTGAATTCCATTTGGACCTTACATCTTTTGTCATCTAATATTAAACATAAACGTTTCTTAATCAATACATTAACACTAAATACTACTCAATGTCAATTTCATTTTACATACTGAACCGCTCTGTGTGCCATCTTCCTTCATCCTTTTGCATTCGGCCATACTGTCAACATTTAAAATTTGTAATCAATTTAAAGTTTATCGATACTTTAATCCAATTACCATTTCAACAATAATAACAAAAAGACATTGATACTTACTAGAAGTACATATATCCACCCTTTGGTTGCTTTCGAGTCTCGGCCTCAATTTCAAAGTCATCTGCGCCACCAACAATTTTCCAACCCATTGACTCCATTTTTCCTTCATATATCAGTTTACGCAAATCAAATTATTTTGTTACATACACTTTATTCAATATACAAATATAAATAACTACTCTTGTGGTAAAACGGTTTTCTTCAAAAGAATTTGAATGACCACTACAAAATGTGTCGGCACATTTATACAACCTATAATATCATTTTCTACCTATAATATTTAATAAAAGTATCGACATTTATATTTTACCTTCAATATCACTTTCTACCTGCAATCGGTCTCAAATACTTCTTTACTCCAAAACCCCAAACAACACATAAAAACCCTATTCGCGATTATTGTAATAATAAAAAATTAGGGTTTCGACAACATACTTTTCGATTCGACTGCATCAACAAACAAACAAACATCGCTTTAGAAACGCCTTCTGAAATGCAACAACAATTACGCTTCGATTTCAAAAACTCGTCCGTTCTATCGATTTTCAGAGGATATTTAGATATGGCCTTTATATTTTCATCGGATATATTATTTATATTTAATCGATACAAATACAAAAGTGTCGATACTTTTATGTCAGGTGTCGATACTTTCAAAAGGATAATTACCTATTTCTTTGAAAGTGTCGATAATTTATTACACGTACTTACGAAAGTATCGACACTTTCAATATATCTGGTATCGTTTTACCGGTTTTATCATTTTGATACCGATTTTATCATATTTTTACCTGTTATATCGTTATGGATCGATATATATTTTTAAAGTATCGACACATTATAGGCGCTAAACTGCTTTTCTTTTAAATTCACAAAGTGTCGATCCTTATATAAAGTATCGACACTTTCAATATATCTGGTAACGTTTTACCGGTTTTATCATTTTGATACCGGTTTTATCATATTTTTACCTGGTATATCGTTTTGGATCGATACATTTTTTAAAAGTATCGACACTTTATAGGATTTAAAACTGCTTCTCTTTTAAATTCACGAAGTGTCGATCCTTATATTAAAGTACCGACACTTTAAATGTATCCGGTAGCGCTTTACCGATTTTATCATTTCAATACCGGTTTTGTCATAGTTTTACCTGTTATATCGTTTTGGATCGACACATTTTTAATTTGGATCGACACGAACCGACAAGTTAAGTTTGTCGGTTGCACAATTTTTTAATATTTCTTCATGACTTAGACCTACTACATTATTATTAGTCAACATTTTCGGTAACGCTAAACCGAATTTGTTAAATATCTTTTAATGTATCCGGTAACGCCGTATATTAACCGTATATTAACCCGCCTTTCATGTGACAATCCCATAGTAAGCACTAAGCGACTTTACACTTCAGTATCAGAGCAGCCGTTATTAACCGTCGTTTAGCTCAAAAAGCTTTGTTACCTGAGTTTCATAGCAAAAATGAGCATAAACGCGATGAGTTTTTCACTCAGAATCAACCCCTCTACCTGCATCACTCAAAACCCACCAAAACCCCTCCAAACCTAGGTTTCTAACCATCAGATGCTCCCTCCCTCTCTCCTCTGACTCTGCCGCCACTGGTAACTTCTTTTATTTTTCTTTCCTTTTTTCCTTTAAATTTGAAAAAAAATGTTGAAACTTCTTGGTTGTTTGGGTGGTTTTAGGGTTGGCGGAGAGGCCATGGAAGGTAGCGGATGCTAGGCTGGTTCTTGAAGATGGTTCTATTTGGAGGGCTAAATCCTTTGGTTCCTCATGAACCCAAGTTGGTGAAGTGGTTTTCAACACTTCTCTGACAGGGTAAAGATGATACAGTGTTTCGAATTTCAATTTCTCTTTGTGATTTAAACTAAATTAAAGAAAATTGCACTTGTAATGTTGGTTTCTTGAACAATAAGTGTGGAAAGGTCATTTTTGATGAATTTGCGTAGTAGTTATCAAATTTTTTTCTGTAATGTGGCGATTTCGACTATTCGCCTCAATAAATGAAGATTATCATCTCCATGCATTGTCTAATGAATGCCAAATATAAATGTTGCTCAGGTATCAGGAGATTCTCACTGACCCTAGTTATGCTGGTCAGTTTGTCTTGATGACCAATCCACACATCGGCAACACTGGAGTAAATTTTGGTGGGTGAATGTTACATTCCATATCTTCTCAATTCAAATTTTTGGAAAGCTATATATATTATCTGATTGATGTGTACTGCCATCAGATGATGAAGAATCGAGGCAGTGCTTTCTTGCCGGTTTGGTGATCAGAAGTCTAAGCATTGCGTAAATTTTCTACTTTTAATTGTCTTAGATTTGCAATTTACACATTTGACACAAACAGTTTGCTTATTTGTGTTTTCAAATTTTGATTGTATGTTCTGCAGTACTTCCAATTGGAGATGTGTTGAAACCCTTGGTGATTATTTAGCGAAAAGAAATATTATGGGAATTTGTAAGTTGTAATATATGCGACTCTGTATCCATTTAGTAAAATGCTTAAGGTTAGATGACATACTGATATAATAATTTGTTCAGTCTTTGGCCATGACTTTGAACCTCCTTTCATCTTTTGATGCTTTTGTAAAATGACAGATGATGTTGACACACGTGCTATCACCCGGAGATTGAGGCAAGATGGAAGTCTTATTGGGGTTTTGAGCACAGAACAATCTAAAAGTGATGAAGAACTTTTGAAAATGTCACGTTCGTGGGACATTGTAGGTAAGATGAAGGATTATCGTATCGGAGCATTTAGTGAGGATAAAATTAGTTGTATTCATGTTTTTATTTTACAGGCATCGATTTAATTAGTGGTGTTACCTGTGATGCCCCTTATGAGTGGGTGGATCAAACAAAATCAGAATGGGACTTCAACTCGGGTGGAAGAGATCAAGAGACTTATAGAGTTAGTAATAATTTTTAAAGTCAATGTTAGAGATTTCTGATTGCTCTTACACATGTAAAATGCTTTTCAAATTGAAGGTTGTTGCCTATGACTTTGGGATCAAACATAATATACTTCGACGTTTAGCATCTTATGGTTGTAAAATCACTGTCGTCCCATCCACCTGGCCAGCAGCAGAAACCCTTAAGATGACTCCAGATTGGGTTCTTTTCAGCAATGGTCCGGGAGATCCATCTGCTGTTCCTTATGCTGTTGAAACAGTTAAGGAAATTTTGGGAAAAGTTCCTGTTTTCGGAATTTGCATGGGCCATCAGTTACTTGGGCAAGCTTTGGGTGGTAAAACCTTTAAGATGAAGTTCGGTCACCACGGAGGAAATCATCCTGTTCGCAATCTCCGTAATGATCGTGTAGAGATTAGTGCTCAGGTATGTATCAGCAGCCAAACTATTTCCTTCGAATAAGTACTTCATAGAGGAAGTTTTTACATATTTGCCAAGCATTTCAGATTGTATTCACATATTACTTGACAATGCTTTGAATTGTAGTATATATATGTTCAGATGCCTTTATGCTAGGTTATTCGGTTCATTATGTGTTTGAAGTTGTAACATAACTCTCGGGTTGTATTATAACCTCGGAGTTTGTGATTTGGTAGAATCACAACTATGCGGTCGATCCAGCATCGCTCCCTGATGGTGTAGAAGTGACTCATGTCAATCTTAATGATGGAAGCTGTGCTGGTCTAGCTTATCCCGCTTTAAATATAATGTCTCTTCAATACCATCCTGAAGCATCTCCAGGACCTCATGATTCAGACTGCGGTAAGAATGTCTTTCCTACACCTATTCTTGACGAACTTCTTCAAAAAGATTGCAAATTTCTAGTTAAGAAAGATATATTTGATTAATTCATGTTCTTTGTTGGTACAGCATTTAGAGAATTCATAGAGCTTATGAAGTCGGCAAAACAAGTTGCTTGAAGGAAATTAACAACTTATTCGAATGACTTAGCTATTGTTCAGTCGGTATCTTGCTTTGTCTGTCTGGTTATGGAACAATTCTTTGTGGAATAATTAATAGATAATTTGAATGTTAAGCGAGGCGGCATGATCATCTGCCTTCCATTTTAGTTATGCGGGAAGAGTAACCTGGTGTTATGGTTGCCAATAAGAATTTTCTCGATTGGCTATGCTACTGTTTGAATTCAGATGGTAAATTTGAGTGTTTGAATTTTTCATTTGTAAAATTCAAACGGGCTTGATCAATGAATATTTGAAGATATTCAGGTTAAATTTGATGCAAAAATAATTACTATATAAGATTTATAAGAATTTGATATCCAGCTACAACACCAATGGATATTAAATAAGATGGCACTGAGAGACGGGAATTAAACACCAATTATCCGCCTGCCACCGTCTCCATCATAGCAATGGGGACACCGGTGGACGTTTCAAATCACAGAAATTAAAGGCTAATAATAACACATCAAAATCACGAACACCATCCCACAAAGATCGTCCCCCGCACAAACCACTACTATGAGTTCACTCGACACATGAAACACAAAAAAAAGGGCAAACTAAATGGGAAATGCAACTCACCAACAACGCACTTACAACTTAGAAGCACTTCCTGTGGACAATAGATGGACCGGACTCGTCATACTCACCCTTGGAAATCCACATCTGATGCAACAGGTAAAGCAATAATGTTAGTCTCAGACAACCAACCAACGTGCATATAAATGCAAAACATGAACCGAATATGCAAAAATATTAACCTGCTGGAAGGTGCTGAGTGATGCCAAAATGGATCCTCCGATCCAGACACTGTACTTTCTCTCTGGTGGTGCGACGACCTTAATCTTCATGCTGCTAGGAGCAAGGGCAGTGATTTCCTTGCTCATACGGTCTGCAATACCAGGGAACATAGTTGAACCACCACTAAGAACAATGTTACCATAGAGATCCTTCCTGATATCTACATCACACTTCATGATAGAGTTGTAGGTAGTTTCATGGATTCCAGCTGCTTCCATCCCTATGAAAGATGGCTGGAAGAGGACTTCAGGACAACGGAATCTCTCAGCTCCGATAGTAATGACTTGTCCATCAGGCAACTCATAGTTCTTCTCAACAGAAGAGCTGCTCTTGGCAGTCTCCAGTTCCTGCTCATAGTCCAGGGCAACATAAGCAAGCTTCTCCTTCATGTCACGGACTATTTCCCGTTCAGCAGTGGTGGTGAACATGTAACCTCTCTCGGTAAGGATCTTCATCAAAGAATCAGTGAGATCACGACCAGCAAGGTCAAGACGGAGGATGGCATGTGGAAGGGCATATCCTTCATAGATTGGCACAGTATGAGAAACACCATCACCAGAATCCAGCACAATACCTGTTCCAATAGGGAGATAATCCAGTGTCAGCATCATTACATACAATCTAAAAAGATGTGAAAACTCGAAGAGATTTCTATTTTAACGAACCTGTAGTACGACCACTAGCATACAAAGAAAGAACAGCCTGGATGGCAACATACATGGCAGGTACATTGAAGGTCTCAAACATAATCTGCGTCATCTTTTCTCTATTGGCCTTGGGGTTGAGAGGTGCCTCGGTGAGAAGCACAGGGTGCTCCTCTGGGGCAACACGGAGCTCATTGTAGAAAGTATGATGCCAGATCTTTTCCATATCATCCCAGTTGCTAACAATACCATGCTCAATAGGATATTTCAATGTCAGGATACCTCTTTTAGATTGTGCCTCATCTCCAACATAAGCATCCTTCTGACCCATCCCAACCATAACACCAGTGTGTCGGGGACGGCCAACAATACTGGGAAAAACAGCCCTGGGAGCATCATCACCAGCAAAACCGGCCTGCATTCTAGACAAAATCAGCTCAACCATAACATAGCTCTCATTTAATAATAGTAATGGAGAATATAACTCAGGTATAGATGAAATGGTATCATCATCATCTCTAAGTGCCCAATCTTGTCCCAGTCTGAAATATAAGACTCAAATTGTCCTAATCCACCCATATTTTTAAAGGCTAACCCAAGCCCATTTAGGCTAACCTATATTATTTTTTTTCTAATTTTAAAGAAGTATGTCATTATTTATTTAATGCTTAGTAATTTCATATATTTCTCATAGTTTTTTAAACATATACAATTTAAAATATTTTTTAAATATTTAAATTAAAGTAATATAATTTATTTTCCATTTTTTTATAAAATTAGAAAATAGATCTGGCCAAGCTCGGGCCTACAATGAAGGAGTCTTAACTTGGCTCATTTTCTAAGTTGACCATATTTCTTTGATTAGACCATTTTTTTCAAGCTTAATATTTTTGTGCAACCCAATCAAATTTCAAGTGGTCCTTTGAAGGTAGGTAGCTCAACTCTTGGAAAAGTTTATTCAACTCTATAAACTAACTAACCTTGACCATTCCAGTTCCATTGTCACAGACGAGGGGTTGAATATCCTCACCATCAGCCATCTTTAACAATACTACAAGCAAGAATCGAGGTGGTAAGTATAGCAAAATAAATTGTCAACGGGGATTCTATGCCCTTCACCTAATCTAAACAAGTTTAAATTAAAGACTTTGGGAAATCATGTTCTAGTTTCTCTAATTAGAAAAAACAGAAACACTAGTCAATATTAATTTATTGAAACACAGAAAATAGAACAGTCCAATATCTTAGCTATATAAGAAACATAACAAACTGTAATACTTAAAAATAAAAATAATAGGCAACATTCATTTGAGATAATCTAATCAATCTACTGTATAATTCAATGGATAACAAAGTAAATCAATTAGAAATAAGAATCGATAATAGAATTTTTCTATAAGCTCGAAAAAATATCTTTGGAACGCATTAAAATTTACGCGATGAAAGCATTAATCAAGACAGGTTGGTAGAAGATCGAGTTCAAAATAAATGAAAAAATTGAATTCTCGTAAGATCTATGAATAAATCGCAAATGTAATGAAGCGGATCAAGCTAAGTAAAGATCTAGCTACAAAGAAAGCAGATCAAGTTAAATTTAACACTGTAGAGACTTCTACAGCTGTAGATCTCAGTTGCATCATCGTTTAAACATCAAACTCAAGCATTAAAACCCACAGATGATAGATCGGTGGATTTTGAAGAAAAATGAAAGCGAAGTTAAAAGATTTACCTAAGTAAATGAAAGGAGAAGGAGAAGAAGAAGCTTGAGAGAAAGAGAGAGACGTAAAGAAGAAGAAGAAGCAAAAACGATTCTTTTTCTCTCCTCTGAAGTGGTGTTGCTGTTGCTGCTCGAGACGGAAATGCAGTGTGTTTGGAAAGACAGGAAACGGGTATTTATGCCATGTTTCAATATCTTTTGGGGGAAGACATACTCATTCCTCACGGGTGATTTTTTTTTCACTTGGATAAATTATAAATTTTATCAGTCAACTTTACTTCATCTCTATTTTGGTCACTACAATTTTAAAAAAATTAATTTAATCATTAAAGTTTTGAATTGTTTGTGTTATGGTCACTTCATCATTAAATAGTTGACGACTTTATGATATGGAAAACGACACTAGAATAATATAATTTTCAGAAAAATAAATTTACCTCAAAACGACATCATTTTGGATTTCTATAAAATCGTTTTTCTTTTCTTCTTTCTTCTATATTTTACTTTTTCTCTATCTACCCAGACTTTGGCCAACGCTCGTTACAATCAACCGGCGTTGTCCGAGGACTATGAACCTAGAATTTTTCACTCGATTCGTTTCGTCCTCTTAACCATGAATCTAGTGTTTATTTAACCTGAAAACACCTCAAACTTCATTAATTCAATGTTGAACACTTCAATTTTTTATTATGTAATCTTTATAGTTTGTTGTTAAATGGAGTCCAAATGAAGACATGATACTCTCCATCCCACGATTGTATTAGTAGGTTTGTCGCTCCCATGCATCGAACTTTCTTCATTGAAGTTCTTTGTTTCATTGTGCATCAACCCTTCTCCCTTGAAATTTGGTGCCCCTTGTTACATCCGCCCCTCCGACTCGAAGTTTGTTATTCCCTTCTCGCATCGGTTCTTCCTTTTTAAAGCCCCGTGCCTCTTCTTGCGTTGACCCTTCTTACTTGAAGTTCGCCGCTTCTCCTTGTGTTGTCACTTCTTACTTGAAGTCTTTCACTCATTACCCACCTTCCCATGAGTGATCTCTCCGCTACTGCTTTTTCCTTTAACAGTTTGGCTCCCTTTCGACCCTTGGCTAATAGTATATGAAGGAATGCCCTTCACACGAACATCCTTGACAAGTTTTTCCTTCAATCCTTCTTTGGTTGTTGTCTCTGAAGGGTGATTTTCTCCACTTGAACACCCTCGAAAAGCTTTTTCTTCAACCTTATGGTGGTCTCTGAAGACATGTTCTTCCCACGAACATGCTCGGCATGTTCTTTAACAACTTTTTTAAACATGACCAACTCTTTCTGCACTTGGCTTCCACTCGCCTTGGCAGACACAAACATCATCACACCAAGTTTCATAGGCTCGTTACTCTTAGCCTCATCTTTTATCTTGGACAACTTGACTTGATTCGAACATCTCTGCAACTTGTGAGTCCCGTTACATTATAGCACTTTAATTACTAATTGTTCACTCTCAGTTTGACATCTTTATCCTTGGCTATCGCACCGAGTCTCTCTCCGTACTTGACTACTTTAACATTCACAATCTTGTCACTTCTCGATCCTGACATTACTACTTTGGAACTTGTAGTCACACTACATCTCCCTCTTGGCCTAGTGACATTGACATTTGCAATCGTGCCGAGTTTCTCTCTAGGTTCGGCTACCTTGACATCCGCAGTTGAATCTCCTATTGTTCTTGGCTTAGCCCTATTGATATATACAATCAATCCAAGTCCTATTATTTTTTTGACGCTTTTGACACGCATAATCGTACCAAGTCTCGCTGCACGTCTATCTCTTTGATGATGACAACAAGACGATTCTTCTCAAGACATTGCTATCATATGGGGACCATCACAGACACAGATCTATCCGAACGTCACATGTCGAATAGAGATCTTAATTCTTAATAGTTCTGATGGCAAATCCTTCCCGCTCATTTATACACTGAAATGCGCACAAATATTTTCCCAGCAAAGTCAAACTCATTTTTTTTCAAACTCATTCCTCAAGACTAAAGAGCAAAGTCATCAGAGTACTTGCTCCGTTATAAAATCTTCTCCCCATCGTTTTTCAAAAGCAAAGAGCTTGAAACGATGAAGCCGGAGGCTCTAACGCTGGTGTTGGTGAATTTAGCGGCGATAATGGAGCGAGCCGACGAGACGGTACCGCCCGGTGTTTACAAAGAAATCGGCACCGCGTTGCGAACGGATCCAACAGGGCTCGGCTCGTTCACTCTATATCGATCCATAGTTCAATCTGCTTTGTTATCCTTTAGCTGCTTGTCTCGCTATGCATCACAACCGTGACCATGTGATTTCTCTCGGTGCTTTCCTCTTCGCTGCTGCAACTTTTCTCGTTGCCATTTCCACCACTTTCCACCAGGTTTTTTTTATAGAGCTTTCTTGTTCTTTGCATTCTTTTTTTTTATGCTATTGATTTGGATTTTGAATTTTGTTTATTTTACATAACGAATAAGGTTAGGTTTATGTTCATTTATTTTTCAGAAGTATTTTATTCATTTTGTATTGGTTTAAATTTAAATGTTATATTTATATTCGTTTGTTTATTTGTTGTTTAAGTGGAAAGTTATTCTTTTATGTTGTAACCTTAGGAACTTATACCTTGACATATTCAGGTGCATAATCTATTACAATTCTCTTCTTTGGCGAATTAGGTTGCAATTTCAAGAGGTTTGAATGGGGTTGGCCTGCCATTGTCATACCAGCCCTTGAGTCCATTGTTGCTGATTCAACCCATGACAGCAACCATGGGGATACCAGGCTGGAGATTTGCATTCCATCTGGTTTGGATAATAAGCGTCGTAGTCGGTATTTTGGTTCGTCTTTTCGCTAAAGATCCGTGATTTTCCGATCATGATAACGTAGCCAGAGCACATGTTGGACATAGGTCTTTTTCATCACAGGTGAAGGACATGATCAATGAAGCAAAGTCTGCTATGAGAATACCAACTTTCCAAATCATTGTTGCTCAAGGTGTTTTAGGAGCATTTCCGTGGTCTGCTTTATCATTTGCTCCGATGTGGCTCGAGCTAATTGGCTTCTCACATGAAACGACGGCGACGATTATGACACTTTTCATGGTTTCGTGTTCACTTGGTAGTCTCTTTGGGGGAAAGATGTGAGATGTTCTAGCAAAACGCTTCCCGAATTCCGGAAGAATCATTCTGTCGCAGATAAGTACGAGTTCTGCAATCCTGATGGCCGCAGTTTTGCTGCTCGCATTACCTGATGATCCCTCCACTGCAGTTAACATGGCCTGGTTCTTTTCATCATGGCATTGTTCATGTCCTGGAACGGTCCAGCAACCAACAAGTATGTATTCTTGCTCTTCAATCAACTAACTTGGCAATAACTTTGATTGCAAGTCAATCTGGATAGTTTATCTGCATTTAATTAGCATTGGCTGGTATATAAATTGTGTGCCCAGTCCAATATTTGCAGAGATCATATCGGAAAAAATCACAAACAAGGCATTTATGCCTGGACAAATCTTTCGAGTCTATACTGGCATCTTTAGCTCCTCCTGTAGTAGGGATTTTCGCTCAACATGTTTATGGTTATAAACTGATTCCGAAATGATCATCGAACTCGATAGAGATTGAGACAGACCGGAATAATGCTGCATCACTTGCTAAGGACTTTACATGGCAATCGGGATTCCAATGGTTCTCTGTTGCTCAATTTACTCGTTCCTCTATTGCACGTATCCGAGAGACTGGCAAAGAGCAAGAATGCAGGCATTGATTGAAGCAAAAATGCAAGAACTAGAGAAAGATAATACTCCATCGAACAGCAAAGAATCCGAAATTCGTGTTACCGACGCAGAGTATATGAATAACAACGGAAGGGGTGAACTTTGTAGCATTGATTTTGATAATAATGAAGAGAAATCTCTTCTGAATCACCAGATTTAGTTCTCAAGGACAGTGGTAAACATGTTATGCTGAAGCTTGGGGCAATCCTCATGGTACCCATCCGAAACTAAATTGTTATAAAGGCTACTACATTGACAAACTTCGGTTAAAAGATCTTCAAAATTTTATGTCAACATAATGTTTATTTTTCATTGATTCAGGCACTTTAATTGTCGGTTAAAATTTTATGATGAAATATAAGTGAACAAGATACTCGAAAAGCATCGATCCAAGTTCGAATTCCTCCAACCAACTCTAAGCTGCAATCATCTCATGGCAACTCCTTTCAAACTCCGACACCAGATTCTGCCATTGCTCTTTCGATCGAAATCTCTTCCACCTTGCCGTTTTCATGTTCGAGAAAGATATCCCCTATTAGTGTGTTGTAGTTCGTACTCCGGTCCACCCTTTTGCTAACGATCTGCCGTGTTCCCATCGCGATAACATGGCTAAAGAACGTGTTACACATAATTGTTTTTTCATCACTAGGGAAGGACATTATAAATGAAGCAAGGTCAGTTATAAGGATCCTAGCTTTCCAAAACATTGTTGCTCAAGTTATTTCAGGGTCGTTTCTGTAGTCTGCTCTATTATTTGCTTCGATGTGGCTTGAACTAATTGGCTTCTCCCTCGGAACAACAACGTTGCAAAGATCATAAGCCAAGAAAACCTGAACAATCATATCTGCATCGGATCTGTCTTTGAGTCTACACCGACATCTTCCTCTCATCTCGTGGCAAGGATTTTGGCTCACACGTTTATGGTTATAGACCAACACCTAAAAGATCATCGGACTCGATAGAGATCGAGTCGGATTGGAAGAGTAATGCACCACTTGATACGGCACTTACTCATTCTTCTGTTTCATGTATCCCAGAAACCAGTCACAGCAAGAATGCAGGTAGCGGTTGAACCGGAATTGCAACAACTAGAGGAAGATAATACTTCATCGATGCCGAACAATCCAAATTTGGTGTCATGGACTAAGTTAAAAAAGATGCTAAGTTGAGGGACTAATGTGGATAAAGTTCCGGGATCAAATTGGAAAAATGTTGTTTATCCAATCAAAGCATTCCAGCTGGACATATATATGTTGTTTTCATTGTGATCTGTGTATCTATCTACCGTTTATTACTAGTTTCAAAAACTTTTTCTCGTCATTTTCAAACAAAAGAGAAAATATCTCCAAAGGCAAAGACTGAAAATTTTGAATTTTTTTAGCTCAGAGAACATCAAAGCAGAGAAAAAAAAATGGAGAGAAGCACGCCGGTGCGAAAGCCACACACCTCAACAGCCGATCTGCTGACGTGGACGGAGGGTGCAGAAGCTGCTTCCTCCAACTCCGGCCAGCGTTCCTCTGGCCGTTACAATCAGGTTGTCTGTTTGGATTATATTTATCTTGTGTTTTCTTCATATATATGATTACGCATGCTGCATGTTTGGTTTCTATACACATTTGTATTTCTATATTTGACGAGCATTGAATAACAGCCTTCTGATAGAGTCAGTAAAGTGCTGTTTGGAGGTCAGGTTACCGATGACGAAGCTCAATCTCTCTTGAACAAGTAAGAATCCTCTCTATTTTCAGCTTAGCTCTACTTTTTTAGAAAATAAAATTTTATTTTCAGCTTGAATCTGCAGCTGTAAACGTTTATTTTTTTTAATATGAGATTGTGCTTTCTTTTTCTTTCTTTTATTCATTATTTTAAAAGTTTGAAATCTGAGTCTGATTTCCAAATAAAATATAAAATCTTGTATTTCGTCCTTTTCTCTTTTGGATTTAACCAGATCTATCTATTGTTGAATCTTCTTTGGGTTTGTTTTGATTTGTATCACGATATCAATCTCTGATCTGTTTTCTCAGCTGCTTAAATCACCTAAATTATTTTAAATTTATGCATTTGGAATATTTACTTTGAGTGGTTTCAGTCTTATTCTAGCTCAATATCCTACTTTTTTTTAATTAATATTACTCATTGGATTGTAGATTAACTATAGATTATTTATGCACATGGTCCCCTAAATTGGACTTTGAATTTCATGATTTTGCTTTACCCTGTTGTGTGAATCAAATCCGTTTTTCTCATTCATACTCTGGCATGGAGTTGTAATGTAATAGTAGTATAGTACACTCATCAAGGGCCAGTTTAGATGAGTGGCTATCGTTCATCCGAATCCGTCTGGAAATGTTCACTATTGGTCTTTCAGGAAGCCTTGCTCGGGTTACAAAATGAAAGAGATGACTGGTAGTGGAATTTTTGCTGCCAATGGTGCATCTGAAACTGCCGCCACTAATTCCGCTAACAAAACTGGAGTGCGCATGCATCAGGTATCTGTTTGATCTCCCTCGGGGAATGACCGTGATTGTTAACCGGTTGTCTACGAAAATTTACAGTTATAAACTCCGGTGTTATTTTCAGCGAGCAACGAATAGCCAAATATCATTCAGTGTCGATGCAAGTGTTTCTCCCAAGAAGCCTACCTCTCTACCTGAGGTAGCAAAGCAGCGTGAGTTAAGTGGCTCGTTGCAAAGCGAATCGGATGCAAAGAATAAAAGATATCGAATACAAAGTATAAGGAGATCAGTGGACATGACCTCTTTTCCTCTCCTCCTGAAATCAAGCCACGTTCGTTGGCTGCCGCCGCCGCTGAATCAAGAGAAAGCAAAGACATGGTAGAACCCGTGCCACGAAGTATCCACACATCTGTCAAAGTTTCAAATGTGAGTTCTATCTTTTAGGTGTCTGTCAAAATTTAGGTATAAAAGTTACTCTTCATTGTTCTTGAAGTGTACATGTGTCCTATACCCGTGTGATCCTCCATATACATGAAAAATGTTACTAAAAATTGAGCAAACCCATGTTAAACACATACTTGCATCCAACTCTCATCCCCAAGTATCCTGAATTTGAAGTTTCATCAATTATATAACTGCTATTTCG
Source organism: Hibiscus syriacus (assembly GCF_006381635.1). NCBI lineage: Eukaryota > Viridiplantae > Streptophyta > Magnoliopsida > Malvales > Malvaceae > Hibiscus > Hibiscus syriacus. The sequence continues at coordinate 1,585,486 of NW_024062784.1, read as the reverse complement.
CAATTGTTATAGCCTGCAGGAGGGCAGACAAGTATCGTATTCACAGATGAACCCGTTGTGAAGGCAACAAAAAAGATACATAACCAATGTTTCAAGAGCTGACTGGTACTGGTATCTTCAAGGGAGACGTTCCTCCAGGTTCTGCAGAAAAACCACTGAGCCAAGCTAAACTGCGAGAAATGAGTGGCAATGACATCTTTTCTGATGGGAAGGCAGAATCTCGGAGTTTTTATGGTGGCTCACGAAAGCCCCCCGGTGGTGAGAGCAGCATTTCCTTGGTTTAACTTGAAGTGCCCTCAATGCTGTTGGACAATGAGTTTGGTCATTCGAGTGGCCGATGTTGTTTGTGGCTTGGCTTATGCAATGCGTTGTTAGAGTGTAACATTTAGATTCGAACCCTAGTCAGTTGGGGTATGCTAATCCAGTTATTTCAACTATTTCCATTGTGTTTCTTAGTGTTTGCTCTGATCTCCGGACCAACTTTGTCTGTTGCTGTTGAATAATAAAGGCTCTTGGTAGTTAGGTCTTGTACTTTTAAAATCTTTAACTGTGTTACGAAATCGAAATGATGATATGACATGTTAATATCGGCATGTGAACTATGTAATGTTGACTCGTAAATGTGTACTGACTAAATTATTAATATTTATAACATTGGCACTCAATAGGACCAATTGCACGTCCATCCACAAGCAGGAGGCAGGACCTGGAAGGGCACTACAGCCACTGAACTTTGAACCCCATTTCCAAGGGAAAAAGGGTAAAGCTTACGCCAAAGGCACTTCATGCATGTGCTGTTGAGTGTCGACCATTCATGTTCCCAAGTGTTTTGTTATCCTAGAACAGCATTAGGGCTTTAAACCAGCCGTGTCGAGCTCGAGTATTGATACGCTCGAAAACTCGTGAACTTGAAATTTTCAAGTTTGACTATAACTCGAAATCATGAATTGAAACTCGTAAAAGCTTGAAATGAAAGAAAAATCTTAAACCAACTCAATTGAAACTTAAATACATGAAATTCTTATACTGCATTTTTTTTAAAATCAACACATAAATATTAATATTAATAATAATTTATTTTTTAAAAAATAAAATCTTAATATATTATATTTTTGAGTTGCTCGCGAGCTTTTCGAGTCAAATATCAAGTAGCTCATTTCGACTCGTTAAGAACTCGAGTCGAGTATTTATTGAGTTTTGATTGAGTCGATCTCGAGCAGTTACGACATGTCTTGTCTCATTTATACCCTACCTAAAATAGTATGTGTTAAATATGAGTATATTTAATTATTTTTTATATATTTAAAGTGTGTTAATTAATTAATAACAATTTTAGAATAAGGTTATAGAATTTGAGAACGTTCGATGCAATTAACTCAATTTTTAATCTCCAAAATATAGCCGATCAATCGGGTTATAGTTGAGTGAAAATTATTTACCAGTTACTGCAGTACCAATGGCGTTTCAAACCATCGCCAAGAGAGCATTAAGTCATAGCTGAAAAGGAAATGTAGGCTATTCAATAGTCATACGAAGGAACCGGAAATCGGAAACAGATCAGACATCTCCGGCTCCGATCAGGGCAAGAAGCATTTTCTCATAGTCCCCAGAAGTATCTCCAGCAATTGCTTTCTCGAGAGGAACGGTGTTTCTACTCTGATATGCTTCCTTGATACGTACCATGTCTACCTCTGTCCGAGTTGCCGCAACTCGGGTAACTGCCCATTCATCGGTTCCCGACTTACCAAGTGCTTGACGTAAAACCTTCTCGAAATATTTCTCGGAAGTCGTCAAGCACTTGATAGCAGATCTCAGTAATTTGAGGAATTGATCACTGGGATCAGCCTTCAGATCCTGCAAATCATCATCAGTTTGAATCAGAACATACTCGGAAATACGATAAATCGGACCGCCCTGTCTCGTTTACTATCATGGTTATATACAACTACCTTGTTGATAGGACTGCCGAACGAATTATTGTAACGACTGAGAGTTGCATTTAGCTGCGCCTTACTCCTTGTAGTTAGAATCCTGATCAATTCCTCATCACTGTATTTCTTGTCCGAGATTTTTTCATGAAGTATCTTAGCCTCGGATTTCGCCAGCGACATGTCCGACTCCTCTCCCTCGTATCGGAATGTGCTAACAAGCGGGACCAAAAGCTGCATTGAGCAAGTAATGTGAGCAAATACTTGATAAATCTTATGCAAAGCATTCAAGATGATGATAATAAGAGCAGGGGAGATGAAATTCGAGTTGGAACCTTGCGGTAGTCTCCGGATGTGTGGTGTGCGACGTCCTCTTCGAAGGATTTCTTATAACAGGCATGATACGCCTTTTTCACATCGAGTAGTGCATTTGAAGACCTGGCGCAAGCTATTTCCACGAGAACAAAATGGCCCGACGAGTTCTTTGTAGCTTCTTTAGCCAGATATGCATCTCGCTCTGCAGGGTCCATGGTAAACAGAAGCACGATCCGCTGTCGAATGGCGAAACAAAGCAAAAATCCCGACAAGTTAAGGAAAACATTCGGAATTACAACAAAATAAACTTGATGCCACTGCCAAACATCAAAACGTATGTCGAAATCTGACCTCAAAGTCACGAGTAAGTTCCTTCTCCAAAAGAATTCTCAAAATGAGAAATTCTGCATTCCCTCTTTTTTCTTCTGGGTTTCATCAGGTGAAGGAAATTTGGGGAAAATCAGATTGCAAGGTCAAAAAGTGTACTGGCACCGTTTAGTATGGTACCCTATGCACCTTCCAAAGCATAATTTGATTTCTTGGATGGCCATCTTAAACAGGTTACCAACTTGTGATCGCTTGCAACGCATGGGATTAGTCACTACTAGTCTGTGCGTCAACTGCAGGGTTTTCAACGAAAGTAGGGATCACTTGTTCTCTCAATGCCCCTTGGCTATTGAACTCTGGAAATCTGTTATTCTTTTGAATGGTATGAACTACACTGCAATGACTTTGGAAGAAATGGTCTCTCACGCAAGCTCTATGTGAAAAGGGAAGTCTTTAATTACCACTATTCTGAAAATTTCTTGGAATGCTTATATCTACCTTTTGTGGCAAGAAGGTAACCGCAGACTGTTTCAAGGAAGATCTCGAACAGTTGACAACTTGCTTAAGGAAATCATTGAAATAGTTAGTACAAGACTTAGAGAAAAAACTATAAATAGACTTGATTGCACTAACTTCCATCTTTGTAATGCTTGGAGTATAGTTTAACCATGTTCCTTTGTTTGTTTGTAATACTCCTTGTTTTGATTGGTGATTGGTTGTAAATGTACTTTGTTCTTGGATAATAAAATTATGATTTATCCAACAAAAAAAAAGTTCCTTCTCCAAGCACTTGAGGAGATCTTCCCCATAAGCTTCATGGTAAGCTTTCCTAATCGAATTGCGCTGTGCTGCATTCCTGTGAGCCAATATGTCGATGATCAACTGCTCGTTCGTACCCCAACCTGCAAAAGGATATGAAAAACAGTTCATCGTTATGGCCTATTCTTTCAACATACAAATGGCAGATAAAATCTAATGCCATTTTTCAAATACGGATTGAGAGAAGACAAATCAGATCCGGAATCCATGATAACTCAAATCAAAGGAACCATTGTACGAATGCTTTTCAAAGATCACGGCGAACACGATGACAGAATACGAAACCACCGAATAGCAAAGAAGATCGATCAAAATACGTAAAAATCCATGATCCAATACAATGTTATGTGATCAAACATCAACGCAAACAAAAAAATGAACAAAAACTGAAAGATCGATGAACGATTCCAATTAGAACGTGTAGAAAGTGATGAAAAAGGCCTGAAAAGGCTTTTTGAAGTTGCTCGGCATCCTCAGAAGGAGAAGGAACATGAGATGGAACTTTAAGGGTTGCCATTGAAACTCTCTTTGTGTGTTTGTTTGCAGTTAAGCCTTTTCTTTTATAGTACATTGAACGCAATTAAATTTCCTTCCCCCCTCCCCCAATTTTTACCAATAACGAATCATTTCATTCCACGAAATAACCAAATTATAAATCATTCAAATCAAAGTTAATTAAATTAAAAACCGATAGATTATCAAAAAAATAAAAATTCGAATCGAACCAAACAGGGTAGACTCTACTTTTAACAACAGTACTAAACACACAAAATTTAAAATAAACAATATAAAACCATTATATTTCCATGTACTTTTCAAAAGTAAAGAAAAACATGTCCTTAATTTAACTGATATTGAAATTGAGAGGACCTTAGTTGTTATTAGACCAAAATATTTAGGGCGGCAAGGGTCCGTCCCAAGCTCAATGTGGTTCTTATCTGATCCCAGTCATCCGCCAACAGAACCATCAGACTAGTAAGTCGAGGATCGAATTTGCGACGCCGAACAAGAAACCTCGCTTCTTCGTGAAGGTCGCCAGTAATGGTGACGACAAAGCCAAAAGCATCAACTCCGGTTCCAGGCAAATTGAGGTCACGCGTTTGGTTTTACTCCATTTTGCTCACTCTTCAATACGGCGCACAACCTCTCATCTCCAAGCGCTTTATCAGGTAACTGCGATTTCGCTTCAAAATTTTAACTTGTTTCATTCTGTTTAATTTCATGCCTTTTGATTTGGAGTGTAATTAATCACCTGCTGGATTTTATTTGATTTAATTTTTTAGTTATCGCTTAGAAACATTGATTTGGGTTGTGGAGGAAAGATAGTATTTGATGAAAAGGAACCGCTTTGTAATATTTTAGTTAATCATGATCTATACGGTAAGTTGAATTTTCATGATTTTTCCTAGTTTTTCTTTTCTTTTTCTTAAAACTGGAAACATCTAGAGAGCTTCTTCATTCTCGAATTTTAAGCATCAACTTGGTTTGCCTGTGCATTTCTACAGTCATAAGAACTGTCAAATTCAATTTAATGTGAACATCCAAGCGCCTGCTCAGTGCACACATGTATATTATTTGTTCATATTTCTTGTAGTACCTGTGTCAGTGACTTATTTGGATATGGGTATAGAGATAATATCCTCTATGAATCCTTCAAATACACGAAATTCTGGAAACAATTGAACATATTCGTGTTGAGCACATACCCGTCTGGTTTTCATACCTGAATCCGACTAGCATAGCTTGTGTATGTATCATATATGACACCTAACTTCTTTGTTTGTATTCCTGCTGTAATGTGTTTGAACATTTTTCTCTTTCAAGTTTTTAACTCAATCTCTTTCTTTCTTTTTTCTCCAGTCGGGAAGTAATTGTAACTTCATCAGTCTTGACATGCGAGGTAGCCAAGGTAATTTTACGACTAATATATGCTTTTGGTTCTTTTAGCATTTAAGTATTTGGGTTTGTGAGATCATTTACTTCTGAATATGTATACCAGGTTGTATGTGCCATTATTCTCATGGCGAAAGATGGTAGCTTAAAGAAACTGGCAAAGGAATGGACTTTGATGGGTTCACTTACTGCATCAGGTCTTCCTGCAGCAATTTATGCACTTCAAAACAGCTTGTTGCAGATATCTTACAGGAATCTCGATTCACTTACTTTCTCAATGCTGAACCAGACAAAAATAATTTTCACTGCCTTATTTACATTTATCATACTGAGGTATCTTTCCCGAAAGGCTCTTTATCTATGATTCATCTTCTTTAGTATTGATAAACTGGTTTGTTTTAAAGCTAGAAAGGAGGTTGATGTTTGTATATTTCACTCATTGAAGCTCACCAACTTGTTAGTTTCCTTTTGAGTTGCAAATGATTACTTCATCTAGTATTTTTCTAAATTTGATTGTTCTTATGACGTTTTTTTTAATTGCAAATCAGTATTATTTCAACTAAAGCATCATCCTATTATTTTTATTCTAATAATCATTTTCAGGATACATGTGAGCTTATTTTGCTTAATTTGTGGTGTTTCCATGCAGGCAGAGGCAGTCAATTCACCAAATCGGGGCCCTATTTTTGTTGATCATGGCAGCTGTTCTTCTAAGTATCGGTGAAGGTTCTAGGAAAGCTTCTAGCAGTGGTGACCCCGAGCAAATTCTATTGTACGGAATTGTCCCTGTTTTAGTTGGTTCTGTACTTTCCGGTCTGGCTTCTTCATTATGTCAATGGGCTTCTCAGGTAAGAAACAGCTTATTTTCTATTTTAAATTAATACACCATATAGGATTGCCTATCTTTTTTAACCCCATAAGGTTTTCTTTTTTAGGTCAAGAATCACTCATCATACTTCATGACTATAGAAATGTCTATTGTCGGAAGCTTGTGCTTATTGGCTAGTATCTCCAAGTCTCCAGATGGAGAAGCTATTAGACGCCATGGATTCTTTTTTGGTTGGACTCCACTAACTTTGGTAATTATCTTATTTTATTTGAAATTTTCTTTAGATAAAATTAGGGATGCTCTTGGGTTTATGGAAGCAGGAAAAGAATAGTGTAAGACTGGGTAGGGAACTTTACTAGGTAAGACTACATAATTTCTCTATAATGGATGAATATAAGCTTATTTCGGTGATACTTTTATGTTTTAACTTGCATGATACATGCAAGTTTAAACAAGACTATTTTCCTTGCCTTTTCAGATTCCGGTTGTAGCCAATGCTCTTGGCGGGATTCTTGTTGGCCTTATCACCAGTCTTGCAGGTGGTGTGACAAAGGTAAGCCTAACTACATCAAATTAATACAGTGAAAACTCAGGATGGGGTATCGAAGGGTACATTGATGATTAACTAGGTGCTTGTTGATATGGGGCTACCGAGTTGCATGCATCATCGAGTAAACAAAATTATGAGTTTCAAGTTGTTGACCTCGCTTAATTTTATGAATCCGTGTATTGAACTCAAAGAGGGACGAAGGGTAATGTAGGCAAAGTGCCTTGAAATCCTAGAACACGTGCTAGGAGTGAGGGGCACTGATGCAGAGATGAAACATAACCCCTTCTATGTATCTGAATTCTAAGAACACAGATTGCTTGAAGTTAGTTTCTAATACCACATACCATTTTTTCAAGAATACTTATGCTGGTAATTTCTTCCTCGAATGCGAGCAGGGGTTTGTCGTTGTTTCGGCACTTCTTGTAACGGCGATGCTGCAGTTCCTGTTTGAAGGAAAACCGCCATCCACGTATAGTCTCGTGGCTCTTCCACTTGTCATCAGTAGCATTTCAATATACCAGAAATATCCATACCGAGTCAAAAAGAAGGAAGCCTAATAACACCTGTAGAGGCAGGTAAGGGGATTTCTCAGAGTGACCCCAATTATTATATTGTTTTCCCCAAGAATGGGAGGGTTAACACGAATTTTAAGATGCATGCAAACGAAGAAGGCATATCATATATGGTTAAAATTGGGAACACAAAGAAGCAAGGCATCGATGCAAGTCTCAGACCTTTTGGAACAGTGCAAAATTGTAGGAATTGTGAATTGAGTAATCGTGTATGTGATTGTGAAGTAATTTAAAAGATAAAGAACTAAGCATTTCTTTGCACCCTTTCTTATTTTTTCTGTCCCCTGCTATTAAACTTTCGATGCATGTAATAATTTGTTTATTTCTCATGTAAGAAATAAAATAAAAAATTAGTATAACTGAACCCCAAACAAAAGGGGTAAATTGGACGAAAGGAAAATGTATGGGGTAATTGGAAAGGAGTAGCAATCCAAAGTTGCTTTGATGGTTTGCTCGTTTTGTTAACTTGCAGTTTGAAAATGCGGAGACAATGTATACGATAAATTCATGCCTCCAAGGAAATAAATGTGTATTTTATCAATGGATGAGTCTGTAATGATCTATGAGCATTGATTAGTCCTATTAAATATGAGTATTATTAATTTAATTTATAAAAGTATAAAATTTTAAAGTATTTAACGTATAATTATAAATTAGTTAAAAATTTAAAGGAAAATTATTTAAAATAAAATGTAAAATATATAAGTGTCTCTCTATTTATTGTCCCTTTTCATTTTAACCATTATTTTTGAATTTTTTCAATCAGGTCACTCAATTATTTAAATGCATTCAATTAAACTATTTGTAATTAATATTTAACAAGAAGTTAAAATATTTTGTATAATTACATATTGTCACTGTTAATTATATATTCTATCAATTTTGTCTTAATTTTAATAAAATAAAATAAACTTAACCCTCAAATCAAATGGTGTCACTGGTGTCAAATGTAATGACATTTTTCACAATCCGATTGGACGATTAACTTTATTTTAATTTATTTTCTTTCCTCTAGAGTGTCACCCTCTAATTGTTGAGAAAAATATATTAAATTAAAAATAAATTTAATTGTCTAATCAGATGATGACACATGACATTACACTTGGCACCAGTGACACATGATACTATTTGATTTGAGTTAAATTTATTTTAATTTATTAAAATTAAGACCAAATTGATAGAATATATAATTAACAGTGACCAAATGTGTAATTATACTAAATATTTTAACTTCTTGTTAAATATTAACGACAAGTGACTTAATTGAATGTAGTTAAATAATTGAGTAACTTGATTGATAAAATTTCAAAAATAATAGTCAAAATGAAAAGCGATAATAATTAAATAATTACTGATATAATTTATCTTTTTATTTTAAATAATTTACTTTTAAAATTTTAAATTAACTTATAATTATACGTTTAAACTTTTAAATTTTTATGAATTAAATGATGATCATGATTAATGTTATCATCTATGTTCATTGAGCGTAGTAAAATTTTCCTTTCACCAATTATTTAGTAGCGAAAGTCAAAAGCAAAATTAAATAATAAAACCAAATAGGTTTCCATGGGATATCGTCGATCTGAGATTCACACGCGTCGATCACCGCGGACTTTTCCAGCGTTTCCAACTTGCTTCGTCTTTGTCTTTTTCCAATGTTCAATAAAAAAGACAAAAAGCCTTTTTCTTACTCTCTCGTACGCTTATCTTATCAAAACTTGGACTGTTCCCGGAGAACCAAAAATGTCGAATCCCGGAGAACCTTTTCGGATATCGTCGGAATTTCTCGGCACCGGAGGACCCTCTCTCCGGCAACAAGGTTCGATCGCCGATGCCGATCTTCGTGTCCCACTCCAAAACCTCTCGACGGTCAAAATGAGGATGGATTCTCTACAAGATTTCCTCTCTAAATCGGTCAACACCAACACTTTGATCTCCAAACATCATATGGACTTCGTTTCCTCCGAAATCACTGCCGCCGTCCACCAGATCATAGTCAACGGTGCCGCTCTCCTCTCTGGCTCCCAAAGAGCCCATTTCCCGAATCCGATTCCGAACCCGACTCCGGAACCGAAACCCAAGTTCAACGACGACGACGAAGGAGATTCCGAGGTAATCGAGTTAGACGCCGTCGAATTGCTCTCGGAACATTTACATTTCTGCGAAATTTGCGGTAAAGGTTTCAAACGCGACGCGAATCTACGGATGCATATGAGGGCTCACGGAGATCAGTACAAAACTACGGAAGCGTTGGCCAAGAAATCGGAAGTGAAGAATCCGGGCCGGAATACCCGGTTTTCGTGCCCGTACGATGGGTGTAATAGGAACAAGAAGAATCCCAAGTTCAGGCCATTGAAATCGGTTATCTGTGTGAGGAATCATTTCAAGAGAAGCCACTGCCCGAAAATGTATAGCTGCAATAGGTTCCATAAGAAGAGTTTCTCGGTATTGAGCGTTTTGAAGGCTCATCTGAAACATTGTGGCATCGGGGAAGAGGTTAAGAAGTGGAAGTGTAGTTGCGGGAATGGATTTTCCAGGAAAGATAAGCTCTTCGGGCACATATCGTTGTTCGAAGGACATATGCCTGTAGTTGCAGAAGAACCGGTGGCTGAGGAGGATCAGAAGCGGAAAGGTGTGGCGGTGATGGTCGACGAAGACGATTTGACGGGGAAGGAAGATTGTCTGGAAGATGGATTAATTGATGATTTGCTTGATGGGTTTGGTTCATTTGAGAATTACAGTTTGCAAGATGTGTTGGGACCTTCTCATAATGCCTTCTTTTAACATTAAAATTGCCATTACATGGATGTTTTTTTAGATCTGCTACTTTTTCCTATAATCCTTGTTGTAACATATTATACTGTTAGCTTCTTGTGACAATAAACTGTTCTTTCAAATTTCTTTCGATTTAATGAACACGAAAACGATCAAGAACTCATCGAATAAAACATGCCTAAATGGAGTTGCAGCAAGCAATGCATCGGATATATATAAAAACAATGCGATGCCCTTTTTCGTTCCACTAAAATGAAACATTTTAGTTTAGCTAACCTACTAAAACAAGCTAGGATACTCTTGCGTTTTTTACAACAGAAATGTTTACCTCATCTTCCACCGGATAACTCGATCGCGTCCTGATTATACAATGAATCTTCTCCCCATTCGAATCTCCTTTGAAGTCTATCGTACTCTCGTCTACGAGTAACTTCGACATGTTGCCATTCTTCCCATCTCTCAGCCAGCCCCTCCCCTTCCAGCATCCTCACCACATCTGACATTGCTGGACGCTCCTCGGGTGAAGATTGGGTACAAAGTAATGCAACTTGGATCATTGCCTCGACCTCCTTGATGTTGTAATTTTTATTAAGGTTTCGATCTACGATAGCATCCAGCTTTTTCTCCCTTTCCAGCTTCTTGACCTTCATAGGAAAACATCAAGCAGTTTTGTCGAGGTGAGTGCTTTGGGCATTATACAAAACCGAACATGGTAATAGATTTCGAGTTATCTTACATGATCAAGCAGCAAAACATCATCTTCTTCTTCCAAACGTGAGAAATCGATTGCGCGTTGACCTGTTACAAGCTCTAGAAGCATAATACCGTAACCAAATACATCAGTCCTTTCTGATGACTTCCCGGTGGACAAGTACTCGGGTGCTATGTGACCCATTGTCCCACGAACTTGAGTCGTAACATTTGTCCGCCCCACGTCCACCAACTTTGCAAGGCCAAAGTCACCAACAACGGCTTCAAAGTCTTCATCCAATAATACATTAGCTGCCTTCACATCACGATGAATGATCTTCGGATTGCAATGTTCATGAAGGTATTCCAGTCCGCGTGCTGCACCCAAGGCTATTCTTTTTCTTGTAGGCCAATTTAAAACAGGTTCTCCAGGTTTAAGCTCTGCAGCAGTTTCATATAATAATCACACATTATACGAAGGTCGGTATAAATGAAGTGTCGAACAACTAGTTTCTTCAGAAATATCAAGATCAAGAGCTTAATTACATGTAACGAAATCATGTTAAATGAAATTCTTGAATAGCTAGTACCTCTAAGGCGATAGGCCACGCTTAAATTCTCCATAAATGGATAGACCAAGAGGCGTTCGGTTGGTGTAGTGCAAAAGCCAATCAGCCTTAAGAGATTCCTGTGCACAGCTACACTTATCATCTCGACTTCACGTTGAAAAGCCGCATCTCCTCCGGGACTCTCGAAATCAGTTAATCTCTTAACTGCAACTTTTGTGCTATCAGAAAGCATGCCTTTATAAACCTTCCCGAAACCACCTTGTCCAAGGATATTCTTTTCGTTGAAGCTGTCAGTAGCCAATTGTAATTCCCTCCATGCAAACCTTTTCAATTGACCGAAAGCAATTCTTCGGTCGACTTCACCTGCCGATGCAAATTATTCAGTTGGACCGAAAATTATTCTTCTATATATCTAAAAGCATTTTGATCAACCTGGCCAGTTCAATTGAGCATGTAAACGTTTGATCATATGACCTCTGATTTTCTTTTAATAATAAAATAACTTTAGAAAACTTCAAAAAAGACATTAGAAATCAACAGCCACCGGTTTTTATTCAGAAATAGGAAAGGTAGCAGAAACCTGGAACATCTACAAATACTTCGCTCTTGTAGCCTTTCCGTCGACCATTGCACAGGAAAAACAGCAAGCTACCAAAGAGAAGAAGAATTATAAACCCGCCAATGATTCCGACTACAATTCCCACCTTTGACTTCTGTGAAGAACCTGCAAGCAAAGAGAAATTTCTAAGATAGCTGGTCTAATTATGGCACACATTAATAGGGTACCTTTAAATCCATCGAACACTTTATAACAGTGTAATTCACTTGAAATAGTTAATCCAATTACCCGAATCGTTTCCGTTCGATACACAGCTCTGCGGGAAATTTCCACCACAATTTAACCTGTTTCCTTGAAAACTGAAATAAACAAAATCGTGTCGGCTTCAATTCACTGCAGATAAATATTTGTGAATTTGTGTGCAAGGTGAATGATCGTTTACTATATTTTTATTTCTTTGTATTAAAATAGGGAATGAAACAAACTAGTCAAAGACAAACATACTTGTAAATCGGAATGTGGAATAAATGATCTGGAACTTGACCACTAAGATCATTTGAATCGAGCAGTCTGTGAAAATATTCAGATATCAGTCGAGGTATCAGTTGATTAAGCGTTTTTTTCCCGACACATTCCGTGTTTAGTACTTACAGGTTGATCAAGTTTGGAAGATCTGAAATTGATGAAGGGATAGTACCAGTAAGATTATTCTTACTCAGTGTCCTAATTTCATGAAAGAACGAATGCCTTAAAATGAACATGTGATATGGAGAAATAAATAAAAGCATCAAATAAAATAATATAAAAGGAGTTACTTACAGGAATTGGAGATTTTTAAGATTACCGAGGGAAGAAGGTATCTCTCCGATTAAACGATTACTTTCCAAATCCAAACTGGTCAAGCTCGACAAGTTCCCTAACTCTTTTGGTATCTCACCGGTAATACCATTTCCTTTCAACGTACTGCATGATGAACACATGGAATACGGAAATGTCTTAACACAAATCATTCACTCCAATGTTATTATGAACTGTACATTTAAGTGCAGCATCAGGAATTAAGAGTTTTGAATGTGAAAATCAAGAAAATGACCTCAGAAAATGTTTACGAATAAAGAACATAAATAATAGAAATCGACTATGTGGTTGAATATTTATATGTTTGATACATACAGTGATGAAAGAGTCGTCAGAACTCCTATTTTAGGGGACAACGTGCCGGAAAAGTTCATGGATGACAATGTCCTGAAAGCACAGTTATGATATATAAGAATACTACATATTTAAATATGTAAACAAATAGTATTCCTTAAACAATTGAATTAAATACGCATACATTTGCAACTATGAATCATAGTCAAGGAGGGAAAACGACTCCAATGACTTACACGGAAATGACATTGTTACTAGAATCACACATAACATTAGACCAAGTGCAAGGATTAACTTGATCAGGATTCCAATCTCCCAACTGACCAGGCGAGGCACGAAGTGAAGCCTTCAATGAAAATAGAGCATCTCCTGAAACAGATGATACAAATATTCATAATCCAATTAAGCAAAACAAATAATCCCTCAGACCAAACCAGGCCTAAATAATTATTATATAAAATCAATATTGGGGGGGGGGGGGAATCATCGAGGAATATGATCCCACTATTCCACTCAAGCATGCAGAGAAAACCGTGTCTCTCTAAAGCGTTCATGCAAAAATAAACAATATTTTGGCAAATATCAGGTCTATATTTGATTCGATATCACCGAGTTTCTCAAAAAACCTCAAACTCTCAACTCGGTAACATTTCAGTAGAGGAAATATTGTATCATACAGTTTGAAACCAAATCTAGATGCCTAACTCAAATCCAACAGATAACCTAACGATTGACAGTATGGAGGTAAATTTCATTGAGCAATATGAAAACTTTCAAGCATCTTATTGAGTTCCTATTTGAGCTTACTGGCTGAGTAACATCTTCTGTTTACATCTAAACACTTTACCACAAATAAATAGGGAACTAAAAGTCCAAAGTAATTAGTTTTAAGAGAAAACTAATTAGACACCTATTATCAAATTTTCCATGTTAAAAATACAGAGAACAATTGCCTCCACAAGTGCATCGTATGCATGTTTGATGTGGGCGGAAATCAAACAAGGAATAACGACTCACCTTGTATATTAGCAGATACAAAAGAAAGCAAGCAAGTCAATATAAGAAAACCACGAAATAATTCCATCTTCAGCAAAGTCAGCCCCAATGATCAATGGCATGAAACATAAAATATCATGAGCATAAAAGAGGCTTCCATCCCTGCAAAAACATTCAAGAACAAAAATGTAAGGCAAAATGTAATTAGAATATCCGGTCAACTATGTTTCTCCGACCTTTGATTTTCCTAGCAACAGAACACCTCCTATATGAACAAGTTTGATTTAGGACGAGCACCCGAAAAGTGAAAACTAGAAACTTTCAACCACCACCTCTTGTACTCTTGACTTGCAAGCTTATTATTTTCCTTTCATTTCAGTCCTGTGAAGGGCATGTCACTAAAAAGAAAACTAACAGGAATTTAACCGGTGGAAAGCTATTCCGACAGCATCAGCCATTATCAGGCTTGCAAATCCGGTGGGGGTTGCCAAGGACAAGTAGACCTCTTTGCAGATTCACTCTTATGGCAAGTAAATCGTCTCATTTTCTTGAACGCTAAAATTATACTATTCAATTTTATTCAAAATACATGAAAGGTAAAGACCAGTATTAAGCTACGGTGCAGCACTAGATAATTTTTTTGTAAAAGAAATCTTCATATAAGTACTAGAATGTTGAAATTAAACTTAATGCCAATATTCCATTGAATTCAGTCAAAACATGAAGCTGCAATAAATACAAACTAGCAACAACTTTTCCACCTAATACAAACAATATTCCAACATAAATGAAGAACTAAAAAAGTTCCCCTTCCAGATTGTAAAGCAGTAAATGCAGGGTTTTAACATTCATTACTAGGGAAATAAATGAAGAACTAACCAAGGAATTCCAATTCAAACAACAATACGGAGAAGAACAGCTAAATGGTTTTCACATAAATGAGAGAAAGTTCAAGTTCAACCCAAAATCTACAAAGAGAAAAACACTACAAGTCTATGAACCTACAAGCTAAAGTTATCAAAACCCAAGGAGAAAACAATAAGAACTCAGACCCTAAACAAAACCCAAATCTTAGAATCTAAAAAAATTAAAAAATAAATTTTGGAGAAAGTTGCTTACCTTTGAGAAAGAAATCAAAATGGAGAAGAGAAAAAGATGGGTTTTTTTCATTTGAGATGGATCATTATACTTCAAAAGTGAAATAATCAAGCTTTGATTCTCTTTTAATCTGTAAATTAGAAGAAATGAGCTGGCTTAGTGAAAGGAAAGACAGTAAATTTGTTTGAGTTTTTTTCTTTCTTTCAAAGAACAAAAATCTAATAGGAAGAAGCTTCTGTCTTTTTGCTTTCTGCTGCCCTTTTGAAGCTTCTCTATATTTATTGCCTTGTTTTTCTAACTTTGCAATTTTTACTTTCTTTTTCTTTTCAGAGTAGAATCTGGTAATTCAGATATCCCTGTATTGTTTTACTTTTACGGTATAAATTAGTTGTATTTCATTTATGTCTTCTTTGGTACAATAAAATATATGTTTTTGGTCAAAAATAAATTAATTAATATATGTTTAAATAATATTTTTCATATAGATATCATAAACATCTGAAATTATTGTACAGAAAGTATACCAAATCTGCAACTCCATGGTTTCAACTATACTGTGATGATATATATAATATGAAAAAACAATTAAAATATGACATTTTAAAAAAAATACCCCCTTCATAATGAGTATCAAATGCTATATGATCATTGTGGTTTGAGTTGAAATATTTGTAGTTTAAATGACATAAATGCTATTTGAATGTTCAATTTTCTTGTTGGAACAGAGGTTGTTGAATCTTGACTATAATTTTAAAAGAGAAGAGGAGGAGCAAATCAAAGGGGTGAAGCATGTGTAGTGAGCTTCTTATTGGAGTTTAATGGTGGACTAGTCAAACTGATATAATGGTCCCACCCAAGAATAGATCTAGGGGTGTTCGGATGCATCGCATCCTAAAAATATTTAAATTATTTTATATGCATGGTGGTCCACTGCCTAACAAATGGAGTAAATTAATGGAGATGTTCATCTCAACGAAGGAGAAGGATGTAGTTTCTTGGAATCTGATGATCTTACCATAACAAGCTTATGATTTATATTTTCCAATAACCATCTAAGTACATGAAATTCTAGGGAAAAAATGAACATATTTGTGTATATTATATGTATATATCAAACCCTTACATGATATCCGATTACTAAACTCGCCAAATGCGAAATGTAATTCGTTATAAGATCTCAAAATTTAAGGACCCCACATATAAATATCATTTAGATCACCGATGTATAATATTTGTGTTATGATGATATTTACTTTCGAAGGAAAAATAAACTTTCCATTTGATTCTTGAAAAAATAAAAGAGAAAATTGTAAATGAAGATTGTAATAATATTACAAGGACCTCAATTTTAAAAGTAGTACATTACCTCCAAATCATTTCTTGTCTCTTCGGATCATCAAATGATAGAATAGATATAGATTTGATATCTTTTCATTGGCGTTGAAATCTACATTCTAATCTACTGACCTTCAATGAGTGGATTTTACAAAGCAAATCTTTTAAACAACATATACAGGCTCAAATGGAATATGCCATAATCCATGGAGCTTCTAACATGATGCCGACAAGGCAGAACCATTTTCATTAGATTAAAGTCTGTTTTTCTTGTTTTATGTCTGGTTTTTGCTGCCTTTGAGGGTCGGACTTTATGGACTATGCAGTCGTCGTGTAGGATACTGACCATTTCCATTGAATATAGATTTCATTCCCAGCACTGTTAAATTTTTGTCCGAATCGTTCGTCTCGTTTCATTTCCAGGAAAGTTTAGCATCGAACTGGAACCAGGTTGGCATTCAGGGTTCAAGGTTCGGATTTTACGGCCTAAAAATCCAGGTTGAAATGCAGATTCTTCTGTCCAATACATATTCAAAGATGAGTACGAAGATATGAACTTGAATATATATATATATTCGACATTTACACTCGAGTTGGAATGATATAGTTGTTATTATCTTCTATAAATACTGCCTCAAATTAGGGAGTTGAGTTCATTCCAAGCATGGGATCAATCACCAAGCCTCACGCGGTTTATGTCCCCTACCCGGCACAGGGCCATGTAAACCCTTTAATGCAGTTAGCCAAGGTTTTACATTCAAGGGGCTTCTACATCACCTTTGTCAACACTGAATTTAACCACAGGCGCCTAGTGAGGTCCAAGGGTCCTCGATTTCTCACCATCCGGCCCGACTTTCGGTTCGAGATCATATCGGACGGGTTGCCACCATCGGACTGTGATGCAACCCAAGACATCTGGGTCCTGTCCGATTCAGTTAAGAGAAACTGCTCAGGTCCATTTAGGGAGTTGCTGGCTAAGCTAAATGGTTCATCAGATTGCCCGCCTGTGAGCTGCATTATCTCAGATGGTTCCTTGAGCTTCACAATGAAAGCAGCCAAGGAACTAGGCATACCTGAAGCTCACTTTTGGACCACCTCGGCTTGCGGTTTCATGGCGTATTTGCATTTCAGTGAACTCATCAAAGGAGGCATTGTTCCATTTAAAGGTACACTTTTGCACCTCATTAATGAAGAATCACACGATCATTATATTATTATTTTTACGTGTCTGCAGATGAAAACTTCAGCTACGATGGCACACTGGACAAACTGGTGCATGGAGTCCCCGGCATTAGCAAAATGAGGTTCAAGGATTTCCCGACATTGATAAGAACATCGAATCAAACCGACATAATGTTGAATTTCATGACAGAAGAATCACGGAATTGCCTGAAATCTTCGGCAATCATTTTAAACACATTCGACGTGCTAGAACACGAAGTCCTGCAGGCGATTGACTCAAAGTCACCAAACATTTACACCATAGGCCCTCTTTCGCTGCTCAAAAAGCTCACTCCTCTCGGCCAAGACGACTTGCTCAGGTCTAGCTTATTGGAAAGAGGACTCCGATTGTCTCGAATGGCTCGACGCATGACAAGCTGATTCGGTTGTGTTCGTTAGCTTCGGCAGCATAACCCTGATGACACACCAACTGTTCCAGGAATTTGCTTGGGGTCTTGCCAACAGCAAGCACCCGTTTTTATGGGCGGTGAGGCCTGATATGGTGATGGGGAGCCCTGGAATAATCTTACCGGAAGATTATTACAAAGAGATCGGAAACAGGGGATTAGTGGTGAACTGGTGCCACCAAGATCAAGTGCTTTCTCACCCTTCAGTTGGGGCGTTTCTCACGCATTGTGGTTGGAATTCGACGCTGGAGAGTATCAGTGGAGGTAAGCCAGTGATTTGCTGGCCGTTTTTCGACGAGCAGCCGACGAATTGCTTGTATTTGTGCAATCAATGGGGGATTGGGATGGAGATCAGTAATGATGTGAAGCATGATGAAGTTACGAGCATTGTGAAGATTATGATGGAAGGGGATAAAGAGAAGATGATGAAGAACAAGGCCTTGGAATGGAAGAAGAAAGCTGAAGAAGCAACCAACGTTGGGGGGACTTCTTACAATAATCTTAATAAATTCATCAAAGACATCCTATAACAATGTCTTCTGGTGTAGAGGTTTTGTATTAGCGTTTGATGATTGGATTGATTCTAAGCTGAATGATTAATAACTTAAACGAGGTTCAATTTCCATTATTGTTATTCATATAATATTAAGCATCAACTTAAAATTAATCCACCAAGAAATCCCAACATAAAATTAATTCACCATAAGAGTCCACTAAAAGTAAACATAAAAAAGTGACTATTCTTGTAGTAAATAATTAATGCTGATAACCAGAAGCTCAGGTTCACTCAGAAATCTTTGTGTCACCGGTCTAGCTAATGACCGGAGCTTTTCGTTCATCGCCGATAAGTACGAACATATCTTTCGATTGCATTATCTGTTCATATCCCTTTCCATGAAATTGATCCAAGAACGGAAGAACACTAGGTTTAATGGAGAAATGCAGCCATTTATTAGCTTAGGCAACTAACACTAGACCAAAAACTAATACATAGTTCGACGAAGCTGCTTATATTTTTCATTTTTGGCTGTGATTTTGTGTATGTTCTGTGTCTTGAGTACCTTACTAATAGATTAGGGAATAATAACAATCATAACGATGAAGAATCCGAATAGAATTCTACTATCAGTGGATAATGGTCATATTCCGTTTTAAACTCGATTATGGATATTGTGAATCTGAATAGCATTGACGGGGTTTGGCATCAACAAACTCCGTCAATGCTTTCCACCATTGTTAGAACTCCATTATCGAGTTCCTTGTAGCTCCGTCACTTTGCCATGTATAAACAAAGCTCTTCCATGAGCGTCTGTAATAAAAACAAGTAATTTGTAGCCGAAAGAAAGCTTCTTTTCTTAGTCATTCTAATGTTCATGTGATGCCCCACAATAATTAATACAATCTCGATGTGGGATTGTAAAGATAGTTCAGGTTGTTGACAATATGTTTCTTATTTTATTTGTATAATAAAGTGGTGACATGTGTTGTAATTTGATTGGTTGAATAAGTATAAAGCAAAATAACTTATGGACCATTGATGAGGGAGGGAAAAAGACATGTAAAATATAAAATAAAAAACGGTGATCAAAATAAATAAAAATAGGGTAAATTATATATTTAGTATCTAAATTATCAGTTTTGATCCATTTCGGTACCTAAAATTTTAATTTTTTTCAAAACGTAACGTTAAATTTTGTAAAAAAATGAAAGTTTAGGTATTAAAACAAATCAAAATTGATAATTTAGGTACTAAACACGTAATTTACCCAAAAATATAATGTTATTAACGATTTTGTAAAATATAATTTGGTGACTAAAATAAAAAATGTTAATATGTTAATGACTAATGTCGTAGTTTTTCCTATACAATAAAAAAAGACTCGGAACAACTCGTATATATATTTTTTCATTAGTGGTTTAGAGGCTGTTTGTTTGCTTCAGAATGATTAAGCGATGAATGATTAATCGCTGAATGATTTAAATGTTGAATGATTGAGAGACTGTATGAATTAACTCTGAATGTGACATGTTGTTTGATAATGGCTCTGAATCATTCAGCACTATTTTGTTGAATCAGTCAGCACTGAATCATTTAGAGGTGTGAAACAAACACGCTGAATGTTGAACGATTTAGCATTCAACGCTGAATGATTCCATTAAGAGACAAACAAACAGCCCCTTAATAGTGAGTTCTTATCAAAACTAATCCACTTACCTAACAACTACATGGAAATTTTATCCACCAGCAATGTTTTAACCATTACAACATTTAAAAATTACTATTTACACCACTTGTATCGTCAGCATTCGATTATTTTACTCAACCTTCTTTTATTATGATCCCTTAATGCAAATGAAACATCATCATCATCCATGAAAGCTTCTTCTTCTTCTTCTTTTATTTGAATTTTCAGTAAATATTGGCTCTCAAAGTTTTCATACATAACATTCGTTGTTCTTCAAAACTCAAACACTTAATGCACACACAAAATCACCACTCGTCTCTAAATCATCAATGTCTGCATCCGCATCAAGGTCATCATCATCATCGAGATCCATGCTACCACCAAGTAATCGATTGCCACCTTTTGGACCTTCACCTCCCTTCCTTGCCTCATCGATTATGCACAATATTTCTTCAATACTCTGTGGAACATCATCATCACTTTCTTCCATGCCGCCGCCTTCCATGAACTCCTTTGGCAAGTTCTTTAGAAACCAGGGATGCTGCTTGATTTCTGGTATAGCTATCCTCTGCACACAAAAATGGTGATCGGAAAATGAATATGCGAGTACGTATCACGTTCTTTCATGTTCGGATATATATCGAATACGACCTTTTCGGGGTCTGCTACAAAGATCGCTGAAAGTAGATGTTTACACTCCTTGGAAACTCGGACGTAATCGGGAATCGAATAGTGGACACTCAGAATCCGCTGTCGAAATCATTTTTCATTTAATTAGTAATATCTACATTATGTATGGATCTTACTGATATCAAGATATCAACTAACCTGAATTGTTTTTCTGAAATTTTTTGGATCCTCGGGATCTTCAAAAGGATAAGCCCCAACCAACATGACATACAAAGTAACCCCACAAGACCAAACATCTGCAATCTGAAATTTGTCCCAAAGGTTTCCCTAAGCTTTCTTTTTCTTCGGAATGGTTGAGTCGAATATGACGATCGAATTCGAATATCTAAAATTTTACCTTCCCATCATATTCTTTTCTAGACAAGACCTCTGGTGCAATGTAGGCTGGGGTTCCTACTGTGGATTTGGGCTGGGAATGCAACACACTTGACTGAAACATGCAATAGGAAGTTAATAACTCGACTTTATAGCTATGTTATTCGAACTCTTCGATCTACACCCGTATCGAATGCCTTTTCGATATGTATATTCGAGTCCGAGTAACACAGCTTTATTTAGCAAGTAAAACAGATGATGCTGAATAATGAGTATAGGTTCATTGCCTTAGAGTAGCCAAAGTCGCATATTTTGAGCCTGGGTGCAGTGCTGCCATCTAAAAGTGTGTTTTCTAGCTTAAGATCCCTATGACAAATTTGCTGCATAAATAGGGAAAATAATCTCAATTAAGCTAAACTATTTTCAGAATTAGAGGGATCCATTGGTACGTATTTACCATTGCATGGCAATAACTCACTCCCGATATCAGTTGTTGAAAGAAAAACCTTGCCTGATGCAGCAAAAAAAAATCACAGTTCTTAAAGGAAACAAAAAAAATCAATGAAATTAAACATGAAAAAAAATGAAATATATATACACCTCGTCCTCACTAAATCTACCAGCATTGCATATCCTTTCGAAAAGTTCACCACCAGCAGCATATTCCATGACTATGGCAAGATGAGTTGGTGTCAGTAACACCTGCAAGGCCAAAAAAATAAGCAAGAAATTGAAGAACTGATGAACTAAAACAGAACAAAAGATGAACCAGCAGCTCTGGTTTTTCTCTGGAAACTCGATCATTCTGTACTTCGAAGAAGAAACTCTGACCCCTTTGAATCTGATTATATTCGGATGCTTCAAAGACCTATGGTTCATGATTTCCCTTTGAACATGTTCATCAATCTGCATAACCAAGCAAACCAAAGAAATCAACCCAGATTAGCCAAAGAGTAAAAAAAAACAAACAGATTGAAGATGATGAACAAAAGAAGTACCTTGGGTCCTCTTTCAATATACTTGACAGCATAAAGCTCGCCACTCCATTTATCCCTAACCAGCTTCGCAACACCAAAGTTCCCTGAACCGATATCTTTCAATATCTCATAACGATCCATCTTCACAAGCCAATTCCCAGAAAGAGAAAGAAAAATCTCTATATAAATAACATATGAATCTTCTATGTTTATGTTATATATGGTTTTAGAGGTTGATGAATGTCGATCTCGATGACTTTTCGATTTTTTTTTCTTTTTCGATATTTGGAGTTTGTGGCGTAGAGGATGGCAAAAGGAAGAGGCCATATTAATGGAATTGAGACAGTGAAAAATGGCGTCACCTACTTTACCTGTCGACGGCTGAGAGACAAAACTAAGTGGCAGAGATTACACGCGGCGAGTAGTTAGTGGTAGGAATATGGAGCAGAAACGAAACAAGTTGCACACTTGACTACTCCACTTACTCGCTTCCCTATTTCACACAATTTTATTTTCGTATTTTTTAAATATATTTTCTTTTAAAAATTAACTACTATAATATTAAAAATATTTTTAATATTGTAATATTAAAAAAAACCTGTCTATGTAATATTATTTATAGCTGTAAAAATAATTTGTATTTCTATAATCACTTTTAATAAACAAATGTGAACGAAACTTCAATCACGTTAGAGATGAATAAAGCGAGTACACTATGTGTTGATACTCGCTGAGAGTGGGTATGTTGAAAAGAGAAAATTGTACAAGATAACTATTTCGAACTACGAGGAGAAGAAGACAAGTGACAGACGGTTAGAACAGAAGAATGACGTGGATGATTGAAGAGGGTTCATTCACTGAAATGGAATCGTGGTCCCTACCTTAATTGGTTTTTCCTTTTAAAAAAATAATTTGGCAAAAAGGCACCAGAGGTCTTTGTAATTTTGAAAAAGATCAATTGGGCCCTTGTATTATTTTTCTTTCAATATGACCCTCCAACTTAGAAAATAAATTCAATGTGACCCTTTGATCAATGTTTTCCGCCGTTGATCTTTACGGTGCTGGCATGACAGTTCACAATGGTGACATGACAATCCATGATGTTGGCATGGTAGTCCATTTATCATGTTTGAGTTATTAATTTAACTCATCTCTTATGTCATTCGCCACGTTAATCTGTCAATATGAACTGACACATCAGTATTGTGGACCATCACATCAATATCGTGAACTGTCATGTCAGTATCATAACGATCAGTGACGAAAAAACATTGTTCAAAAGATCACACTAGAATCGCATTAAGAGAAAATAATAAGCATTAATTTTTATTTATATAATAAATTTTTATATATTTTTACCAAATAATTTTTGTTATATAATAAAGCATTTTATTTGAATTTTAATTTGTTATTATGGATTTCTTCTTAATATAATAAAATGAGTAAATATTTGAATCTTTCTGTTCGTATAGGGAAAGATAGGCCTGTAAACGAACCGAACGCACACGAACGGAGGTATGGTCATGTTTGTTCATTTAATAAATAAACGAACATAAACGAACAAATTTTTTTTGTTCATGTTCGTTTATTAATAAATATAACTTGTTCATGTTCGTTCATTTAATAAATAAACGAACATAAACGAACACGAACATAAACGAACACGAACATAAATGAACAAGAACATAAACGTTGGAGACCCTACTAGGGGTGTAAACGAGCCGAGTCGAGCTTGAGTATTGTTGAGCTCGACTCGAACTCGAAAACTTTCAAAGTTAGCTCGACTCGACTCGAAAACTCGCGAGCTTAAAATTATCAAGCTCGACTCAAACTCGAAATATAATATTGAAACTCAACTCGAACTCGAAAAGGCTCAAACTCAAAAAAAATTAAGAGCTCGATTAAAACTCGAGACTCGAGCTCGATTGAAGCTTGATTCTGAGCTCGATTCTAGCTCGATTCAAGCTCGACATTGCCCTAAGCGCAAAGATACTTAAACATATTCTCCCCCATATTCTTTTATATAAGCTACCAACCTCGAGTTGCTTGTTTGCAACTGATGTGAGATTGCATAACGTTCCTCCACTTTCTTTCTTCCTCTCTCCTTCAACAACAGTCGAGATGAACACAGATTGTGTTTCATATGATTGCCGACCTTAATCCTTGGGGATCAAACAAACATGTCATTAGCTTCGTGCTATGTAGAAGTTGAAAATTGGGAGATGAGAGAAGTACGTTGGTTTATTGTTCACACCAACTCATACATCAAAAACCATTCTTTCTCGGCTGGCTAAACTTTCATATTTGGATGGCGCACAAAATTTGTTTGATGAAACGTGTTAAAGAACTTCTCAGCCTATGGAATAAGGCCTCACCATTATTGAGACTCCTTTTTGCTCATCGGATAACCAGCTAGTGGCGCAGTCACATAGGGTGCCGACACAGTGGATGTTGACGGTGCTGGGTATGCAGCTTATGGATCGTTAAAAAAGAACTAAAACCGCGTTAATATTGTTGGGTTTTCCAAATAAAATTGGGTTAATTATGGAGTTGGTCATCAGAATATCAGATTAATTAATATGTTTAAGATATTTACAAATTGGTCACCAAAATTGATTTAAGAAGATTGGGTTAAACATAAATGACTGAACATAAACGAACATAACCGAACGAACATAAACGAACATAATCGAGCGAACATAATCGAACGTTCACGAACGTAAATAAACGAACGAGACCTATGTTCATGTTCGTTCATTTAATTAAACGAACACAAAATCTTGTTCATATTCGTTCATTTAATAAATAAACGCACATAAACGAATTTCCCACCGCACGGTTCATGAACGGTTCGCTGAACGTTCAGTTCATTTACAGGCCTAGGGAAAGACATCCATTTATACTATTATGTATCCAGTTATATGCTTAATAAGATCTTATCTCAATAATTAAGAAAAATAATGTTAAAATCTTTAATTATATTTAATTACTCAATTAAATTTAATGGAGTATTTATAATTTTTTTTTAAACAATTAATAAGTATATAAATCAGCATGTTTATAAAGGATGGATCTATATCACATTTAGCATACCGAAATGTACCACTAAAGTAACATATCGAAACACACCACAAGTAAATTTATCTTTATAATGTAAATATTAAAAAGTATTATAATTTATTTAAAGTTAATCATTATTTAAAGAATTCCGTGAAGCAACAGTTAACTATATAAGCCTCCTCTAACGAAGGTATATATGCAAGTGATAATCTATTTCATTTTGAAGCTAGTTTGACTGGTACTTATATTTTCTTGGGGGTGAAATAATGATACATTTTCTCTGCATTCTCAGGGTTCCATCTTTATTCTAGGATCTTTTTCCTTTGTGTACGATACTTATATTTTTAAATATTTATATAATAAGGATAAATTTAATTATAATATTGTAACCCCCCAGACCGATGCAGGTAGCCCGATCCGATCCAGGAAGTCACATTAGGGCCACCGGAGCGACCCACTGTAAAAATAGCGGAAAATTTAAATCTTTTTATCCGAACATGTAAACTTATAAAATCATTTGTCACTATTTAAAAATAAAACATATTTCCAGACTCGTATATAAATCAAAATACAATTACATGCCCCCTATTCACATGTACCATACTCTGCTACAACGCCGGAAAAACTCCCTTACTGAAGTCGATAGATGCACTGGTACAATTCTTTTAACCTGAAAAGGTGAGTAATAGAGTGAGCTTCAAAAAGCTCAGTAATACAAAACTACCAGATGATGCTGAAAAACGTGCAGATACAGATAAACATATTTTCCTTATTGGTTCAGATATTTACAGATTTTTATGTTGAGCAAAGATCCTACTGATATTTCAGGTAGTAACGGACAATGAGCTTTCGTTTCAGAGAAATATTTCGGATGACTGAGTTCAGGAGATCAGAATAGGTTTTCTAGTGTGTTCCCAAAAAAAACCATGTAACTTTTCAGATCTTTTTAAAACATATATATATACCCCCATCCGTCACGAACAAAATGTGTAGGTTCCCCAGAACCATACAACCCCGTCACTAACAGTAAGGCCCTGAGCACACAGCCGAGGAACCGGTAAGTAAGGCCCTGAGCACACAGCCGAGGAACCTCCAAGTAATCTTCCTCCAACAATACCCCCCAATAAAACATGTTCCGTCCGTAAACGGATATATCAAAAATCAAAACATAATTCAAGTCAAGTATCACATCAGAATCCAGGTCATGTATCAGATCAGAATCCATGTCAATATCAGATCAGAATCCAGGTCAGGATCATAATAGAATTCAAGTCGGAAATCAGATAAAATATTTATATGATTAGGGAACACACCAGAGTTTACAGATATTATTCAGAGGTATTGGATAATCTTAACAGGTAGAGAAACATGAATATTCAGTATACCGATAGGATATCGGAATTTAGAATCACTATTTGAAAGAGTTCATTAACTGACAGAATCATCAGTTATTCAGAATGTGAATTATCAGGATATTATCTTATTCGGACAGTTTTCAGAAGCTGTACGTAATCAGAAGGGTATTCAGAATCCTTTACATCCATGTCGATTGATCGGATAATCGAACAACTTGAGAACGAAGATTCATAACCTTAACAATCTATGTCGACTGGTCAATTCATTTTCCTTCTAGGGTATTTACTCTTTAATACCACAAATTCTTGTCCGTAGACCATTTTCGGAATTATCGCTGAATAAATCTTCCAATGACTTTATTTCATTTCCACACTTCCACAATATCATGAAATGTTGACGTACTTGATTAATTTGTTCATAACCCATTGTAATTGTACACTACGTAAACTCATCAGAGTTTCCAGACTTATCCAAATCACTTACTAAATCCTCAGTCATTGAGGTTACCTATTTCATTTAGCAGTCATCTCCATTCCAGTTACTTCAGAATTTTCCAGAGTAATTCAAACGTTCCTGAATTTCAGATACATGTTGTACTTCCATCCCATTCAATTTGGTCTTCGTGGTTGATTGTTGAACAAACGTCCAATTCTTAGTACTGAATACAATCTAGAGCTGAGTTGAATACTTCCAAAATTTATCATCGAGCCAAACTTGAGAAGATGAACACATGTTCCAGTAATATCTATGTCATTCAGGTATTGACATAGCTTTAGGGTTGATCTATTCACTTGAATTGTTTTCCATTACCTTTAAAGGTAGTCCAATACTTATCTTACTTGGATTCCTTAATTAATCCAAGACATTTACTTAATTTAGGCCATAAGGGTATTTTGGTAATTTTGATGTTCAGTTTTATTCCATTCATTTCAGAGCTCGAGGATATTCAATCATTCCTGAGCTTGGTGATATTCTTGGGTCATTTCTATTACAGGGGTATTTTGGTCATTTTACAGATTCACGGTATTTCAATCTTTTCCTTCCATCCGATCTTATTATTTAATTCAATCTTATCATTTACTTCAGTCCTTTCGAACAATTCTGATAGCAGAATACCCCCGATAAATTACTCTTCCAGTATTTACTCATTATTCGAATATTTTCAGGTCAAGTGTCTTCTCAGACTTTACAAACGGAATATCATAAATTTTCCTGCACTAAGTCGGGATCTTAACAATTAAATCCGTACTTATTCGAGTTAAGTACGAATCCTCTAAGTATTTTCTCATTCAGAGTCATCTCAAACTATTCTACCTCTTAAGGCATTTCCGTAATTTCTTAGCCAGATAAGTTCGATATTAGCTCTTAACGAAAATAATATAATTTAGAGATCCTATGATTAATTGCTTTCTTGAACAATCTCTGATCTTGAAATAATTCCCTTAACACACTTCTAGTATCTTGCATAAACCTTATTGGGGTTAAAAACCGGTTCTCCATAATTTCCAAGTAAAACTAACATTTCTTATGCACATCAATAGTTTTAGCAGATCAATAATTCTTTTCAGATTTATTAATCCACTTCCAGAGACAATTCTTATCATTTTCCAACATAAGGGTAATTTCGTAATTTTCCCTAATCGAAATATTCTCTTAATTTATCATCTAAGTACCTTTAATGAGATAAATTATAATCTACAATCCATGGTTAATTCTTTTATTACTTAATTCCAGAACTTGTAATTTAATTCAAACCGTCCTCCAATTTCTTATAATAGTCATCTGAGCTATATTCAGTTATCTACTTTCTACCGTATTCGTACCTAGTGTAGATCTTCATTAATTACACATATGAGACTAAACATTTTCATTCATGCATTTATCAATACCAACATGTTCCATAAAGCATAAAGAGGTAGTAAAGTATTACCTCAATTTCCGTACACTATTGATCGACCATAAAAATTCCATTCGAACATCTTTGATCTTCAATTCAACTTCCAATAATTCCTCAGATACATATAAACATAAATTATATCAGAAACGAAGCTTAATTACGATAAACGGATCGAATCGGGTGATAAATCAGTGAAAGACGGCTTACCGGGTTCGAATTTGGCGAAACGGACTTCGGATTCGGATTCAGGACGTCGAAAGCATAAAATATGACTTTTCGGAAATTTGGAATATTCGGTCAAAATCAAAGTCAACGGGTTTGACCGGCAATTTCGAGACCTTCGGGTTTGAATTTCGAAAAAACGGACAGCGGAATCAGATTTGGAACGTCGAAAAATGTCAGGATAGGTATACTCGGTCAAAGTCAAAGGTCGTTTAATGCCCGATCAAAGCCGGTCAAAGTTTTGGTCAACAGTGGTCAACGGTCAATGGGTCAACGGTCAACGGGTCGGGTCAACGGGTCGGGTAAACGGGTCGGGTCGGGTCAACGGGTCGGGTCAACGGTTCGGGCCGGGTTGTGACCGGTCAAACCGGTCAACTATTCACTAAAACCGGTCAAACCGGTCATTTAGACTATCCCCACTCGCAGTGGCGGCGCGTGGGGGCGCGTGGGCACTGTTCCGGCAGCGTAAAATTCACAGAAAATTTTCTAAAAATTATTTTGAGCGATTTCGAGATACTTACAAAGCTCGGTTCACAATTTTGAACGGCGGAGAGCTCGATTTTGAAACGTCGGAAACTTTGACCGCTTCACCTCCACACGCGCTGCCGCCGCCGGAGAAAAAGGAGAACATCGGTGAACTCGGAACGGCACAAGGAACACGATGGTGCGGGAGGTGTCGTAAACGGATCATCGGATCGTCGTGAATCGATGAAAAACCAACTAAAACGAGTTATTACCGACGATACTTCCGACTGAAATTCACGACGAACGGCGATGATTCTCGACGAAAGGTTTGAGGGGTTTTGTTCCTCGATTGACAACGAACACGATGGTGGTTTCGGCTCGTCGTTTGGAGGTCGGACGGCGAGTAGATCGGAGTTGGAAGTTGGGTCAACGGAAGAGAAAAACTGGAAAATTATACATTCTGCAGCACGGGGAGGGGTTATAAATTCTCTCATAAAGGAAATTGGCTAAACCAAGAGTTTAGTCACTGAACTTCCTACACTTCTTAAAACGGTCTGCTAACTTTGAAATCTTACAATTTAATCCCCGATTCCTTCCAAAAATACCAATTAAATCCACCACTTTATAATTTCTTAAATTTAGCCCCTAAATTGGGGTGTTACAAATATATTTCGGTACATCATTTTAGTGTATGTTAAAGTATGCGACGTATACCGTAAAATTTTCCTGTTTTATAAATATTATGAATGAAGATGTTTAACCACGTTAAAAATTTATTCGCCAATTCATATCAAATAAATAGACAAACATGTCTCCTA
Source organism: Hibiscus syriacus (assembly GCF_006381635.1). NCBI lineage: Eukaryota > Viridiplantae > Streptophyta > Magnoliopsida > Malvales > Malvaceae > Hibiscus > Hibiscus syriacus. The sequence continues at coordinate 1,555,462 of NW_024062784.1, read as the reverse complement.
AATTTAGATATAAAATTAAATATAATTAATTGCAAAAAAAAAAATTAGATACAAAATATGTTAGCGTTTTGGTTTATATTATTCTACTTGATGCTCTTTCTTGTTGTGAAGATTCTTCTTCACTCCTATAAAACCACCAATTTTTGAAATCAATTTCCTTGTTCTGGTTTTATCAGTTTCTTCATCGCCATGCTCATTGTGATACTCCTCATTGTTGGTTAAGTCATCCTCAGCTTCATTTTTTGGGGTTTCAGCTATGTCGAAGATGGAGCCCTTGAGTGGGTCGAAGTCCTCAGAGTCCGAACCATCATCGTTTTCTTTGGGTGGGATTTTGGGCTCTTCTTCTGCTTGCTTGTGTTTATGTGGGAACTTTATGATCAGGCATGCGCTGTTGGCTATGAAGGGCTTTGTTTTCTTAGCAGGTTCTTTATCATGATCTTTAGATTCCTTGTGAAGATGTGTTGAATTCAAGTCAACTGATTTACGATTTGTTGAACTTAAGTCCATTGAATTCTGAATCTTATCTATCTCATCGTCCTCCATGTCCAAGAACTCCTTCACTGTCATCGGCGTCGAACTCCTTCTCGTAGCCGTCGTTGGTAAAGGTAATGATGATGATGGCGATCCTGAATGTGTTGGATCCATTGGCTTTTGTAACTTATCGATATCGTCATCCTCCATTGCCAAGAACTCTTTCACCGTCATAGGTGTTGTCATCTTCGTCATTGACGTTATTATTGCTGGTAACGGTGATGACGATCTCGTTAGTCTTGGTACTGGTGCTGGTTGATCGCTTTCTTTATCATGATCTTTATGTTCCTTGTTATGATGTGTTGAATCCATTGGTTTCTGTTTCTTACCTTGCTCATCATGGTCCTCCATTTCCGAGCACTCCTTCATCGTGGTAGTTGTCGCCGGTAATGTTGATCCTGAGGGTTTTAGCGCGGGTTGTTCGCTTTCTTTATCATGATCTTCTTGCTCCTTGAAACCATGTGTTGAATCTACTGGTTTTTGGTTCTTACCTTGTTCAGAATCCTCCATTTCCGAATACTCCCTCATCGGTGATGGTGATCCTGATGGTTTTGGAACGGGTTGTTCGATTTCTTTAACATGATCATTATGTTCATTGTCATCCATTGGTTTCTTTCCTAGCTCAGGATCCTCCATTTCCGAGCAATCCTTCAAATTCGTCATCGACTTGGTCATTCTCACCGTCATCAGTGTTTCTGGTAACGGTGGTGCGGATTTTTCGTTTTCATGATCATTGTGTTCCTTGTCATGATATGTTGAATCCATTTGTTTTCGTTTCATATATTGCTCAAAACTCTCCGTTTCCGAGAACTCCTTCACACTAGCTATCGACCGAGTCATTCTCACCGTCGTCAATGTTGCTGTTAACGGTGATTGTGATCTTCTTGGCTTCAGTGTGGGTTGTTCGCTTTCTTTAACATGATCGTCATGTCCCTTAACTTGCTCGGAATTCTCCATTTCCGACTGCTTCATCGTCACCAACGCGGTCTTTCTTCCCAACGGTATCGGTGACGGTGATCTTCTTGTTCTTCGTATGGGTTGTTCACTTTCTTTATCTCGATCATTATGTTCCTTATCTTGCTCAGAATCCTCTATTTCGGAGTGTTGCTTCATCGTCACCAACGCGGTTTGTTCCCCCATTGGTATCGGTGATGGTGATCTTCTTGTTCTTCGTATGGGTTGTTCACTTTCTTTATCTCGATCATTATGTTCCTTATCTTGCTCAGAATCCTCTATTTCGGAGTGTTGCTTCGTCGTCACCAACGCGGTTTTTCCCCCCATTGGTATCGGTGATGGTGATCTTTTTGGTCTTAGTGTAGGGTTTTCGCTTTCTTTATCTCGATCATTATGTTCCTTATCTTGCTCAGAATCCTCCATTTCGGGGTGTTGTTTCGTCGTCGTCAATGCGGTCTTTCTCATCACCATTGGCATCGGTGATGGTGATCTTCTCGGTGTTAATGTGGGTTGTTCGCTGTCTTTATCCCGATCTTTATGTTTCTCATCTTGCTCAGAATCCTCCATTTCGGAATGCTGCTTCACCGTCACCACCGCCATCTTTCTCATCACTATCGGTATCGGTGATGGTGATCTTCTCGGTCCTAGTGTGAGTTGTTCGCTTTCTTTATCAGGATCATTATGTTCCTTATCTTGCTCAGAACTCTCAAGTCCGAGTACTGCTTCACCGTAACCACTGCATTCTTTCTCATCACCATCGGTATCGGTGACGTTGATCTTCTTGGTCCTAGTGTGGGTTGTTCGCTTTCTTTATCGGGATCATTATGTTCTTTATCTTGCTGATCAGAATTCTCCATATCCGAGTACTTTTCCACCGTCATCAATGCGGTTTTTCTCATCACCAATGGAATCGGTGATGGTGATCTTCTCGGTCTTAGTTGTTGTGAAATTCGGGTTAATTTCCACCAATAACAGATTCACCGTGAAAACTATTATCTAGGTGACTAGTGTGAAAACGATTGTACTAAAAATCACCCCAAGGTAGATTCCCAGGAAAGAGGAGGGGTCACAATGGTCCCTCTTAAAACCCACTTTCCTTAGACAGAACTACCAAGACAAGTAATTTTAATAGGACAATAATTGACAACAACTATACCCGACAATAGCTATTAAATAGACATAAAAGAGAACACCAAAATATTTCACTAATAGAGGAAATATTACAAAGAGAGAAAGAATACAAATAGCCTTTAAAATAGAAGAAGGCTTATATTTGTGGGATGATTAACTAAGGAGGAGGAGGGCTTTATTTATAACAAAAGAATTTCCCCTCCTCCTTATACACAACCAATGTGGGACTTTTGCCAAAAACCAACAAATCTCCACCTTGGCAAATTCCACACACATCTCTAAAAAACAATCTTTTAATTTGTAACAATATTGACCAAATCTAAACAATGTTTAAACTTGACCGCAGTTACCACTTTTGTCAACATATCAGCAGGATTCTCAGTGGTCCGAATCTTCTGGATTATGACTCCACCTTCTTCTAGAATCTCTCGTACAAAGTGATATCGAACATCAATATGCTTCGTCCTTGCATGGTAAACCTGGTTCTTTGCTAAATGAATAGCACTCTGACTGTCACAGTGCACTTTGATGTGCTTTTGTTCTATTCCCAATTCACCAAGCAACCCTTGAAGCCAAATTGCCTCCTTCACAGCCTCTGTAACTGCCATATACTCTGCCTCTGTAGTAGACAAAGCCACTGTTGACTGTAAGGTGGACTTCCAACTGACTGGTGCCTTTGCAAATGTAAACACATAACCAGTAGTTGATCGACGCTTGTCCAAATCACCTGCATAGTCTGAATCACAATACCCAACTACACACTGACCATCTTGTTTGTCCTGCTGAAAGACCAAACCAACATCTACGGTGTTTAGAATATACCGCAGAATCCATTTCACAGCTTGCCAATGCTCCTTTCCAGGATCATGCATATACCTGCTCACAACCCCAATTGCCTGTGAAATATCGGGTCTCGTACACACCATTGCATACATCAAGCTACCAACAGCACTTGCATACGGAACCTTTGACATGTATTCCCGTTCTGCATCATCCTTAGGTGACATGGATGCACCGAGCTTGAAATGAGGAGCAAGAGGTGTACTAACTGGTTTTGACATCTCATTTATGCCAAAACGTTTTAGTACCTTCCTCAGATATTCTTTCTGAGACAAACAAAGCCTCCCCAATTTCTTATCCCTTGATATCTCCATGCCTAGAATCTTCTTCGCTTCACCAAGATCCTTCATCTCAAACTCCCTGTTCAATTGAGTCTTTAGTTTCGCAATTTCTGTCTGACTCCTGGAAGCTATCAGCATATCATCAACATAAAGAAGAAGATATATATAGGATCCGTCTTCTAGCTCACGTAAATACACACAATGATCATATTTGCTTCTTGTGTACTTCTGCCCTATCATAAACTTGTCAAATCGCTTGTACCACTGCCTTGGAGATTGCTTCAATCCGTACAACGATTTTTCTAATTTGCACACCATCTCTTCTTTTTCAGCAACTTTGAATCCATCTGGCTGAGTCATGTAGATTTCCTCATCCAAGTCTCCATGTAAAAATGCAGTTTTTACATCCATCTGAACTAGTTCCAAATCCAACTGCGCTACCAAAGCCAACAAAATTCTGATGGAGGAATGTTTTACAACTGGAGAAAATACTTCATTATAATCAACTCCCTCCGTTTGAGCGTAGCCTTTAGCCACCAATCTTGCTTTGTAGCGGATGTTATTCTTGTCAGGAAATCCATCTTTCTTTGCATATACCCACTTGCACCCAATTGCCTTCTTTCCCTTCGGAAGACTAGCTAGTTTCCACGTCTGATTCTTTTGAAGGGATTGCATTTCTTCATTCATGGCAATCCTCCACTTTTTATGTTCTGAACTTTGAACTGCTTCATTAAAAGTGGCAGGAACGTCATCAATTGCAATTGGTGATGCAAAAGAGACCATATCAGCATAACGAGCAGGTTGTCTAATGGTCCTCTTTCCCTTTCTGAGTGCAATTGATTCATGTTGCTGTGGAGGTTCTTGGGTCTGAACCTCTTCTTCATCTGACTCTTCTTCTACCATAGGAGAGTCAACATCATTTTCTTTACTGGTTGGGACAAATTTGCTTCCTTCAAACTCCACCTTTTTGGGAGTTCCATCTGTCTGCTCCAATTTTTCTGAAGTCACCTTTCTCAACATGGTAGATTCATCAAAGGTAACATCCCTGCTGAAGATTATTTTCTTTGTTTCTGGACACCAAAGACGATAGCCTTTCACACCAGAGGTGATCCCCATAAAAATCGCCTTCTTTGCTCTTGGATCCAGCTTTGACTCCTTAACATGGTAGTATGCAGTGGAACCAAACACATGTAAGGAATCATAATCTGTAGCAGGTACTCCAAACCATTTCTCTAATGGTGTTTTACCACCAATAGCAGTCGATGGTAAGCGGTTGACAAGGTGACAAGCATAGACCAAAGCCTCAGCCCAAAATTCTTTGCCTAACCCAGCATTAGACAACATACACCGAACCTTCTCCACTAATGTCCGGTTCATACGCTCTGCCACTCCATTCTGTTGTGGTGTACCTCTGACAGTGAAGTGCCTAACAATACCTTCCTCTTCACAGACTTTCAGAAATGGATCATTTTTGTACTCTCCACCATTGTCTGTACGGAGACGTTTGATTTTTCTGCCTGTTTGAGTCTCCATCATCTTTTTCCATTTAAGGAAAAATCCTAGCACCTCATCCTTTGTCTTCATTGGATACACCCAAACTCTCCGGGAAAAATCATCAACAAAGGTGACATAATAGTGTGTTCCTCCCAATGAAGTTGTCTTGGAAGGCCCCATACATCTGAATGAACATAATCCAAAATACCTTTAGTATCATGGATTGCTGTTCCAAATTTCACCCTCGTCTTCTTCCCTTTGATGCAATGCTCACAAAAAGCTAATTTGCAAGCCCGAGCACCCTTCAATAATCCTTGATCTATCAGTAATTTCAAGGATTTTTCACCAACATGCCCCAAGCGCATATGCCATAACCTGGTTGCTTCTGACTCCTGTTCATCAGTAGAAGCTGCCACTGCTGCTGTCCCAACAATTGTACTACCCAGAAAGTAATACACATTGTTTCTTTTTCGGATTCCCTTCATTATCACCAGTGCACCAGAGATAATCCTCATAATCCCATCTTTTGCCCTCACTTCTAAACCTTTTGACTCTAAGGTTCCCACAGAGATGAGATTTCTCATTAAATCTGGTACATAATGGACACCTGTTAAGGTTCTGATTGATCCATCCTGATTCCTCAAGCGAATTGAACCAATCCCAAGTGTGTCAAGAGGGGAATTATTTGCTGTGTAGACAATTCCACCTTTTAGTTCTTTAAAATCAAAGAACCATTCTCTATTGGGGGTCATATGGTGGCTACAAGCTGAATCTAACAGCCATGAACTGGAACAGCTGGTTGATGGCGTAGCAGCGAATGCGAAATCTGAATCTCCATCATCATACTCGACCACATTTGATTCTGAGACAGCCTTCCCCCTTTCAGGTTTGCCTTTATTCTTTAGCTTGGGACATTCTTTCTTCCAGTGCCCTTTTTCTCGACAAAAAGCACATTCATCTTTGCTCAATCTGGACTTTGACTTCGATCTCCCTCTGCTTCCTTTATTCTGACTCTTGGAACGGCCTCTAACAACAAGAGCTTCTGCTTCGACACTTGTGTTTTCTTGTTTGTCTTTCTTTCTCAATTCATAACTATACAAGGCAGCAGTTACTTCACTGAGAGACACATCAACCTTCCCATGAAGTAGAGTAGTTTCAAGATACTCAAACTCATCAGGAAGTGATCCCATCAACATCAGAGCCAGATCTTCGTCTTCAAAAGTCACGTCCATCAGATCAGTCACCAGCTGATTAAAGCTAGTAATGTGATCATTCATAGTGGTACCTGGTACATAGTTGAAGCGGAACAGTCTCTTTTTCATGTAGAGTTTGTTCTGACCGCTTTTCTTCAAAATTTCTCCTCCAGTGCCTTCCACAATTTACTTGCAGAAGTTTCCTTAGAAAATGCATACTTCTGCTCTCTAGAAAGACACGATCGAATAGTACCACATGCCATTCTATTGATCCTCTTCCATTCTTTCTCCTCAACATCATCTGGTTTCTCTCCTTCAATAGCAATGTCTAGACCCTGCTGAAATAGGGCATCTAGAACCTCGCTTTGCCACATGCCGAAATGACCGGTGCCATCAAAAATCTCCACTGCAAATCTAACATTTGTCACAGCATTTCTTGCCAAAATTGAAGATGAAGAAGCGTCTGCCATTTCTGCTACAAATTCTATTTAATAGCTGCCAATGCAGAATGTCAATTATCCCAAGGAAATTTTTCTGATGTGGAAGATCAGCCTAAGCCGCAACCACAGAGCATACTAAAATAAACCAAGAGCGCTGATACCAATTGTTGTGAAATTCGGGTTAATTTCCACCAATAACAGATTCACCGTGAAAACTATTATCTAGGTGACTAGTGTGAAAACGATTGTACTAAAAAATCACCCCAAGGTAGATTCCCAGGAAAGAGGAGGGGTCACAATGGTCCCTCTTAAAACCCACTTTCCTTAGACAGAACTACCAAGACAAGTAATTTTAATAGGACAATAATTGACAACAACTATACCCGACAATAGCTATTAAATAGACATAAAAGAGAACACCAAAATATTTCACTAATAGAGGAAATATTACAAAGAGAGAAAGAATACAAATAGCCTTTAAAATAGAAGAAGGCTTATATTTGTGGGATGATTAACTAAGGAGGAGGAGGGCTTTATTTATAACAAAAGAATTTCCCCTCCTCCTTATACACAACCAATGTGGGACTTTTGCCAAAAAACCAACATTAGTGTGGGTTGTTCGCTCTCCTTTTCACGATCATTATGTTCCTTATCATGCTCGGAATCCTCCGTTTCGGAGTACTGCTTCACAGTCATCAATGCGGTCTTTCTCATCACCATCGGAATAGGTGATGGTGATCTTTTCGGTTTTCGTGTGGGTGTTTCGCTTTCTTTTTCACGGTCATTATGTTCCTTATCCTGCTCAGAATCCTCCATCTCGGAGTGCTGCTTCATCGTCATCAACGCGCTCTTTCTCGCCGGCGATCGCGACCGTGCATGTGCTCTGCTCTTCGCACGCCTCTCCCTTTCTTGGTAAAGCAATTTCAAAGCTTCTTCCTTTTGAGCAAGGGCGTCTCTGAGTTTGGAATTCTCTTCCCTGGCAACGCTAGCCGCTTCTTTGGCTACATTTGCTTCAGTTAAGGCCTGTTTCACTATGTCCCTCAGCCTCTGAATCTCTTCCTTTGATCTATTCATCATTTCCCCAGCTTCTTTAAGCGAATTCCGCAGTGCTTTGCACTCTTCTTGCGCACCATTCCTCTCAGATTCGGCCTTTTTAATGCACTCGACGAACCCTTTCTCCTGCTCGTTCCACGAAATTAGGGTTTCCTCGGCTTCTAACCTTAATCTTGTTGCGATGTTCTTTTGTCGATCGGCTTCTCTCTTCTCGTCCATGCATCGTTCCCCCACCTCCTTCAGCTTCAGTTTGAATTCCTCGACCTCCCGTTTCGTCGTCTCAAGCTCTTCCTTCGTCGACGAGAGTTTATCTTTGGTCACGTTCGACTCGGTAATCACTTCCTTCAACGCCATGGCTAAATCATCCATGGCTTTCTTGTTGTTCTCCTCGGCTTCGAATGTGTGCCTCAGTTCGTTCTTGAACACGTTCACTTCATCGGCTAGATTCTCAGCCTTCTCTTGTGATCTAGTCAATTCCGATTTAGCCAATCGAAGCTCCTGCTCGAGGGCTTCGACCCAAGAACGATCATTACCCTCGAGCAAGGCTTTGATTTCTTGCCTCGATTCCTCGAGCGAAACCTTGGTCTTCTCCAACTCCATGGTCTGAGCCAACAACGCATCATGCACGCTCTTTTCGGACTGTTTCGATTTCGCGAGCTCTTGCTTCAACGACTCGATGAGCCTGTCCTTGTTCTTCAATTCTTCCATGGCACTGAACAATGAGGTTTTAACTGCGGTTACTTCGTGTGGATGTCGGTAACTTTTGAACTCGACCTCTTTCTGGACTCGTCGTGCCTCCTCATGTCTTGTAAATTCATATTCTAAGCAATACCATGAAAGATTTTTAACCAAATTGTGATTCGAATTTGCAATTGTTTACGATTAGGGAGAAGATTTTCCTTGATTGAATTGGAACGACTTGGGATTCGATCTCTATGATGATGTTAAGACACTTTCTTACGTTTGTCATACATTTGAGGAGATGTCTTTTTGGAACTATGAACGGTTTCTTGTTTTATTTTTTTTTCTTTTCAAAAAGGGGATAAAAATTAATTAAGTAATAACCAATTAATTCTAAAAATAATCGAGATTTAGCGATTGACATAAATATTAACTATATTTTCTAATAACAGAATCTAGTTCAAACTCCGTCCCCATCAAAAAAATGAGAAAAAGAAAAAAATATATGTGTGTGAGAGAAAGGAAGAAATCTAGGGTGTAGGAGAACTAAATACGTTGGTTAAATTCGTTTTAATCTATTTTTTAGAAGTGAATATTATTATTTAAAAACATTTTAAATTATAAAAAAAATTTAAAATTTTTAGAGATAACGATATTTTTTTATCTTTATTACTCCTAAAATTTACTATGATAGAAAAATAGAAAAAGAAAACATTGACAGCTAAGTGGCGATAAACAACGAGTATGAAGTCATTGTTTTCTGCAGCGTGGATTTCCCAAGGCTTCTCATGCTCTGTTTCCCCCCCCCCCCCTTCATTTCAGAATTCAGACACAGACTTAAAAGTTCAAACTGAACCTAACCTCACGCATTGACCGGTCTTACTCTAAAACCGAAGCTCTTTTTGTTGGCCAGTTCACTCCCTCTGGCCCCACCCATAAGTTCCCCCTTTTATAACGTAATTATATAAATAAAGGGTAAGTCCTCCCTGATTATTGGGTATTATTTTATTAAGTCACTCGATTATTAAAAGTTATAAAATAATTCTTTGACTATAGAATGTTGCTTTGTCAAGTCCATCGACTATTAAAAGTTACAAAATGTTCATCTGACTATTCATTATATTATAAACCCATCCTCTTTTGTTAAAAATTTGACGGTTGTTTAAGCTGGACATTAACATGATGACTAGGATATGATACTCGATTGAGATTATGTGATCGAATTTTATCATATCATAGTCAACAGATTAACATTCATCTCAGAATATCGTTCATTTTTTAGCAAAAAAGAACGAATTTGAAACATAATGAATAGTCATGTGATCATTTTGTAACATTTAATAATCAAAAGACTCGATAAAATAACATTCTATAATTAAATGACCATTTTGTAACTTTTAATAGTCAAATAACTTAAAAAATCTTTAAGCTATATTTTTTTACTATAAACCCTTAAACTATTTTTTTATCAAAATGAGTCCTTAAACTATTATATGAAATATGCAATTAAACCAGCCATAAAATGACAAACATTTCAAGATAAAAAATAATTATAACTAAAATGGCCATAATTACACTCTAATCGCCGCTTGAAAGAATGTTACACAGTTTTGCTGGTAATTTGTAAATTGATTTTTTTTTTTCTGTCATAATTGAAAAAATCTACAACAAATAATAATAAACCTTAGCATCTCTCTCTAAAACCAACACCCACCATGGCATAATTGTGGGTTCTTGAACTATATATGAATCATTTTTTATTTTTTCACCTTGAAAGTTTATTCCTATGTATATTCCCATTGTCACTCTCACTTTTCCAGCTACAGAACCAGACCAAAGTTGGACAAAACTTAAAAAAAAAAAAAAAAAAAAAGCAATTTCAGGTGTCATGGAATTTGACATCCAGTTGAGATGATTTGTTGTGTAGCTTCCTCCTTTTAATGTCTGGTCTAGGATGACAACTACTTGTATGTAACCCATGTTTTGTTTCATCACTTTTATAGCTCAAACATGTTGAGCCATCCAGTACTCCAATGGGGCTTTGGGGCACGGATGAAGCCGAAGGAGTTGTGCTGCCGCTGATGAATGTCGAATCTTTCATCGCCTCGGTACACTTCAACACTCTTTCCTGCAAAACAAAATCGTCGAAGACCAACCATATTCGTCATTACTCGAGTTTTGTATCTTTTTTGTTTTACCTTTTGTACAAAGATGAATGATGAAATAGCTCTATCAATGGTGAATCCTTGCATTTCTCTTGAAACGGAAATGGCCACTGCAGCGGCAATTTCAGAAGGTCTGAACTCCAATAAATCGATACCTGCATTCATTCATTCAATCCACCATCAAGCACGAATGAATCCCGATGAAGACGTAAACAAACGGATACCGTGGGAAAGAAATAAACCTCTGATTACTCTCGATATTAGTTGTAACGATCTAGAGATTGAACTCGGCAATGGATATTGATTGTTACAAAGTTTGCTCAAGAAGTAATCGATGAAGGAACAAGGTGTTAAAACTTGCATTCTCCACTTCAATGTGCTTAAAACCAAAAGCTCCATTCTTTGTATTGTTTTAGCTTCAAACACAAACTTCGGTTCCCCTACCTGCAAACGAAAACGATCACGGAACTCGAATCGGGAAAAGACCAATCAATTAAAATACATCGAAGAGGCCATCGAATCAATCTACATGTTGTAATCACCTGCAATTTTACAGACGAGGGCATCACTGTCTCCTCCATTTTCGCTGCAATAGATAAACATGCAACAGCCAACAGTTGGATTGTCCATCTTTTATCTCTCTGTGTAATTTATAATCAGTGACTACATTATGATTCAAGAACTTAAAGAACCAAACTTTGAGGCTAATTTGAGAACACTTACAGGTAAGTTGTACATTGATAGGAACCTATCTAAGTAGTTAATGGATAGGCAAAGACTCAAAGGGCCAAAACTGAAATAAGCTGAAGCCTGTTGATCAATAATGAGAGATTAAACAATCATTCATAACACGTTAAAAGAGGGCTGATTCCAATTTCAGGTTGCCATAAAAGAAATGCAGAATGCTAAACCAAAAACCCAATTAAATGAATCAAATAAGCAAAAAAGCAAAATAAACAGACCTTATAAATCCACTCAATGGCCTCTCTTCTGGCACTCAAGTCCAAATCCCCACTTCTCAGTCTCTTAAGATAATCATCTGCAGGCAAATGCATCATCTCTTTTTCAACCATTTCCCTAATTACTTCATCACTTTGCAATGCCAAACCAGGACAACCCTTCAAAGAAGTTGATCTGTTGTTTATAAGAAAAGGGTCATTTTGATTTAAGGTTTGGTTTTTAAAACGTTGGTGATCAGCAGGGGAAACCCCAGACTCAAGATCTCCATCAAAGCAACAGCTTGTGTTCTCCGAACAGAGAAGATTTGAGGCTGAACAGTCGAGGTTTTCAGCCATTTTTTTGTTGAGAGAAAACCCCAAAAAGGTGTGGTAAAACAGAACCCCAGAACAACCCCAAAAAACAAAGGAAGAAAAAAGATCAATTCATCATGAAGGTGAGAGCTTTGAGTCGAAAAGGGCTCATCAATGGCTGGTGGGGAAGAGCAAGTTTTTGATTATACAATAAAGTCAAAAAGAGAGTGAAAGGGTGTGGGTTTGAGGGGCAACTGTTGCTATAAGAGAAGCTTTATGTAGGGAAAGACAAGTTGAGATTTTAGGGTAAAATGAGAAATGGAATCGACGGATCGAGGGGGAGGAGGACAGCTGCGCCATAGCCAAAAAAACGACTAAGAAAGGAAATATAATGGAAAAATTGTTATAATTAATTCAAAAATGGAAATTGAAAAATATAATAAACTTGACCCAAATCCATTTTCATTTTATTTTATTTTACTTTTCATGATAAATATGACTTCAAACTAAAAAAAATGTTAGTATAAAATCGAATTAAATTTAAACATATTTATATGATATAAATTTATTCAAAGGGTATATTTAAACTCATTCAAACATCAAATCAATGATCTGACTTATTGAATGTGATATGTTCAGCTCAAACTTTGATTAAGTTTTTTTTTTCTTATTTAATCAAAGTTAAAACATTATAGGTATATCGAATGTAACAAAAAATTAGAATATTGAGACCTTTCTATGGTTAGCTATTCATAATAAGTTACTGACTAATATGGAAAGGTATCGTAGACATACTGCACCCTCAGCCCGGCGCCCGTTGTGCAATGCTGAAGATGAAGATTCCATGCATGTTTTCCGGCGGTGCTCACTTGCACTTAACTTTTGGCAAAGACTGATCCAGGTGATTAAGCTTCAACGTTTTCTTTCCACGACTCATGTTGATTGGATGGTAACAAACTTGAAAGGCCTTGAGAAGTTCTCTTTTGATGATGAAAATTGGAGTATCTTGTTTGCGATTGTTTGTTGGAATATATGGAAACTTGAAAGCCTCCAAGATCTTGTCATGTTTTTCTTCAATCAGTTTTTCTAATTGCCGGAGAAGAAATAAGACTCTTGTTGCTTTCCTTAAGAGTGCCATAGAGTTCATCAGACTCCACTATCCTCCCCAAGAGTCCCATCAGCTTACCGTCTTCGCTGCAGAGCTCGCCGATCCGATCACCTAGGCTCGTGATGAATCCGAGCATATTTTCCCGGTCTGTCGACAGCATTGTGTTGCTTTCGAGCAAATTTTTGTTTTCGATCTTAAGCTCATCGACCAAAGCCTCCATGACCTTGTCATTTTCTCTAGCTTTGAGCTCTTGCTCTAGTGATGCTACCTGCTGCTGGAGATTAACAATGATCCCATCTTTCTCTTCGGTTATACGGACAAGTTCAGCTTTCTCTTTATTGACAGTTTCCTCGACCTCCACTTGCGCAAGAAGAGAAGCTTCTATAATTCTTTTATCCGATCGGCAATAGATTACGATATCCACAATTCGAATTCAAGTTCATGTCCTGCGCAAGTTTTCTCCGAGACATTGTGGACTTGTTTCAGTTCCCTTTCCTTGTATTGCTCCAGTTCTTTCTGCCCCAGGGCCAACTTTTCTTCCAAGTGATCTGATGATTCGATCCGCTTAATTAAGGTAGCTGTTCTCTCACGTTCTTCAGCCAATTCAATGTTTGCATTTTCTAAAGCATCACAAACTTCTTGAAGTTTCTCTCCAGATTCATTTTTCATACGCACAGATTGATCTTCTAACTCGCATTGACACCTGCATGCTTCCTCGAGCATTTCTTTATGCCTCTGGAGCTCCTCCTGCGTCTCGAGCCACCGCTCTTCGATCTGATCTAAAGACTCGACCCTTTTCATCAACAAAGCCGTTCTCTCTCGTGCTTCAGCCAGTTCAGATTTTGTTGTTTCTAAAGCAACACAACTTGTCTATATTTCTCTTTGGATTCGTTGTCGATCTGCAAAGCTTGCTCTTCGAATCGTACTAGAGACCTAGATGATTCGTCGAGCATTTCCTTGCACCTCTCAAGCTATATATTTCGTAATTGTTTTGAAACTATTGTCAAAAAGGTGGGAACCCCATTTGAAATTTATAAATATTTTAAATGTAATCATCTGTGTAATATATTTTTAAAAATTCTTGTATTTGTTTTGAACGTAATTTTAAAATATTAACATTGGAATAAAATACAAATATTAAATATATCGTTTGACATTTAAATTTATTTTATTTTTCAGATATTTCATATTTATTACTAGACAAACATTCTGTAATAAAAGAAAATGTATAATGTGTATACTAAATTCATCATTTCCACTCAATAAACTAGGGATGGACACTATCCAAATCCGATCTCTTTTAGAAGTTATATTCGAATCGGTTTTAGGATGATATATTCAAAGATAATTATAATAATATATTTAATTAATTTTTTTATTAAATAAAAATAATAATTTTTAATAAATATATTATTTTGAATTGAATTCAAATTTTATCTAAGATACATACTTGTGGGACAACAACCGACCCGATTATTCAAATTTTTAATAAATAGAACATTTCAATTATAATATTCGTAATAGTTTCCAATTATTTTATTTTCACATCAAACATAACGGATTGTCAAGCCTTGGCATTTACATAAGGGATCGAGCAATTCGAAGGAATAAGTCTAAGAAGCTTGTGCAAGACTTGACTGAGATCTGAGGAAGACGTCCCTCAGATTCGGACCTTGTGACAAGGTGGAAGGTGCTTACTAAGGAAGCTAGGAAGACGTTGGATCTTGGCAAAAGTTTAGGAATCCAAATTGTGGGTGATGAAGAGGAGGTTGTGAGGGAAATCGCTAGCCTTAAAGAGAATTATTTAAGGGGGTGAAGGTTGTTGGCTTATTAAGGTTTTGAGTCAGTAACCTTTGAAGGTTTTAATGCGAAAATTGCGTGGAATGGAATAGGTTTTCAAGCTATCGACTTGTCGTTTAACAGTTTGTGCTTCGACCACTTTCCTTCTTAGAGATGGTTGTCAACCTGGACTGGACGTTTGTTGGTTCCTATGCATAACGTCATTGTGGGGATGGGTTTATGCTGTACGAATTTTTGTGAAGTTGCACTCGAAGCCTGAATCAAATGGGTGTGTATCTCCATTTAGTTTATGTTTTTGATTCCCTGGTAAATTAATAACATTAGGACTAAAACGAACTAAAACTGATAATTTGATTATTAAAGACGTAATTTACCCTTTAAAATATTAAACAGGACCTGGGACTGGAACTTGCTGCGTTGGAAGCCTTTTCCATATATCTATTTGTAGCTTTGGACTATAGCCGGGTCACCTTAATCATGTGATTTGCCGTAACATATTTATTATATGGGTAAATTACACTAATAATCATTAATTTATATTATTCATTCTCTTTATTACTAATTCACATGTTTTTTTTTATATTTTTATTTAAAAAATATAATCATATTTGACCGATAAAATCAAAGAAAATTGAATCGCTGGAAAAAAAAAATAAACCTCGGACCCTTTACATAGGAATTCAGCACCTAACCATTAAGTTAGGCTAGATTTTGCTATATTTTTAACCATCACCTTAAAATCATGTTAAAATATAATCAAGATCATCAAATAAATGATATTCGAAATAATACCAAAACTTTGAAAACTTTAATTTCAACCCTTAAATCTATGACCACTATTTTCTTTTGCCGTCAACGAAGCTCCACCCGACCTCACTTTCCCCGGTGACCAAAACCCTTATGAAATCATGACTGATCGACGGTCGATCGGCGTTTTATACCCCGCGAACTCTAGGATAAAAATCACGATCCCAAGCGATTTCGACGGCCAATAGGTAGCAACTGGCATATAACTAAGAGAATGATAGAGACTACGTCGGTGGTGGAAAGGACAATGGTGGTGGATTAGGGTTATGATTTGGGAGTTTTGGGGTTTTTTATAATTTAAGAGAAATCATGGTTTCTTTAGAAATATAATAATATTTTAAATATTTTTTTTAAAAAATCCAAATTACTGCATTGTGCCACATATCATTTAACGGAGGAAATTTATGTCGTTCATGGTCCAGACACCTAAAGAAGTAACATTTGTAACGTTTGATAGCTAGATCATTTAAAAAATAATTCAGACACATATTCGTGAAAAACTCATTAAGTAATTTTAATGGTAAAAGGAAAAGTTGTTTCTCTAAAAGATCAAAATTCGAATAATTACATTTATAAGTTGTGTACTATATCAATAAACTAAAAAATTTATTATTATTTTAAAATCATACATACGATTAAAAAAATAATCTACGCTTAAAGTTTAAAATATATTCAATGTAAATAATATTTTAAATAATTTATCATGTATTTATTTTTATATTTAAAAAGAAAACATGATACGTGTGTAGGCTAACGAAGCAGGGTTTTGACTAAATCAGCCTTGTGGAAAGTGGAACCGTCTTTGACCCACCGCTCCTTTGTCTTTTCATTTTTGGGTTCCTAATTAATTTTTTATGCATTTTATGACTTGGTCTCCTGAACCTTAATTTTGTAGGCATATGCCTTTTGTTTTTATTTTAAAATTAGATATATTTCAATTATTAATCCATCGATTTATATATTATAATAATTATAATTGTGTAAATATATACATGGATTGTTCTCGAACTTGATATTAATTATGTATAATTATTAATAAAAAAAATATTGTGTAAGCTTATGATTTAAAGGTCATATATTAAATGCAAATCGAGTATTATTTAGTTAATATTTCTTAAATATCATAAATTTAAATATAATTATCTAAAAATATAAAAAATTATGTAGATGACTTTATACCAAAAGTAAAATATAATGTGTATTGGCTCAAGGAATGAACAATGGAAGCTTAAGAAAGATTGGGAAAATATTAGGGTTATTAAATATAATTAATTTGTTAATATTAAATTAAAATGACAAAGTCTAAAGCTTGGAATTTTCACACTTGCGAGAACGCCATATACTTGGAAGCGCGTACGGTACAACCTTTGCATTTATAGGTTTAGTCTGTGATTTTGGGCAGGTTACAAAGAGGGCTGATTCGTTGACTAGGACTCCGTTACATGCACATGAACATGTAATTGCTGAAAGAAAACGCCGTGAAAAGATCAGCCGGAGCTTCTCCTCTCTCTCTGCACTCATTCCTGGCCTGAACAAGGTACACATTCACGGGACTGACGTGGGATTTTATGTTGATTTTGTATATGCTGATCTTAGACATTTATGCATTGTTGCAGAAAGACAAAAGTTCAGTTCTGGGAGACGCAATCGAGTACTTGAAGAAACTTCAAGAGAGAATGGCGACGCTTGAGGAACAAGTTGCTAAGAGAAGAGTGGAATCAGTAAAATTTGTAAAGAAAACCCAATTTCATATAGATGAAGAGAACTTTGATTTCCAATCTAACAATTCATTCCCCGAGATCGAAGCAAGAGTTTCAGACAAAGATGTGCTGATAAGAATCCTGTGCGAGACAAACAAAGGGTATGTTTTAAACATCATAAACGAAGTCGAAAAGCTTCATCTGTCGGTGATTCATACCAATGTCTTGCCCTTTGGACAATCAACTCTTGATGTAACCATTGTTGCTCGGGTAAAACTTTTACAAATTTGTTGGGATTTACAGATTTTCAAATTTAGGTTTGCTGAAGTTAAGGGCATAACATTATTTTCATGGATATTGCAGATGGAAGCTGATTTTTCGATGACATTGAAGGATCTTGTGAAAACCCTACAACAGGGTTTGCTGAAGGTCATGTGACAGACTAGCGAAACCATATCAACATTTAGGGTTTTTAATTCTGTATCTTATGATTTTCTGTGTTAGTAATGGAACCATGATGTTTTTTTGATGTTAAGGATATGTTTGAAGGGACCCCAACTATTTTTCAGTTAAAATTTCTTCCTTTTTTAGAACAAAGTTTCGGTTAAAATTTATTGTTTCCTTTGAAAAGGTGAGTTTATCGAGCAACGACTTTGATGTATACGGACATCTGAACTAGAAGTAATCTTTTGCGACAAGTTGGCGGAAGCTTCTACGGTTGCACCTTCCTTGCTTTCATTATTTTAGGTTTTTATTTAATTTGAGTCTATAATTAATGCAAATCATGGTTGATATATTTTAGTTTATAAAGCATGAACCAAACGATTTCGATGGTAAAAAAATTATTTTTGTTTCTTGAGGTACATGGATTGAACACTATCAAGGGTGTGAACGTTTAATATTAAATAGCCGAAAGTTATCTTTGAATATAGTATTACTTTATACTTACCCCAAGTTAATAAGAAACTGAAATAAATATAAAATAAAATAAAAGTGTATTAATATCACATTATATTGTATTTAATTATTAATTTTTTTTAAGTTAAAGTGATTACAATGTAGAATTTATCTTAAATATTTTCAACCATTTGACAATAAACACTCAATCACTTTGCTGCAATAATAACGACTAATTTAACCACTAAAATAAATTGGCAATAGCCGGTAGTTAGTTCGTACAAGTAGTACTTATTATTGAATTGAATATGAACGACATACATTAATTAAATTCATATGATAAAACCACTTAGGTAGAATTATATTATAATTAATGAGTTCCTAATTAAAAATATTGCTTCAACTAAATCTTTATTTAAAAACTTCATGATCTTAAAATTTTATTATAAAATTTCTAAATAACGACTCAGTTGGAAAACTAATTGGGTAGAATTGGTCCAATATCAGGCTAATTATTTAGTCCAATACAATACCAAGTAAATTATTTAAGAGAAAATAACCTCAGTGACTAAAAATCTCATATAATATACGATTTTAACCAACTTTTTTCGGATTTGCCAAAATGACCAACAAAACCGCAATGCGATCGCTAATTCGCAACGCGATCTCCATTATCGCAAATTCGCGTTGCATTTCGCGTTGCGATAGTTGGAAATCGCGTTGCGATAGTTGGAAATCGCGTTGCGATGGTATACAGTGTCGTTGCGATTTTCCCAATTCGCAATGCGAATAAGTAAATCGCAACGCGAATTGGGAAAATCGCAATGCGATACTTACTATCGCAATGCGATAATACAAAATCGCAACGAGATACTGACTTTCGCAACGCGATTCTGACTTTCGCAACGCGATTTACATAGCGCCATTCGTAATAACGCGTATTTTTTTTTCAAATTCCAAACACGAATTTTTTCTTAATAACTCGGAAACTGAACCGTCCACAGTAATCGCAACTCATAACCTCAAACCCAAAAACACAACACTCAGTCCCATCTCCATCTCCATCTCTCACTCTCTACGGCGAAATCCGTCCCCATCTCCGAAGATTTCCGTCCCCATCGCCGGCGAAATCCCTCACAACCATTCACAGTCAAAAATCCCTCACAATCATTCAGAAATGGAAAATCAACCTCCGAGTGTTAGTTTTTTTTTATTTTCATTTTGAAATTTTTGCATTATTTTAGGTTTTTCATATTGAGATTGATGATAAGTTTACTGGTAATTTCAATAATAGATTAACCATTTCACTTAGATTTCTTATTAAATTCATTCGATTGCTGCCAATACTGCTAAACTGTTTAGCCTGTGAAGTTAGTATTTGTCTTTGCTTTGTCTTTTGGTTGAAGTAATGCAGAAGAAGAATAGTTTCGAGAATGAAAATCGCAACGCGGAAATAACTTTCGCAACGAGATAATCGCAACGCGATTTTCATTTCGCGTTGCGATTTTCATTTCGCGTTGCGATTTTTATTTCGCGGTTGCGATTTTCATTTCGCGTTGCGATTGTCTGGTCGCGATAGTCATTTCGCGTTGCGATTCTCTCGTTGCGATAGTCATTTCCGCGTTGCGATTCTCATTATCTCGTTACGATTTTCATTTCAACCAAAAGACAAAAACAGTGTTGCAAATTTTAGTTTCAAGAATAAACTACTATTTATGTTTATTGTTTTGTTTTGGGTATATCTTGACAGTGTAATTTTTGGTATATCTAACTTGGTATGTTTATTGTTTTTTTGTAGAAATTTTTTTCGGCTTCATTGACATTAAGGAATAAAGTTAGCCTAGCCACTACAATTGCTTCGAAGCTTTCACCTGCACAAAGAAAATTGTTTGAAGAAATCTGCTTCGGGCCATGGCTGAGAGTACAGCATCCGGGTGGAGATGCTAGTTTAACCCATTTGTGGCTTCAGACCATGACTAGCGATCTACCCGACAGTATACAACGTGGTGAGGAAGAGATATGGTTTCATTTTCCACCGGCGTATACTTGTTTTGGGCGGAAGGAGTTCTGCTTAATCACTGGTCTACGATTCGGACACGATGATGTAGGCCGGTACACTCGTCATATCACCCGCCCATCATGGTTATCCAGGGTTTTTCCTGATGAGTCAATAGAGAAGCCGAACTTACACGTCGACGACATGAAGAAATTGTTTAATAAGAAAGATGGTTTTACTCGGATGAATGACGTCGATGTTGTCCGAGTATGCCTTCTACTACTTTTGTATGCCGGCTTTTTAGGCAGAGAGGCCAGACAACCTATTCCTCAGGAGCTAATATTATTGGTAGAGGACCTAAATGCATGGAATCTGTTTCCGTGGGGTTCGTATATATGGAAAGCTACCTGGACTAAGTTGTCGTCTGCCTTTGATGACCGCAAAAGTTTGCAGGGCGATGGGTCGAAATACACTTTGTCATGCTTTGTTTGGGCCTTTAAGGTAAGAATTTATATATAACGTTTTCAAAATTATAATTAATTATTTAACAATTACTAATGTTTGTTATTATATTGTTTGTAGATTTGGATATTCGAGGCTTTCCCCAGCATGCGGACATATGCATTAAAATCCTCAGATGATATTCCTAGGGCTATTTCCTGGAAGAGGAAACGTATGTTGGATTGGGAAGACTTAATACCATATGCGACAATAAATAATGTAAGTTAACACAAATACTATCATATATAAACAAGTTATTAATAGTAGACGTTTAACTTTGTTTTAGTTTTTATATTTTTAGGAGGCCAACACTCCATTAATGAGAATGACACCCACGGAGGCTGAGCTTGCCACTGATTGGTGGCAAGCTAGTCAGCGTTTTTTTGATGGCACGAATGATGAGCAACCTCCACTTCCTCCACTTCGAGAGCCATCACCTCACCCATAGCCATCACCTGATCGACCCGACTATACACCTCTACAACGAGAGCCATCACCTATCCCATCACATCATCGAGTCTCTTCTCCACCATCACCTCATGATAGGCGACCGACAAAGATGCCACGACTTCTATCTCCCTGTTCTCCACCTCCACGGGATGAGTCAAGGGAGTTACGTGATGAGGTCAATGCCTTGCGTGAGGAGATCGGTACTTTACGCGATAACGATGGTGCATGGCGTGTGGAGGTGTCTACTTTACGTGGTGAGGTTGCCGCTCTACGTGAGATGGTAGTATCGTTGCAGAATGAGGTTCATACTCTACGCAACGAGGTAAGTTTAAGATTTTCCATATTTAACTTGATGATAAATTTAC
This sequence comes from Hibiscus syriacus, assembly GCF_006381635.1. Classification (NCBI taxonomy): domain Eukaryota; kingdom Viridiplantae; phylum Streptophyta; class Magnoliopsida; order Malvales; family Malvaceae; genus Hibiscus; species Hibiscus syriacus. Next base: position 1,533,825 of record NW_024062784.1, on the reverse strand, counting down.
TCGTAATTTCACTTAAATTAACCATTTCACTTAGATTGCTTAGTAAATTTATTCGGTTGCTGTCAAAACTGCTAAACTTTTTACTTTAACACTGTGAAGTTAGTATTTGTCTTTGTTTTGTCTTTTGGTTGAAAGTTTGAAATGTATTTATCTTTGTTTTCACTGTTTAAATATCATGTCTGTTTATTTACTGATATTTGTATTTTTATTTAGCGGACCGATAAAGTGGATGCTTTACGTCGGGTTTTTCTTGCACGACAGAGTTCACGCATCAGACGGCGTGCACTTGCTATTAAGTCTCCGTATACCCCAATAGTGCGAAGACACCGCAAGAAGAAGCCCGACTCGCCTATCATCCCTCAAGAGTCCACTCCTATCGTTGAAGATGCCCCTATCATTCCTCGAGAGTCCCCTCCCACCGTTCAAGAGGCCACTGTCATCGTTGAAGAGGTCCCTCCCACCATTCAAGAGCCCGATTCACATGGCGTCATATGTAGGATTCTTGAGAAACCCTCTGACGTACCAGACATGATGGATTCAAGTTGGCTCTCGTATGAGTTACCGGCCAGTACCATACCGGTATCTGAAGAGGAGAGGAAACAACTACCGGACACAATTCTGGATAACACCCTTTGGGCTAAGACCGCAGTTGATTTTTATCTACATGAGCAAAGCCAGGGGTGTTTCACTGACATATGCAAGCTCAATGATGATATCTATTTGTTGCTTGATCGGTCTTGGTGGGGCATATTATTAGGGGTCGAAGACAATGGCTATTTCGATGGAGGGGTAAGTCTTATATTTTTCTTATATTTTCATTTGATTATTTTTTTTTTGAAATTTATGTAAGTTACTAATATATGTCTTTTTTTGTAAAACAGCATATCGATGCGTGGGTGTCACGTCTTCTAATAATTAGGAAACTTAAGGAAAATAAAAGAAATACACGGTATACAATTATGCCGACGTCTTTTAACGCCGTTCACTTAAAGAATCAACGAGATGAATCATTTGCATTGGGCAATGGACAAGCTAAACTTTATCCTGCATGGTGGGAGGTCGATAAGGTTAGTGTTTATTTTAGATTGAGTTTAAAGGTATTCATAAATAAGTGCGCAAATAAATGAATTATTACTTATGATTGCAGGTGTTTATCCCTGTTTTGGAACGTAACCATTGGCTTCTCGTCGAGCTTCAGATCCCATCCCTTAAGGCAATAGTATATGACAGCATGATAAATTACATATCATTGGCTGATTTAAGAGATATTATTAAGGGATGGAGCTCTTATTTGGCTAAATACTTGGATGCGATAAATTATTGGACTCGTTCTGGAAACAAGAAGCCAAAGAAGCTCAATATTACAGTTAGCAGAGACGAGACCGCACCACAACAAACGAAAGGACCCAGAGGGGATTGTGGTCCTCTCGTATGCTTGGCGTTGGACCGTTTGATCACAGGAAGTATAAAGTATCTACCTCCCACCGATATAGATAGAGCTGCAGTAGGCTTGTGGTTTCGACATTATATGGCTAGATCGATATATACGAGACGCTGCCTACCTGCATCCGCGTTATAAAAATATCCATAAACAATTGGTATGTTTATAGGCTTGTGGTTTGAAAATGTTTGGTTAAGTACCTAGAATTCAATAATTTGCTGTTTGTAGGTTTTAGATGTGTAGAAAGTGTTGTTTGAGCAAATTTTTGGTTTATGCAGGTTAATCTCAGAAGTGAGCTGCGTGAAAATGATGTATGGCTGCAAAAGTTGATTCAATAGTAGAAGTGTTATTTTCTCTAATAATTATTCCTATTTTTTGATTGTTTAATTGATTTGTAAAAGGTGATTTGTAAAAGTTGATTTGTTTAATTGATGTTAACATAATTCTTATTTGTGCTTGTTTAATTGATTGAAATGTAATGGTTGATTTTGTTGATTTCAATCTGCATTATGTTGAAGGCAAAAAGTACTATCGCAATGCGAAATGAAAATCGCAACGAGAGAATCGCAACGCGAAAATGAAAATCGCAACGCGAAATTAAATTCGCGTTGCGATTCCCTCGTTGCGATTTTCATTTCGCATTGCGAAATTAGCGTTACGATTTTCATTTCGCATTGCGATTCTCTCGTTGCGATTTTCATTTCGCATTGCGATAGTAATTTCCACGTTGCGATGGACATTAAGATGATTGCCTATTAAGTGATAACAACTGGAACAGATCATAGCAATTTTCAAACTCAAGTTACTAATACATGCATAACTGAAAATGTTAAAAGTTCACACATAAAATCTACATAATACAACGTTTGCATTTAAAAATCACCTAAGTTAACAGTCCCAAAAGGTGAAGCCAGTTGTGATTGGGATTTTAAAGATGATTGCGATTTTGATTGCCTTTTTCTTGACACCATATGAGCTTTGGATTTTGATGATGATCCATATTTTGGTAGAGGAAAAGATGATTGTGATGGCACTGGTGATCCACATGTCAACCTTGTATGACCACTTTCCTTGCACCGACTACATGTCGATCTCTTCTTCTCTTCACCCTTAGACGGTATACGATCGTGACTTTTTGGTCGGCCAGGTAGCCTTCTGTCCATGGCTGGTGGCAAAACTGTTTGTAAGTCATCTGGTATGTCCCACTCAGAAGGATGTGAAATAGGGTAGACAATCTCGGCATAAGTCTGTCGATATACTTATGTAGTGTAGCAATCCATAGCGTATGTGCTTGAATCATCTTGGTTTAGATGAAGAGCAACTTTTATAACATGGCCACATGGATAACCAGATGTTTGCCATTTCATACAACTACACGTCCTTGCATTTAGATCGACAAGCCCATTTAAGTTATTATCCAGTACTTCAAACAAAGTGTTTGAACATGGTTCAACTCTCCATGACGTTGACTTCACAACACGTTTCGTTATCTTTTTTTCAGTCCATGGTGTAACACGATGTTCCAATGTTCCTGTAAATTTAAATAAATAATACTTAGTAAAATATATGATAAGTTACGAATTCAAAGAAATAATACCTGCATGGTTTCTTTTCTTGTAGTACCACTATTGAATAGAGGCTCGAAAAAACTCCATTAACATAGTAATGGGTAATTTCCGGGAATGACGACTTAGAGCGTTAATTGATTCTGCACTATTAGACGTCATGAAACCATATCTTGCTCCAAGTTGATGTACTCTTGACCATCTTTCAAACCCGACATCTTCTAGTGTTTGAGCACACTGAGGCAAAACACGTCTTAAGCAGTTTATATGCTTATTGAAATCCACTTCCCGATAAGCCTTTACAGCCTTCCAGTATGTTCATTTGTGCTTTTTTATACCAGCAGACCTTGATTTTAGATTTCTATACAAATGAACACCACAAAGTTCATGAAAAGCATCTGGGAAACACCTTCTAACAGCGTTGTCAATTGAGTTTGCCCTATCGGATATGATTGTTAGATTGCTAATAAGACCTATGCAATCCCTAAGATGCCCATAAACCATGTCCATGAATCAGAGGTTTCAGATTTGCCAACCCCGTAAGCTATTGACAATATCCCATTGTTAGCATCCATGGCTACTGCTAATAAGTTTACTCCAATGTATCGACCTTTCAAATGTGCTCCGTCAACTATAATAACTGGGCGCATGCAAGTAATAAACGAACGAATCTACAAAATAATATACACAAGAAATATAATCATTTAAATGTGAAATGCATGTAACTAACAGAAATGAGTCAACAGAATTATATTGATTTACTAACCGCAGCACCAATGGCGATAAACAGCAACTCAAAGCGTCCATCTCTATATGTTTTGATATGAGTTACCGACCCAGGATTTTTCAGCTTTAAATTGTGACAATAAGCCGGCAGTTGGGCAAACGATGCTTCTGGCGACCCCCTCAACAATTCCAAGGCATAACATTTGGCTCTCCAAGCTTGAGAATATGATATACTAATCTTGAACTGAGCATTCATGTCAGTCATAATTTCATGTCCCCGATATACCCTGCCATTCAAAAACATTAACTCAGCCAGAAAACCACCCAACACCTTTTTGTTTGCCTGTCTATGGTGAGGAAAAACTTGGGTTCTTGAACATGTATGTTTATCAATAAAAGTCCTAACTTGAAACATTGCGCAATCTTTTATCCTCTTTGCAATCATACGCCACGTACAGTTTTTGTCAATCGTACACCTTGTTTCGAAACGATCTTTGCTTGATTTGTTAACTTTTAGTTGATAGCCATCTTCCACACATTTCGTATACAAAGCTATCTTCAAGTCTTCCTTTGTATCAAAACAATCATCTTTCTTGATACGAATAACTTTTGTGTAACAATCAACTGCTTTCTTTGCCAACTCTTCTTCCGGTAACTGAAGTAATTCTGGCATATTTCAGTTATACTCCCGTGGCATTTTCTTTTCTTCGGGGACTTTTTCTTCTTCTTTTTCTTCTTCAGTATTATATGAATTACAGAATGGATGTTCAACATGTTCATTCACAGTCGTAACTTCCTCCTCATTATCATCAACAACATCTTCCTCGGCAACGGGTGTTTCATCATCAAAATTCGGGTATTGACCAATATCAAAATCATTACACGCAGGGTCTGTTTCTTCTTCTGAAACATCATCAAAATCCGTGTATTGACCAATATCAAAGTCCGGGTATTGACCAAGATCAAATTTCGAATACTGACTAGTACTCACAATTTTTTCTCTTGGCTCATCATCGTCTAATTGGTCAATACGAAAACCAGAATTTGGTGCTGAAAGTTGATTTGGATTTGGATTAGAGAAAGGCTGTGGGTTTTGAGACCCACTTAGTTGATTACTACCCGCTACTGACCCAACAATACTACTTCTAGGTTCAACAACATACAATGTAACATCATCACTTGAAACATTAATGTAAGCAATGAATCGTTCAACATCTTCATTGTCGGTTAACAAATAAACTTTACCATTTCTCTGATAAGATAGCCTAAATCCACTTAGGGGCTCTAAATTCAATTTCTTTGAAACACGTAACATTAGGGTTTCATAAGTTAACTTCTTTAATGATAGTTTTAGTTGAAGATTCATGGGTAAAGGCATATATTGTAAAACACCATGAACATTCTACCATGACCCTCCAAAACACAAATCTATCCAAACATGATCAATATTAGATGATTTCATGGTTGTAACTAAACAAACGAGATGCGAAACTAAGACCTGTTGCCGGATGGGGAAGGATGTCGTTGGATATTGGAACGGATGTCGCCAGAGAGAGTGATAGATGGAGATGGAATGAGTTGCGATTTAGGGATTTAGGTTATGAGTTGTTGCTGCTGCGTATATATATACACAAAAAATTTGGCTTGCGAAACTAAAACCTGTTGCGAACTTTGAAACTCGCATTGCGATTCTGTATTATCTCGTTGCGAAAGGCAATCATTTGACCATCGCAATGCGAAATGCAAATCGCAACGATAGAATAGCAATGCGAAATGAAAAAGGCAACGAGGATTAACAAGCATAAACTTTTAACAATTATTATTGAATTCTAGGTACTTAACCAAACATTTTCAAACCAAAAGGAGTATATATGTTAACAAAACTTGCATTATGTGTATTTTATGTGTGCACTTTTAACATTTTCAGTTAGGCATGTATTAGTAACTTGAGTTTGAACATTGCTATGATCTGTTCAGTTGTCATCACTTATTAGACATTCATTTGACTATCGCAACGCGAAAATGGCTATCGCAATGCGAAATGAAAATCGCATTGCGATTTTCTCGTTGCGATTTTCATTTCGCATTGCGATTTTCTCGTTGCGATAGCCATTTCGCGTTGTGATAGTCTGTTTTGCCTTCAACATAAAGCAGATTGAAAATCAACAAATCAACTATTACATTTCAACACAAATTATGTACACATCAATTAAACAAATCAATATTTACAAATCATCTTTTACAAATCAATTAAACAATCAAAAAATAATAATAATTCTTATTTCTTCATCAATTATTGAATCAATGAATCAACAACTTTGTGACCCCGTACATCCATTTCACGCAGCTCACTTAAGGATTAACCTGCAGAAACCAAACATTTGCTCAAACAAGACTTCCTACACATCTAAAACCTACAAACAGCAAATTATTGAATTCTAGGTACTTAACCAAACATTTTCAAACCAAAAGGAGTATATATGTTAACAAAACTTGCATTTGACTTACCAATTAACAATGGACACTTTCATAACGCGGATGCAGGTAGGCAGCGTCTCGAATATATTGCTCTAGCCATATAATGCCGAAACCACAAGCCTACTGCAGCTCTATCTCTATCGGTGCGAGGTAAAAACTCTGTGCTTCCCGTCGTCAAACGCGCCAAGCAAAGGCATACGAGAGGACCACAATCCCCTCTGGCTCCCGGCGATTGCTGTGGTGCGGTCTCGTCTCTGACAACTGTGACATTGAACTTCTTTGGCTTCTTGTGTCCAGAATGACTCCAATACTTAATCCCATCCAAGAATTTAGCCAAATGAGAGCTCCATCCCTTGAAAATATCTCTCAAATCAGACAGTGATATGTAATTGATCATGCTGTCATACACTATTATCTTCAGGGATGGGAGCTGAAGTTGGACGAGAAGCCAGTGACAACGTTCCAAAACAGGGATAAACACCTGCGATCATAAGTAATAATTCATTTATTTGCACACTTATTTATGAACACCTTTAAAAAATTTAAAAAATTTAAAAAATAAACACTAACCTTATCGACCTCCCACCATGCAGGATAAAGTTTAGCTTGTCCATTGCCCAAAAAAAATGATTCATCTCGTTGATTCTTCAAGTGAACTGCGTGAAAAGCCGTCGGTATTATTGTATATAGCGAATTTTTTTATTTTTCCTAAGCTTCCTTATTATTAGTAGACGTGACACACACGCATCGATATGCTGTTTTACAAAAAAATACATATATTAGTGAATTACATTAATTTTTAAACAAATTAATCAAAATCATATATAAGACAAATATAAGACTTACCTCCCCATCCAAAAAGCCACTGTCTTCAACCCCTAATAGCACACCCCACCAAGACCGATCAAGCAACAAAAACATTTCATCGTTGAGTTTGCTGATGTCTGTGTAACACCCTTGGCTCTGCTCATGTAGATAAAAATCAACTATGGTCTTAGCCTAAAGGGTATTATCCACAATTGTTTCCGGTAGTTGTCTCCTCTCCACTTCAGATACCGGAAGGGTACTAGCCGGTAACTCATACGAGAGCCAACTCTCATCCATCATGTCCGGAACCGGTGGGGTTTCTCAATACTTCGATATATTACCCCATGTGAATCGGGCTCTGGAATGGTTGGAGGGACCTCTTCAACGATGACAGTGGCCTCTTGAACGGTGGGGGGGAATCTTGAGGGAGAATAGGGGCCTCTTGAACGATTGGAGGGGACTCTTGAGGGATGACCGGTGAGTCGAGCTTCTTCTTGCGGAGTCTTCGCACCATTGGGGTGAACGGAGACGTAATAGCACGTCCACGCCGTCTGATGCGTGAACTCCTTCGTGCAAGGAAAACCCGACGTAAAGCATCCACCTTATCGGGCCGCTAAAAAAAATTAATACATAAATCAGTAAATAAACAGACATGATATTAAACAAAGACAAATATGTTTCAAACTAGCATTGTATTCACCCAAATCATTATTCTATCATAGTTCACAAAATGTTCAGATAACATTCCAGAAGTAAGCACTTATATAAACATTTAAAAGGACAACATATATAAACAATCAAGAAGAAGAATAGTTTACTTTCGCAACACGAAACTTAAAATCGCAACGCGAAATGACTATCGCAACGCGGAAATGGCTATCGCAATGCGAAATGAAATCGCAACGACAAAATCGCAACGCGAAATGAAATCGCAACGACAAAATTGCAACGCGAAACACAAATCGCATTGCGATTTTCATTTCGCGTTGCGATTTTGTCGTTGCGATTTCATTTCGCATTGCGATTTTGTCGTTGCGATTTCATTTCACATTGCGATTTTGTCGTTGCGATTTTCATTTCGCATTGCGATAGCCATTTCCGCGTTGCGATAGTCATTTTCATTTTCGTGTTGCGAAAGTAAACTATTCTTCTTCTGCAAATTGAAACTTGAATGGATTGCATTACTTCAACCAAAAGACAAAAACAAAACCAAAAACAAATACTAACAAAAACAGTTTAGCAGTATTGGCAGCAACCGAATGAATTACGAGTATGAAAAATCTTAAACTTACCTCGTTGCGTAGAGTATGAACCTCATTCTGCAACGATGCTACCATCTCACGTAGAGCGGCTACCTCACCGCGTAATGTAGACACCTCAACACGCCATGCACCATCGTCTTTGCGTAAAGTACTGACCTCCTCACGCAAGGCATTGACCTCATCACGTAACTCCCCTAACTCATCCCGTTGAGGTGGAGGTGGAGAACAGGGAGATAAACGTCGTGGCATCTTTGCAGGTCGCCTATCTTGCGGTGATGGTGGAGAAGAGGCTCGATGATGTGACAGAATAGGTGATGGTTGTCGTTGTGGAGGTGTATAGCCGGGTCGATCAGATGATGGCTCTGGGTGAGGTGATAGCTCTGGGCGAGGTGATGGCTCCCGAAGTGGAGGCTGCTCATCAACCGTTCCATCAAAAAAATGCTTACTAGCTTGCCACCAATCAGTGGCAAGCTCAGCTTCCGTGGGTGTCAGCCTCTGTAGAGGAGTGTTGGCCTCCTAACAATATAAAAGCTCAAACAAAGTTAAACGTGTACTAGTAATAACTTGTTTATAAACATATGGTAGTATTTATGTTAACTTACATTATTTATTGTCGTATACCGTAGTAAATCTTCCCATTGCAAGGTCCGTTTCCTCTTCCAGGAAATAGCCCTGGGAATATCATTTGAAGTTTTTATTGCATATGTCTTCATGGCGGGAAAGGCCTCAAATATCCAAATCTACAAACAATATAATAACAAACATTAGTAATTGTTAAATAATTACTTATAATTTTGTAAACATCATATAAAAATTCTTACCTTAAAGGCCCAAATAAAGCCTGTCAAAGTGTATTTGGAACAATCGCCATGCAAACTTTTTCTATCATCCAAGGCAGACGATAACTTATTCCATGTAGCTTTCCATAAATACGAGCCCCACGGAAACAGGTTCCACGCATTTAGGTCTTCTACCAATTTGATTAGATCATTTGGAATAGGTTGTCTGGCCTCTCTGCCTAAAAAGCCAGCATGCAAAAGAATTAGAAGGCATACTCGGACAACGTCGACGTCATCCATCCGAGTAAAACCATCTTTATTATTCAAAAATCTTGTCAGGTCTTCTACGTGTAGACTCGGCCTCTCCAGCTCAGGAAAAACCCGGGATAGCCATGATGGGCGGGTAATGTGTCTAGTGTACAGACCTACATCATCGTGTCTGAAGCGTAGACCGGTGATTAAGCAAAACTCCTCCCGCCCAAAACACGTATACGCCGATGGAAAATCAAACCATATCTCTTCATCACGACGTTGTATAGTCTCTGGTAGATCGCTAGTCATGGTTTGAAGAAACAGGTGTGTCAACATCGCATCTCCACCGGGATGTTGTACTTTCAGCCATGGCCCGAAGCATGTATCCTCAAACATTTTTCTTTGTGCAGGTGAAAGCTTCGACGCAATTGTTTTGGCCAGGCTGACTTTATTTCTCAAGGTCAATTGAGCCGAATAAAAGTTCTACAAAAACAATAAACATACTAAATTAGATATACCAAAAACTACACTGTGAAGATATACCAAAAACAATAATAAACATAAATAGTAGTAGTTTATTCTTCAAACTTAAATATGCAACACTGTGAATTTCGTATTTGTCTTTGTTTTTTGGTTGAAGAAATGCAATTCATTCAAGTTTCAATTTGCAGAAGAAGAATAGTTTCTGAAAATGAAAATCGCAACACGAAAATGACTATCGCAACGAGAGAATCGCAACGCGAAACTAAAATCGCGTTGCGATTTGCATTTCGCGTTGCGATTCTTGGTTGATTTAATAAGCAATCTAAGTGAAATGGTTAATCTATTATTGAAATTACCAGTAAACGTATCATCAATTTCAATATGAAAAACCTAATAATAATGCAAAAATTTCAAAAAGAAAATAATTAAAAAAACTAACCCTCGTTGGTTGATTTGGTTGATTTTCCATTTCTGATTGTGAGGGTGGCTCTGAGAGATGGAGATAGACGGATTTCGCCGGAGATGGGGACGGATTTCGTCGGAGATGGGTGAAAGAGTGAGAGATGGAGATGGGACTGAGTTGTGATTTTAGGTTTTAGGTTATGAGTTGCGATTACGGGATATACTGTGGACAGTTCAGTGTTCCAATATATTAATATTCATGTTTGGAATTTAAAAATAAAATACTTGGCCAGGATACTAATGGCGCTTTGAAAATCGCATTGCGATTATGTATTATCACGTTGCGAAAGTCAGTATCGCGTTGCGAAAGTAAGTATCTCGTTGCGATTTTGTATTATCGCATTGCGATAGTCAGTATCGCATTGCGATTTTCCCAATTCGCGTTGCGATTTACTTATTCGCATTGCGATTTTCCCAATTCGCGTTGCGATTTACTTATTCGCATTGCGAATTGGGAAAATCGCAACGACACTGTAGACCATCGCAACGCGATTTTCAACTATCGCATTGCGAAAATGCAACGCGAATTTGCGATAATGGAGATCGCGTTGCGAATTAGCGATCGCATTGCGATTTTTTTGGTCATTTTGGCAAATCCGGAAAAAGTTGGTTAAAATCGTATATTATATGGGATTTTTGGTCACTGAGGTTATTTTCTCATTATTTAAAGATATACGGTAAATGTTACAATGCAGAGATAAAATCTAATAAAAATAATTATATTTTATTAAAATTTATCACACTGACGTGATGAATTTCCCTTGTAATATAATATTTGTTGTAGATCCCAAAATAACTTTAAAGATAAACTAATAAGCTAATTTTTTACTATACTGGCCTATTGGGTAAATTTTGCGCACTAATTGCTTTTAATTGCAAATTTTTGGGCTTAAAATCCAAGACTTTAAGATTCATAATACTCGCTCCTCTATAGATTTCAAGGTTCTTCTGTTATCTACCTTAACAAATTTCAGATTAAGCAAAAAAAAATTAACGAAACATTAAAAACTAAAAAAAGAATAGCGTAAATGCTCCGTTTATCCAATCAAACCGGAAGATGAAGCAACAAGTAGCGCTTGTAGCGGTGACGACGACGGCCGCCACTGTCATGGCGGTGGTAGCTCTTGTGAAACAATATAGGAAGGCGAAACAGGATCAACAGTGGGGCAAATGTCAACGGATCATGCGTAAATTTGCGAGGGAATGTGCCAGTCCGGTCCCCAAGTTATGGCAAGTAGCCGACGCTATGGTTTCAGACATAGCGTCGTCGCTTTCTTCGTTGGACAAAGCGAAAACTAGCCTTGGTTGTTTCCTACGCCTCTCCTCTTCCCACCGGATAAATTTGCTTCGACTCTTCGTTTTTTCTTAAATAGACATGTATGTGCATGGACAGATCTTTCGATTTCGAGAACTCATGCAGTACGTAGAACTCGTATATAGTTATGTTCGAGTCCGAATAACATAGATATTAAAGCTGTTAGAATGGTGGCAAGATTGAGGAGAAGAAGATGTATTATGGTTTGAACATGAAACGAATTGTTGGGAAATAAACCAAGTACAAGTAATTTCCCTATAACCAGATTAGTGAGAATGCAAAATAAAAGCGGAAAAATAATACCCGAAATAGATAACGGAGTTCAGCCAGTTGTGCTTACGTCTCCGGACTGCTGCAGATCTTTTACTAAGAGAGAAAATTTACAGGTGTTTACAAAACACTCACTACTCACAAGAAAACTCTCTAGTATTGGGAGAAAGAAATGATTTTTGGGATGGTTTTGAAGCTAAATGAGCTAGGGTATTTATAGTTGAAACTTAAGGACTTAATCTTGTAAATACCCTAAAACCTAGGGATTAATTATGATTATCCCATTATCATTTTTCAACAAACATCTACCAAACTTTGAAAAACTATTTTTCAAAGAAACATTTACCAAACTTTGAAAACCATTTTCAAAGAAACATTTACCAAACTTTAAAAACCATTTTTTCAAAGTTGGTTACCAAACTTGAAAACCATTTTAATACTTTCAACAATCTCCCACTTGAAGACTGATTTTAATCTGTCTTCACACCTCGATCAATGCAACAACTTTTCTAGTCTTGTTACTCTAGCATGCCAACTGAAGTTAAACACAACTTCAGTTTGTCTGTAGTCATCGTATTTGTCAACATGTCTGCCGGATTTTGAGCTCCACTGATCTTTTCAAGTTTCAAAATCCCATCTTCCAGAAGAGACCGGATAAAATGATATCGCAATTGTATATGCTTTGTCCTGGAATGAAAAGACGGATTCTTTGCTAGATGTATAGCACTTTGACTGTCGCAATACAAGACATTGTTATCTTGTTTCTTGCCTAACTCTTCCAAGAAACTTTGGAGCCAAACCATCTCCTTGCTAGCTTCCGTAACAGTGACATATTCTGCTTCAGTTGTGGAGAGAGAAACTATCTTCTGTAGTTGAGAAACCCAACTCACTGCGGTTCCTCCTAGAGTATAGACATATCCTGTAGTGCTCCTTCTGATGTCAACATTTTCGGCTAAGTCATCATCTACATAGCCTGTCAGTATCGTATCTCCACCTTTGAAACAAAGTGTTTTGTTTTTGGTACCCCACAGATATCTGAGGATCCATTTGACTGCTTCCCAGTGTACTTTGCCCGGATTATTCATGTGTCTGCTAAAAACTCCCACTGCTTGAGCAATATCTGGTCTGGTACAAACCATGGCATACATCAGACTTCCAATTGCTGAGGCATACGGCACCTTCACCATGTGTGCACGTTCTTCCTCCGTCTTTGGTGACTGTTCTTTGGAGAGTCTGAAATGAACACCTAAAGGTGTACTTACTGGTTTAGCATCTTGCATGTTAAACCTGGAGAGTACTTTGTTGATGTACTCAGCCTGTGATAATATCAAAGTCCCCGACTTTGTGTCTCTCTTGATCCTCATCCCAAGAATCTGCTTTGCAACGCCCAGATCCTTCATAGCAAACTGCTTTGACAATTTTTGCTTCAAGTTTATAATCTCTTGCATGTCTGAGCCTGCAACGAGCATGTCATCAACGTACAACAATAAAATAATGAAGCTATTGTCGAACCTCTTGATGTAGCAACAATGATATGCTTGGCATCTGGTAAAACCACTACTACTCATGAAACTATCGAACTTCTTGTACCACTGTATAGGAGCTTGTTTTAAACCATACAAGCTCTTCTTCAACCTGCATACCAGGTTTTTCTTGTCTGCCTCTATGAAGCCTTCTGGCTGCCTCATATAGATTTCTTCCTCCAAATCACCATGAAGGAAAGCTGTGTTTACATCTAACTGCTCAAGATGTAAATTCTCTGCAGCTACAATTTTCAACACCAGTCTGATTGTAGACAGTTTCACGACTGGAGAGAAAATTTCATTGTAGTCAATACATTCTTTTTGCTGAAAACCTTTGACAACCAATCTCGCTTTGTAGCGTTTGCTCCCATCGTGCTCTTCTTTGATCCTGTAAATCCACTTGCTGTGAAGCGCTTTCTTACCTGGTGGTAATTCAGCTAATTCACACGTCTGATTTGACAAAAGCGAGTCCATCTCATCTTTCATAGAAGACTTCCACTTGACTGAATCCTCCACTTGTATTGCTTCATTATAGCACTCTGGTTCACCATTGTCAGTCATCAACAAGTAGTGCAAAGAAGGAGAATACCGTTGGGTTGGTTTAGGAATTCTGGAGGAGCGTCTTAGATCCGGTGTGCCTGGTTCTTCTTGAACTGCTTCAGGACTGATCTGAACATCATTTCCAGAAATCTCCTCAAACTCAGCAAATTCATTTGTTTCAGCTTTGGTATTGGAGCTGCTTGATTCTATAGTTGACCTATCTTTGTACATCACATTCTCATTGAAAATGACATCTCTGCTTCTAATGATCTTCCGATTTTCATAGTCCCAAAACAGGTAACCAAACTCATCACCACCGTAACCAACAAATACGCATTTGTTGAACTTGGCATCAAGTTTACTTCTTTCAGCAGAGTTTATGTGTACATAAGAAATACAACCAAACACTCTTAAGTGTGAAAGGTTTATTTCTTTCTTGCTCCAAGCTTCCTCTGGTATTCCGCCATCCAAAGGAACTGAGGGCCCACGGTTGATCAGGTAAGCTGCAGTGTTGATAGCTTCAGCCCATAGAAATTTGGGCAATCCGGCATGTATCCTCATGCTTCTGGCACGTTCATTCAGAGTTCTGTTCATGCGTTCTGCTACGCCATTCTGCTGCGGTGCTATGGGAACTGTTGTCTCCATCTTGATCCCATTGTTTGCGCAGAAATCTCTGAATCTACTATCTCTGTACTCTCCTCCATTGTCAGACCTCAACTGCTTGACTTTTAAACCAGTCTCATTTTCCACCATGGCCTTCCATTTTCTGAAGGTATCGAAGACTTCTGATTTCTTCTTCAGAAAATAAACCCACACCTTCCTTGTTGAATCATCGATGAAGGTGACATAATATAGTGAGCCTGCAAGAGATGAAACTGGGGATGGTCCCCATACATCAGTATAAACCAATTCTAACATTTCTGCCTTGGGTGTCTTGCCAATCTTTGCAAAACTGACTTTCTTTTGTTTGCCAAAGATGCAATCCTCGCATAGTCCGACATCTACATTCTTTAGATCCGGCAGCTTCCCTTTTGACAGAAGTATCTTCATTCCTTTCTTGCTCATATGGCCAAGCCTTTGGTGCCATAGGTTTGATTTTCCATCAACATCTGCTACTGCAATGATATTCTCTAAATTTGAGGTTACATAGAGAGTCCAGTCTTCTTACCACGAGCAATGACGAGTGCTCCTTTGGTAATCTTCCATTCACAGCCTGAAAAGGTTGTACTGTATCCTTCTCCATCAAGTTATCCTACAGAAATCAAATTTCTTTTGAGACCAGGAATATGTCTCACTCCTGTCAGCTTCTAGGTGGTCTGGTTTGGCAGCTTTAGTCGGATGTCTCATTTTCCGACGATCTTCAAGGTTTCATCATCAGCAAGATGAACCTTCCCAAAATCACCACTGACATAGTTCTCCATGATTTCTTGGCATGGCGTGGAGTGGAAAGATGCCACTGAATCCAAAATCCATGATTCAATCAGACTGTTGACGCTTAAAATCATAGCATCACCTGTCTCCTCCGTCATGTTGGCAGATTCCTGTGCGCCGGTATTTTTCTTTGGTGCTCGACAATCTCTTTTGAAGTGGCCCTTCTTGCCGCAATTATAACAGGTAAAATCTTTATTTCATGTTCTTGATTTTCCCCTTCTGGATTTCGATCTGCCACGATTTGAATTTCTTTCTGAAGTTCTCCCTCTGGACTCCGTGTGCAAGGCTGAGGAGGTTGATGCTTCACCCGATTCTCTCCGTCGAATTTCTTCGCTCAGTACCAAATCCTGAACATCGTCGAATTTTAATTTGTTGTTTCCCGACGAACTACTGACTGCTGTAACAGTAGCATTCCAACTGTCTGGTAAAGATGATAAGAGAATTAAAGCTCGAACTTCATCATCAAATTCAATTTCCACTGAACTCAACTGGGTTGTGATTGTCTTGAGTTCATTTAGGTGTTGTGCCACCGATGCCCCTTCCGTCATCCGCAAATTAAATAATCGCCTCATCAAATGAACTTTGTTTAAGGCCGATGGCTTCTCATACATACTGGAGAGAGCCGTCATAAGACCCGCCGTGGTCTTTTCCTTTGCTATGTTGAAAGCAACATTGCGGGATAACGTCAGTCGGATAACTCCGAGGGCTTGTCTGTCGAGAAGAGCCCAGTCTTCATTCTTCATGCCCTCTGGTTGTTTTCCTGAGATGGGTTGATATAGATTTTTCTGGTATAGAAAATCTTCAATTTGCATCTTCCAAAATCCAAATTCCGCACCATCGAACTTTTCAATTTTCACATTCCCTTCGTCTGCAGCCATCGCTCCCACTCGAATCTGGCTTCGTTTGGATCATTTCTGACAATTTCCGCGAACCGCTGTGTATTAGAACACCTCCGTCGACAAACTCGTATCGCCGACCGAATTTCACTATTCACGAAATTCACTATTCACGTGAATAGTAACCCGAATAGTAATCCCGCAAAAAATTAACAGAATTCACAACCAAAAACTCTGATACCAGTTGTTGGGAAATAAACCAAGTACAAGTCAAACAACGTTTTTGATGATATGTGGGAAACTTTCAGGCAAAAACGAGCCCATTACTGACTTACATGTCGAGGATGTTCCTATTCCTCCGAATGTCATGGTTGGCACCTCATAGGTACACTTTTATGGACATTAATCCCGACAATTTTATTTTATTCTAAAATATTCTTATTCGATACATATTCGTATCGATGATCACGATCTTTAGGAGTTATACGACTTCATGGCATCGGAGATTGCTAAATTCATCTCGACACATCCCGGGAACCGTGACGGAACACTAGGGTCACCGGGAAACGATAAGAAACTCGGGTTTACATTGTCATCTGCAGAGGATGAATCTACAGCCATATCCGGTTCGGTCATTACATTGAAGAATTTCTCTGCAGATGCCACAGTTGAGTGAATCCCAACTTTGAACTTAACATGTTCGTACTTAGCCTAATTTTTGTCAATCTATCACTTTGTGGACACCGGGGGGAAAATGAAATGGTCAGTGGACTCAATCAAGCACTCGACAAACATGATTTGAATTTTCGAGTTCATGTGTTAGTAAGCATATTCATTTTCTTTCCTTGCTCGAATAACATTGTTTGTAAGAGCCGATTTTCGAGTTGATTCAGACTCAAGGACTGAGCAGGTCAACGATATCATTGGAAATTTAGCCGTTGGTCGATACTACGATCAAGACTGTGTGGCTGCAATCACCTTAGGCAAGGGCACCAACGCTTTTTATATCGATGCCGTGCAATCGGCTCCACGATGGCGCGACTCATTGCCGAGAAAGGCGAGATAGTAAGTGACTTGCTCAGTTGCTTTGATTTTGAACCAAAATTTGATATCAGTGCCCTGCTCCATAGGTTATTAGCATGGATTGGGGAAACTTCAATTCATGCCATCTTCCAATAACTCAGTATGATTCTTCTTTAGACGCCGCCAGTTCAGATCCCGGCAATCGGGTAATGTACATAATCTTGAATCGAAAGCATACATGTATAGACTTTGAAACTCTTTTTTCATCATGACATAAGTGTTCCGTCGACCTCTCAGATCACGAATTCGACACCAATCCTGAGTCCTGATTTCAGTTGTATCAGACTTATGTTAGGTACAGGCATAGTGAATATCATTAATGGTCAATTAGTTACAAAACAGACATGCATGGCTTGCATATTACAAGTTCTGAAGTTCCTTCAACAACAATAGATCTTATATTCTATGCTAAACCAATCAAATAATAAATTTGATAGATAGAAAAAAATTAGAGAAAAGTAACAAATCTGGAAAATGTGCTAACAAAGAAAGCTCATAATCCATGAATTTTGTGTGGTCGTCTGCCTTAGCTTTTTATGAATTTATTGTTATTATTAGGCAAAAATGCATCATAGTCATGTACTTTTTTGAAAAAACCAATGTGGTCATCATATTATTTTTTTCTCTCGATGTGGCCTTCTAACTCAGAAAATAAACCCAATGTACTGATGTGACGTTCCACGGTACTGATGTGGCAGTCCACGGTGGTTGATAACGTGGTAGATGACATGGCAAATAGGCTAAATTGGTAATTCAAACAAGGCAGATGGATTGTCATGTCAACAACGTGAAATGTCATGCCATCACTATAATGATCAACGACAAAAAACGTTGATCAAAGGGTCACATTGAGTTTTTTTTTTTGAGTTGGAAGGCCACATTGAGAGAGAAAAATAATATGAGATCCATATTGATTTCCCCCCCCCCAAAATTACATGGACCTCTGATGTCTTTTTCCCTTATATTTATTATTAGGGTAAATTACGTATTTAGTACATAAACTATCAGTTTTGATCCGTTTTAGTACCTAAAATATCATTTTTTTTCAAAGTCATACCTAACGTTTAATTTTTGTTACATTTTAGTACATTACCGTTGTAAACTTAACGACACTGTATTTTTTTAGTAAATTACATCATTCATCACACAACTTTGTTTTCACTCATGTTTTGGTACTAAAATTCAAAAAAATTCAATTTAATTACTCAACTTTCAAATTGCTCCTATTTTAATCACTCTAATTTATTTTTTTAATATTTTTTTGTGATATGACATTTTTTATTATTTTATTAACACATAATTAAAGATAAAAAATAAATTTGAAAGTCAAAGTGATTTAATTAGGAGTAATTTGAAAGTTAAGTAATTAACCTGGAAAAAAAAAAGTAAACTTTAATGACCAAAATAGGAGTACAAAGATAGTTGAGTGATGAGTGATGCAATTTATTCATAAAACAAATGTCACGTGCAAATAATTACCTGTTAAGTTTTTAACGGTGAGATTCTAAAAGGAAATAAAAACTAAACGTCAGATATAGTTTTGAAAAAATTGAAAGTTTAGATATTAAAACATATCAAAATTAATAGTTTAGGTATTAAATGTGTAGTTTATCCTTATTATTATTAGTTGGTGAACTTCTCATTGTCTTTATTGAACTTTGCAACAAAAACATTCCCTTTAAGCTTTGGAATTTGGAGTGTTGTAGGTCTGTAGAAGAACATGGGGAGACGGTGCCCCATCTTCCCACGTGACTTACCCCATTTCTACGCTTCATATTCTTTCCCTATGTTTAAAATTGCAGATGCAGGTTTCTCAAACTGGATATTATTAAAAGAATTTAAATTGATTGATGGTGAGTCTCTTGGCATAAATTTTTTTCATGCACAATGACTCGAACTTAAAACCTTACTTAAACGATATCAAACTGTTTATCATTTGAATAAAACCCTATTAATTAAATATATGATTTTAGATACCGATAATTTTTGTATGATAAAAATAATGTACAAATGAAATCGTTAAATATATTGCATTTGATTTAAGAGTAAACCGTTAAATCGTTAATAATATAATGACATGACTATCAATTTCCGACATGGGTGACAACTATCATTGTAGACACCTCATCAAAATAGTGTTCTTTTGATCCGTCTGTTAACGATCTAACAATCCAATGAGATAATTAAAATAAAAATAAAAATTTAATATTATAATTAATAAAATTAAAAGTTCAATGATATAAATTATATACCACCTAAATTTTAGTGGCATTTGATGTAGCTTAACCTTGATTTAAACATAAATTAGCACCTGCAAACGTATGGAAGTTGTCCCTGTGTCCTGTCTAATCAAAAGGACAAGGGGGCAGAAATGCACTGCTAATGAAATATCCCATCAACTTTCTTGTTTTATTCACTTCAAAGAAAACTCAATTTCATTTCATTTTGCTTTTATTCTTTTATTTCCCTTACGTAAAAACATAAATTCTCGAGAATTTTTATTCCGTTAAATTAAATTATACATACAAAAACCTTCATAATTTTGCTTGCTTATCATCCCATGGATATTCTGCAACTGAGGCTTCAGTTAACCAGAATTCATTGGCTCCATATTCATATTTTTTTGCTTCAAATCAGACCAGGTTTTGTCTTGTCGATAAGACCACTCTTTAGATACCTTATACGTATATACAATTATACATACGGTCCAAGGAGGATCTGATTGCACACTAATTACATCTAAAACATTCTGACAATCCGTTAAATATCTATTTCTCTTACAGGGTTACACAGATTTACATGGTTCAAGAACCAAAGACACTGTAATGCATACACCCACACATATACATATATGTTCAGGGGTTGAAGATGAAGCTGCCACATTTGCCTTTCCAGCTCAAGGGCTTGTAGTTAGAGTTGTAGTCACCACCACCTTTTCTTGCATAAGCAAAATCAGAGATGGATGTTGAAGATGAACGCTCGTTTCCGTCTCGGACCTGTGGGTTCGTAGTCACCACCAACTGCATCTTCTCTCGCATCGTGGCGGCCTCGAGCCTATCGGACCCCTCAACACCATCGCCTCTTCTTCATTTCTTGTCTATTATCCAAATTCAGAGCACAGATTCAGCACAAAATGATTAATGAATGATAGTTTTCGTTTTGAGGAGAAGAAAAAAACTGATCAAGCTTACCTTGGATTTACCTTCGGCTTTGTATCTCATTTGGGTTGCGGTTAAAATCACGAGAAGAAGAAGGGAAATAAAGCACTGCCTCCTGCAAACCATTTTGTGTGGATGGAAAGAACAACGGAAGGAAGGAGATGAACTAAATAGTAAAAAAGAAATAAGAGAACAAAGAGGGTGGAATTAGTGAATGAGTTGGGAGCACAAACTCTGAAGGAAATGTCGCTCTCTGATGAAATGATGGGACATTGAAGGGGCAAATAAGTTGGGCAGAAACCAAAGGAAAAAGAAAGAAAGGGAAAGAACCTTATTTTATTATTATTTTCATCACCATTAACATCGATTCTTGAGACCTTACCTCAAGCTACAAGACGAACAAAGATTTTGAGAAAAGCAGTGAAGGGGAAGAAGACAACTGGGAAACCAAAGAAATGCATCAGACAGCTTCCCACCAAATTCATACAAAAGGACATGAAATCACAGCTGTGGGGGGAATTGGGTTTTCGCTTTCATTCGATCTGTTGCCATTAAAAGTTTAAGAAAAGATTGAATTGTTTTGTGATTTCTGGTGTGCGTGCTGTCACTTCCACCGTATCTTCTTTTTTGATGCCCATCCGTGGAGAAAAGAACGACAGAGTAATATAGATGTTTAATGATTACTTTATAATTACTCCATTATATTGTTGTATTTTTATAATGGATATGACAGTTTAATGATTAATTTCATGATACGTTTAATTCAATGAATGTAAGATTATTAGTAAAAATATGATTATCGGTAGAAATAAGATTAATAGAAATATTGTATTTTTTGTTTGGTTTGTTTAGCAAGAATGTAAAATTACATTGTTTGGTTAAATAAATAAAAGATTATTGTAATGTATATTTTAACAAATTGTCCTTATTATATATTTATTTTTTAACAAGTTGAATTCTACTATAATTTTACTATAATTAATTTATATATTTTCTTTAAAAAATTTAAATTCATAAAATTTATATAATTTTTTTTACAAAATTGAAAAGATAAATAGGTTTAATGAAAGGATAAAATTTTATTTTAACCCTTGAACTTCATATAAAATTTTAATTATGGATTTTTTTTGTAAATCTAAAATAGTTTAAGGATAAATTTGTAATTTAACTTTCGTAGATTTTTTTTTATTCAACGATAGAAGAAGATATTTTTGGAAAAAAATGTATTTTAGTCTAAAACGTCGGTAATCTAACAATACCCAAGAGAAGAGGGTAATCACATTCCCGATAATATACCCCCAAAATATCACTATTGAGAATAAAAGATTATCGGGGACTGAAAATGTTTGTCAACCAAATAGGGGGAATGACATTTCATTCTCCCGGTAATCTAATATGACGCCAACTAAACGCCCCCCTCATAGTTTGTATTTTACTTAATTATTTTTAAAGTTAATTGCGGTATTTGTCCATGAACTATGACCTTACTTTTAAATTGAGCCCTAAATGTTTGACTATTCAAATTCCATCCTCAAACTATGACTCTAATTATAAATTAGTCCCCAAAATTTTGAACATTTCATATTCATCCCTAAAATATGAGTCTCATTCTATATTAACCCACAAACTTTTAAATGTTCTAATTTTATTGTTGAAGATCTGAATGATTTAATAGGTTTTATGTTGATGAAGTGCCGATTAGGGTTTACAAGAACAGCGAGAGTAGAAATATCCCATGCCCGAAGCTTCAGCCGATGGGAGTTTATTCAACTTTGTGGGAGGCTGATGATTGGGCAGCAAGGGGAGGTTTAGAGAAAATCGACTGGACCAAAGCTCCATTCATAGCTTGTTACAAGGACTTCGACGTCGATGGATGTCCAGTTCCGGGATCGGCCGCAAGCGATGGGAACCGGTGGGAGGGCACCGCTTATCAAGCCCTTAACGCCATGGAAGCTAGGCGATACCGGTGGGTTTGTATGAACCACATAATCTACTATTACCGCACCGACAAGTCAAGATACCCGGTTACCCCACCGGAGGGCACGGCCGGAAGCTAAATTGTCCGGTATAATGAATATACCATACGTTTCATGTCATGTATTTTACGTACATATAACTCCCTTTATAAAATAATAAAGCCTTGCAAAAATTGGGTATTTGGGAAATCAGTTATGCTTTGTGGAAGTGAAAATATGCAATTGGTGCAGATTATTTTGTGCCAATAAAAGCTTTCTTCAAAAGATATATATATATTTTTTTTGAGCGTTTAGTTTTCAATTCTCAGCCTTATGCAACAATTTTATGTCAATAAAAGCTTTTCAACCTTTTAAAATTATATATATATATATATATCATAAATATATACAAGTATATGAAAAGACTTTTATTCTTGTACCCAAAAAAAAGACTTTTATTCTATATATATTGTTATTGTAACATTTTTGCATAAAATAAAATTCAAGATACTTTAATATATAATAATTTCCGCTACTAAAACGAACTAAAATTGATAGTTTAAGTACTAAATATGTTAAGTTCTTAATAGTAAGGTACTAAAATGAAATAAAAATTAAACGTCAAGTATGATTTTGAAAAAAATTAAAAATTTATGTATTAAAACGAGTTAAAACTAATAATTTAAATACTAAACACGTAGTTTATCCTTAAGGAATTTACAGTCCGCTTCTCAGTTCTCTCTGATAGAATCAGCTTGGGATCTCTATAACGAACAACACTACGCAATTTTGAATTACTTGCACCACAAGCTTTAATCTGACTGTAAATCAAGCAACCAAGTTGGCCAAGGACGAAACCTTATGGTAAATATGTTATCGAGTGAGAAGGATTAACATCCGAGGCGTCTATTCCAAGGATAATACCAAATTAATATATTTTTTTTGTAATTTTATCTTTATTTTATTATTTTAAAAATATTTTCTTCATGGCTTGTCGGATTCATTCAGTAATTGGTGATAAAATGCTGCTTCAAGTTGTATGCCATAACCCTAAATTTTATATCTACAAATATTGCTTAAACCGATGATTAATATTATTATATGATGTTTTCTTTTTATATTTTATGCTTAAAAATAATTAAAAATACTAAATATGAATTAAACACGTGAATAATAAAATAAATTAAATTAAAATAATTTGTATCTCTATAATATCTAATTTAAATTAGTCGAATAAATCTAATTTTATTTATTATAAAAAATTAGAAAATAATGGATAATTAGTAAGTATAAAATTACTAATTAACATCAGAATATGATTAAATTCATAAGAATCCATGAGTAGAATAATATTGGAAAGAGAAACATCAGAATAATCCCAACATAATACCAGACAAACACAAGTGAGATATCCATGAAGATTAGTAATTAAATTTGTTGACGAAAACGGGTAAAGAAAACGAAAGAACACGAGAATTTTACGAGGTTCGGCAATGTGCTTACGTCCTCGGTGCCTAGGCGGCGCTAGAATTTTATTCAATGATATTTTAGGTCTAGGTTACATCTCTATTTATAATAGAAAACCCTGGTACATAATTACAAAATTAACCCTGTACCGTACCACGGGGGCTGCGCCCCCGCACCCCCAACCCACATAATTCGTAACCCCACAACGAGACTTTTTATGAGCCATACATAACAAATCTCCACCTTGGCGAATATCCTGCCCCTTGGAAACTTCAATGTGGGTTGGGTTACCTTGCTTCTTTAACAACTCGAAACATTCAACAAGTCCAAGCAATGCTTGAACTTGTCTGTCGTAACTGGCTTGGTGAACATATCAGCGGCATTCTCATCAGTATGTACCTTCTGAAACAAAACCTCTCCAGATACAACCAACTCTCTGATCTTGTGGAACCTTACATCAATATGTTTAGTTCTAGCACGATACACCTGATTCTTAGCCAAGTGAATAGCACTTTGATTATCACAAAGCAACTGAACTCCACCTTGTTGAACACCCAACTCCTTCACTAAACCAGTAAGCCATAAAGCTTCTTTTGCAGCTTCAGCCGCTGCCATGTATTCAGCTTCAGTTGTAGATAGTGCCACGACAGATTGAACAGTAGACTTCCAGCAAATAGGCCCTCCACCAAGAGTAAACACATACCCTGTCGTAGATCTTCTATTATCCAAGTCACCTGCATAATCTGAATCCACATATCCTACAACCAAAGGATTATCCCGCTGACTCCCAAAAACAATTCCATGTCCCACAGTACCCTTTAAGTACTGAAAGATCCACTTGACTGCATCCCAATGTTGCTTACCAGGTTTAGACATGTACTTACAAACTTGACTAACAGCATGAGCTAAATCAGGACGAGTACATACCATCGCATACATCAAGCAGCCAACAGCATTAGAATACGGAACCTTTGCCATATTTTCAGCTTCCTTATCTGTCTTAGGGCACTGTTCTGATGAGAGCTTAAAGTGATTCGCCAATGGAGTGCTAACTGGTTTCGCGCTGCTCATCGCAAACCTTTCTAGCATTTTCTCACATAACCCCGTTGAGATAGCCGCAGTTTCCTTGAGTCTCTGTCCCTGCAAATTTCCATTCCAAGAATTTTCTTTGCAGCACCTAAATCTTTCATATCAAATTCCTGACTCAATAAAGTTTTCAAACCGATAACATCATCCATGTTCTTCGCAGCAATCAACATATCATCAACATACAGTAATAGAAAATAAAAGAACCATCATCAAGGCTCTTAACATAGACACAACAATCATACTCACATCGGTTGTAGCCAATCTTGATCATATAGGAGTCAAACCGTTTATACCACTGTCTCGGAGACTGTTTTAACCGTACAAAGATTTCTTCAATCTGCAAACTAAATGCTCGTTTCCAGGTTGAGTGAAACCTTCAGGTTGCCGCATGTAGATCTGCTCCTCTAAATCACCATGCAAAAAAGCAGTTTTAACATCCATCTGCTCTAAATGCAAATCCCAACTAGCCACCAATGCAAGTACTGCTCGGATTGAAGTGTGCCTGACCACAGGAGAAAAGATTTCATCATAATCAACTCCTTTCTGCTGTGAAAAACCCTTCGCTACCAAACGAGCCTTGAACTTCTCCTCCTCTTTTTCTGTTACTGCTGGTTTCTTCTTATACACCCATTTGCAACCAATCGGCTTCTTACCCTCAGGAAGGGGAACTAACTCCCATGTGCGATTGTGATTCAAAGACTCCATCTCCTCAACCATGGCTGCCATCCACTTGTCGTTTTCCTGACTAGTAACGGCATCATGAAAAGTAACTGGATCATCACTGCTAACAGTAAGTGCAAAAGATACCAAGTCTTCAAAACCCAATCTGTTCGGAGGCTTTATATTCGTCCGTCTCACCCTGTCTCTGGCGAGACTATAATCCTGCAAATCATCCGTAGTGGAACCACCAGAAGTCGGTTGAGAAGTTTCTGGTTTCTCAACTGGAAACTGCTCGAAATCTACCACTGTCGTGTCTTGCTTCTGCTGCAACATAGACTGTTCATCAAAAACGACATCTCTACTAATCACAACTTTCTTCGCAACTGGATCCCAGAACTTGAATCCTTTGACACCTTTCTTGTAACCCAGAAAAATGCACTCCTTCGATTTTGCATCAAGTTTGGATCTCTCATCAGCAGATACATGCACATAAGCAGGACAACCAAAAATCCGTAAGTTATCAAAACTAACATCATGACCAGTCCATACCTCTTCTGCAACTTTCCCAGCCAGCGATGCCCTTGGCGATCTGTTGATAAGGTAACACGCCATGTTAACAGCCTCAGCCCAGAAGTGTTTGGGAAGCCCCGCATTCAACCGCAAACATCTGGCTCTTTCATTCAACGACCTGTTCATTCGTTCTGCAACACCATTCTGTTGTGGTGTCTTGCGCACTGTAAAATGCCTCTGAATCCCATGCTCCTTACAGAATTGTAGGAACTGTGAATCTGTGTACTCCGTACCATTTTCAGACCGCAAACACTTGATTTTTCGTCCTGTTTGGTTTTCTACCTCAGCTTTCCACAGCTTGAACTTCTCAAAAACTTCAGATTTCTGTTTCAAAAATACACCCAAACTTTCCGTGAAAAATCATCAATAAAAGTAACATAGTACCTAGATCCACCCAAAGATGATGTCGTGGAAGGCCCCCATACATCAGAATGCACATAATCAAGAATCCCTTGAGTTGTGTGCTTCGCAGTCTTGAAACGGACTTTAGTCTGTTTACCAAGAACACAATACTTGCAAAAGTCGAGCTTACAGCTTTTGACACCATGCAACAAGTTCTCTTGTGTAATTCTGCCATACCACGTTCACTAAGATGAGCAAGACGCATATGCCACAATTTTGTCGTATCATCACAGGACTCAACAGAGTGAACTCCACCTGCAACGGTACTCCCTAACAATCTGTAGATATTCCCTGCAGTCATCTTGCCTTTCATCACAGTCAATGCTCCTTTAACAATCCGAATGGTTTCCCTATCCTCGTCAGCCTTAGGGATAAAACCATTCTTGTGCAAAGTGCCCAAGGAAATCAAATTCTTCTTCAAGTCTGGGATATGTCGAACACCACTCAACTTCCGAACGGAGCCATCGTGCATCTTAATTCTGACATCACCAATACCAACAATATTGCAACATCGATCATCACCCAAATAAACCGAACCAGAATTAACCGGCCTGTATGTCGAAAACCATTCCCTATTTGGCGTGATGTGATAAGAACATCCAGAATCAAGAATCCAAGCATCCGTCAATTGGGTCGTTGAAATAGAAAGCATATCACCCTCACTGCAATCAGAATTATCATCCTCGACCACGTTCACAGACTTGGATGAGCCATCACGCTTCTCATCAGTCTGCTTTTTCAACTTCGGACAGTCTCGCTTCATATGTCCCGCCTCCTTGCACTTGTAACAGTGAATCGTCTTCTTATCCCTGGATTTGGATCTGGAATTCCGCTTCCCGGACCCTGCCTTCTCTGGCTTCCGTCCACGATCTCGATTACCCTTGACATATAAACTATCGGCTTGAGAGCTTTCCCCTGCATTCTGCTTCCGCTGGTTGTGAGCCAACAAGGCTGCAGTAATCTCCTCAATGTTGATAGTCTCTTTCCCATATGTAAGAGTAGTCACCATGTGTTCGTAAGAGGAAGGCAACGAACACAACAGAATCATCGCTCTGTCTTCATCCTCAATTTTCACATCAAGCCGAGCCAGATCAGAAACGATTTGATTGAAGACATTCACGTGTTGCGCCAAATCGTGATCGTCCTGCATCTTCAGCCCATACAGCTGCTGCTTCAGATACAGTTTTGTCGTTAAGGATTTGGACATAAACTGACTTTCCAACTTCCTCCAAATTTCGTCTGGAGACGATAGATGCATGACGTGATACATGACCTCGTCCGCCAAGCATAATCGTATGGTTCCTGCCGCTCGCTGCTGCAATTCTTCCCAATCTTCCTCATCCATCGACGCCGGCTTTGTAGGTCGCAAAGCCTTCAAGATCCCTTGCTGCGCCAATAGATCTTTCACCCTCGTTTGCCATAATCCGAAGTTACCCTGACCATCGAATTTTGCGACTTCGAATTTTGCTCCTGACATCTGATACCAATTGTTGACGAAAACGGGTAAAGAAAACGAAAGAACACGAGAATTTTACGAGGTTCGGCAATGTGCTTACGTCCTCGGTGCCTAGGCGGCGCTAGAATTTTATTCAATGATATTTTAGGTCTAGGTTACATCTCTATTTATAATAGAAAACCCTGGTACATAATTACAAAATTAACCCTGTACCGTACCACGGGGGCTGCGCCCCCGCACCCCCAACCCACATAATTCGTAACCCCACAACGAGACTTTTTATGAGCCATACATAACAAAATTAAAACACACTTTTAATTAACCTTTTGGCAAAAAGCTTATTCAAATGTTGCCTGTAGCACGCGTGGGATTTGAAGAAATCATTAGGGGATAAAGTAATATAGAACTGAGGTTTATTTGCTGTTTCTTTTCATGATCGGCATGCATATGAACAAATGATCATGGATTGATTTTTCATTGTGAGATGGTTTGCTTATAATAATTGATGCACGACAATAATAATTTAATGGTAAAGACATGGTTTGCTTATAATAAGCACGTAACATCAAAATAAGAGACAACTCATGCAACCACGTGTCAGATCAGTTTATTATATTTTTTAAAACGGCAAAAAAATATTAATTGAATATATCATTAGAGACGATAATTCAAAAATACAACATGAACAAAAAACAAATCGTCCATTGTCACAAACCATCTAATCTGTGTATTCATTCTCAAACGAGAAACATGTCAGAAAACAGAAGGGAAGAAAGTGAATCATCGAACATAAATTTTCTACCTGTTGTGCAAGGGATTTGATCCGGTTGGAATCCCTCTCTTGTCGTCCAAAGTGTAATCACAAGAAGTTTTGCGGGAAGAAAAAGCAGCCTGGAGATGGTAGGAACTGGAAAATCCACGACCAAATGCAAAAGCTCCGAAATTCGCAAGAATCAAAAGAATCACAACAAATTTAAAAGAACCCATTATTACAACATTCAACAACACGCGAACTCGGTTCTCAGCTGATATCTTTGAAAAGATCTTCAGCGAGCATGTTAGCAGAGCTGCCAAAGGAGGAAGTGTCTGGTTCTTGAAGGGAATTGAAGCAAAAAAAAAAAGGTGGGTTATAAGAAAGGTTGGGGATTTGAATGGATGTTTTGAGTGTCGGGTTTTGATTTGTCAACAAGTTTTGTGGACAGTATTTAGGTGGTGTACTTCGGGTGCCATTTAACCTTGAGCTTGGAAGCCAATGGATAGATTCTAGACATTTTCTTACCATGCTATGGTTTTGTTCTTTGTCTGCAAGGGCTTCTAAGCTTTTGCACCAATCTCTAGGAAACTTGGTCTCTTCAACTCAAAACACACGCCTCAATAATTAAATATATCGGCCTTAACCTTGCTTTATTATATTACATACGTGCTTTAGCTTTACCTTCTTCCCTTTCTCGTTCTTTTATAATATATTTTAGTACACCAGCTAAGAAAAAAGAATTTATTGTTATTTCTTAAAATTTTGGTTCGTATTATAAATATTAGGAGTATGAACATTTAATATCAAATAATTAAGAATTATCTTTGAACATATATTTCCTTGTACTTACACCATATTAATCAAAACTTAATGTTAAATTATTAACAGGTATTAAAATAACACAAAAACTAAACATTATATATGATTTTTAAAAAATTAAAAGTTTATATATTAAAACAGACAAAAATTAATAATTTAAATACTAAACACTTTACTTACCCTATTTTTGTTCCTAAAGAAGATGTCATGTCTAAGGATGACAACGAGTTGAGTCAGAGTTGAGCTTTTTGTCAACTTAACTTGATCCGTAAATATGTATCATCTATTCAAATCCGATTCGACCCGAAAATTATATATCCTAAATCCAATCAGACCTTGAAATATATATCTTTCATTCGATTTCAACCCTATCCGACCTCATCCCTTAAAAAATCCGACTTTATCCAATTCCAATACTATCTAACAGAATCAAGTCAAAATCCATTAAATTCAGGTCAAATTATCATCCCTATTCCCTAATAATGCCTTCTAAATCTTTTTCTAAAAATGATAGGTAGTCTGCGCATTTTCTTACTCACAAAGTAACAAGCACCTTATTTTAGTAAATAATTTTTTAACATTCTGGTCAATATTTTTCTCACCATATTTTTTAAATATTTTTTTCATTTTTAATGCTATATGTTAGTGTATGGGTTATTATTAAGTTTACAGACTAATGGTAAGAAATAAAATCAAAATTGTTAGTTGATTGGGTTCAGGCATATGGTAAGAATTGGGCCACTAGCCCTGTCCCTTTTAAATATGCCCAAAGCTCATATTTAAAAAATACTCGATGATTTATACAATTATAATAAAAATCGTGAGAGATTCATATAAATATACTAAAAATCATATGTATAAAATGTACGCATTTATGTATCTTTTACAGATGTATTTGAAAAGCAAATCTTTTTCATGTCCGAGTGAAAGGCAACAAAAACACGTTATTGACATCATTGGGTTCCATTTCTCAATTTCGCCATCTAAATTTAAGTAGGAGACATCATTGTTGAAAGCAACATGGACCGTCCCCAATTTTTTTTTACTTAATTTGTCCAATCTTATATAGTCCTTAAAAGTTCTAACTTATTGGCGGATGCAAAACATATTTAGGGGGTGTTTGGTTTAAGGATTGTGGGATTCCCATGAGATGGAAATCCCACATTCCCATGTTTGGTTGGCCGGGAATCTCATTCCCGGTAATGTTTTATTACCGATAGTAGATTTTTTGGAGTATATTAACGGGAATGTCATTACCTCCCTTCCCTTAGATATTGTAACATTACCGACGTTTTGGACTAAAATGCCCTTAAATTTTTATTTTTTTTTCAAAAATATCTTTCTTCTGTCATTGAATAATAAAAATTCTACGAATGTTCAATTACAAATTTATCCTTAAATTATTTTAGATTTACAAAAAAAAAATCTATAATTAAAATTTTATATAAAGTTCAAGGGTTAAAAAAAATTACCCTTTCATTAAACCTTTTTTATATTTTTAATTTTGTAAAAAAATTATATAAATATTATGAATTTAATTTTTTTTAAAGAAAATGTATAAATATTTTACAATTTGTAATATTATACAAATATATAATAAGGATAGTTTGGTCAAATATACATTCCAATAATCTTTTATTTTTTTAACCAAACACGATAATCTTACATTCCTGCTAAACCAACCAAACACAAAATACAACATTCACATTAATCCTATTCCCTGGTAATCTTTTATTCCCACTGGTAATCTTGCATTCCGTGAACCAAACGTACCCTTAGGGTAAACACGTGTCCATCTTAAAATCTGATTTTTTTTAATATTAATTGTCCATTTTATTATGGATTTTCATTCTGATTTTTTTATATGTCCGTCTTACACAAAAAATTTTAATAATTAATTTGTGTATATTCATCCTAAAAATATTTTTAAATTTGTCACTGATATAATCCAATTACAAATTGAAGATATACTATTCATTTATTTTGAAAAACTTGATAATTATGAATCAAATTAAATATAAATAATTTGATTTTGATATATATATATATATATATATTATTTGAAAAGAGCTGATGAAACCTTGATTGATGCAGGGAAGAAATGGCAATCAAGCTATCCCTAGTAAGAGGAGGTGTGTCCTCTAATGCAAAACGACACGTGGGTTTCTTTATTAAATATTTATTTTTTAAAAAGAAAGCTTAATTTAAGAAAATTAATTAAAAATAAACAACGCGAATATCTGTCCGATAATGTCATGTCCCAAAGCTTGTGTTATTAAAATAAAAGTTTCATGGACCGACGAATTAACCAACACACGACACACGTCCTGTGATTTTCCTTTTTTAAAACTATAAATAATTGTGTTGGCATAACTTTAACCATATAAAAGATGAGATTATTAACTAATCATTACTATTAGAACGGAAAATAAAAAGTAAATGTTTTTTTCACGAATCAACTTATTTCGATAGTTAAATGAATTGTGTTATTTTTAGAGATCACGACTTCAAAAAATAGCAACTGATGTAAGGTGATTGAACGTTAATAGTATTTAAAATAGATACTACTTTATAATCAGTTTAGCTTAATAAAAAATTATTTTTTATGCTAATTTTTTCACACTTGGACTTGCTCTTTCACCCACTTCTTTTATTTATATATTTTATAATCACCAAAGTTTCAAACATACAAAAGGAGTAAAAATAATGAATAGCAAACGTCAAATGAGTAACTAGATTTGTGTTTGAAAGTGTCATAAAGGCTTGAAGATTGGTATGTAATGATGATGACAATGGTGAGAAAAAAATAGGTGATGAGAGTGATAACAATGAAGAAGAAGTGAAGGAGAACAAGGGAGTACTTTCCCGGAAAGTTACTATTTTTCTAGGAAATTGCTCTAGTGGACTCGTTCTTTTATATAAGATCAAATATACATTTGATATTTGAATTATTTATTCTTTTGAGTTGTAATTAAATAAATTTATTCCTAAACTATTACTTAATTAAATATTATCTCTTGAGTTAGTATTTTAAGAAAATTATTCTTAAATTGATATTTAAATTTAATTTTATTCGTTATTTTTATTAAGGGTAATCATGGATCAAATTTACCTTATTAGACCTAATCTTTAGAATAAAAGTCCCACAGATTTAATAACTTTTAAGTCATAAAATTTAAAATAGAAAAAAAATGACTGATTAGTATTATATCTCATTCAAATGAAAGCAACTGAATCAAAGACACATAAACGTGAGCTAACTTCATTCTTCTCCACACCCTTCCCCCCTCTCACTTAATTGTACCCACCAACTCGTTTTCATTTCTTCGTTTTTCTCATTTCCAGACACCAACAACGGTAAATCATCAATCTCGGATGACCCATTCTTTATATATATATCTATTGAACTTGGCTATCAAAATTAAATAGGGAAGTACTCAAAATCATATGACATATATATTAATTTGGTTATTTTTCTATAAATATTTGGGATTTGTCAAGTACTATAAAGTATTTTATGACAAGTATGTAGGAAGAAGGTTCGTGTATGTAGACACATGGTGGATTTTCAACTAACGTGTTCAACTACAAAGATTTCCAACACAAAAAAAAAAAAAATTACATTACTATATTGAATAAAAAAATTAGAAATGACCATCCAACTCAATTGGTAGAGTATAATGTTCTTAACATTGAGATCATGGGATCGAGTCTCACGGAGGGCATTTCATAATTCGAAAGTCTATTACGGAAGCTGCTCTCAACCTAGTGTTAGGGACAGCCTACTATCTTACCTCCCCTTATCACATTACATATGGGAATAAGGGTCCGCTAATTTTTTAATAAAAAAATTACTAACAACAATCCCTTCATAGATTTCTAATGATCGTTTACATTGATCAGTATTTGTACTATTGTTGCCTAAATTTAATTAATTACACTACTTTTGATTCATTTTCTTTTGCTGTTACGTTCTGAATAGCTTAAATTAATTAACATGCTGCAGAAGGATTAGTGACGTTATTATAGAAATGAGGATCTGAAGGCCCGGAAAACAGGTTCTTGGGATTCCCCTGGCCGCCGATTCTCTCACACGACGGGCACATAGTGAGAGTCGCCACCGGTAGGTTCGTGTAAAAGGGTCGCGCCGCCATTTTCAGTGCTTTGAGTTCTTGTAATTCTTTTTGCAGTCTTCTGTTTTCGTTTGTCAGCGTCTCACAACACCTCTTCAAGAACTCACAATCCACCTCCGTCTGCTTAAGCTTCGTCCTGTAATGTTCAATGGAAAATTCATCATTTTTTCCACCCACGGAATTAAAGCTTGAAAAGGAAAAAGCTTTATGATCTTAAGTTGTAATTACCTGGCTCTTTTGTTTTGAAACCAGACTTCAATTTGTCTCGGTTTCAAGTTCAATTGTCTTGCTAAAGCATGCTTTTGATTCTGTTTTTATGGAACAAAAAAGAGATTAATTAATCGAAGCTGATATAGCGATAAAATATATGAAAAACAATGAATTATGAGGGAAGAGAACTGTACTGGATTGAGGGTGTTGTGTTGTTTAAAGCTTTCCTCGAGGAGAGCCGATTGTTCTTTGGTGAGCCGAAGTTTCTTTCTTGCATTGACGCCATCTTCGTCTTCTTCGCTAACTCTACATGAATTCTTCTCTACTTGTACTTCTTCGCTGTCTCTCTCCCTCTTGACCCTACAACTAGAAAACGACGAAACAGCGCTAGGATCAGGAGAAGCTGGACGATACAAATCGGCGGCGGCGGAAGCGGAGGTGGGAGGTTCTTCACGGTGGCGATGATGATCATGATAACCACCTTCGTTCACATCAACCTTTTTGGTGACAGTAACTCGGTGGCTCTCACCGGAAATACCAAGCGTAAGGAATGGTTCAAAACTCATCGTCGGAGCCGCCCTGGCCGGTGGCTTGTTGGACGTTTGATCGTTGGCCTTGGGTGGAGTTTCTGGGGACGATGGGAAGCCTAGCCCTAGAACAAGGCATGTATTACATGCATCATCAAGACCCATTAAGCTTAACCTTTTCTCTCTCTCTCTCTCTCTCTCTGTCTGTTCCCTATCGGTTGAGTTTCAAAAGGGAAGTTTATGAATGATATTTTTTATGGATGGTTTGGTGGATGGCTATCATTTACTAATAAAAAGAAATAATATAACCCATGAAATTCCATCACTATATTTATTAATTATTAATTTTATAATGTACTATATTAATTAAATTTAAACATAATGGAAATTACTTAAAAAATCTATACTTAATGCATTATAAATTTTATTAGTATAACAAAAAAAAAAAGGCAATTTCCTCTCGCTGGGTGTGTCCCTCTCATAGAGCTATGGAAAATCCCGTATTTCACGTGGCAATATGAAACACGTCAAGGTATTGATTCATCAGCCCTTGCCACCTTTAACCATCCACAATTTCAACTATTATTATTATTATTTCACTGAATAGAAGTTAGGTTAATCCATTAAAAACATCATTAAAACCCTAACACAATGCCGACAAAACAATTGCAAATGGTTTAGGGTATCCTCTGGACCTCTCCTTGAATATATCCAATTGGGGCAGGGACTATTCCCTATGAAGAACATATTACAACTAAGATATGTGAAGCTTCCTTCACGTACTAGCATCCCCAAATAGGGTTAATTACGTACTATTGATTCGTGAATTATAATACTTCCTATTGAATTTGTATCTAATGAATAAAATGGATAGTTAATACTTCCATTACATTTGTACCTTTAATTATTTAGAAAGGACGAATTCACAAAATATTTTGGGAGGTCATGATTGAATAATATTTATATAAAAAAAACGTGTGGATAAAAGATATCATTAGACCTTCGTCTCATTAAAAATTTAAAATAAATAAATACAAGGGTAAAATACACAGGTGGTCCCCTTACTATAGAGTATTGATTTATTAAGTCCCTCGACTGTTAAAAGTTACAAAATGGTCATCTGATTATAGAGTTTTGAATTGTCGAGTCCTTCAACTATTAAAAGTTATAAAACGATCACCGCACTATTCATTATGTTCCAAACTCGTAATTTTCTGTTAAAAATTTGATTGTATTCTCAACTGAATGTTAACATGCTGAGTGCGATATGATCACAGAATCTCAAACGACTATTATATCTCAATCATTATGTTAATGTCTATCTTAGACAACCGTCATTTTCTTAACAAAAAGGACGAATTTAAAGTATAATGAATAGTCGAGTGACCATTTTGTAACTTTTAATAGTCGAGTGACGTAAAAAACAACATTTTATATTTGAAATATCATTTTATAATTTTTAATAGTCGAGGGACTTAATAAAGCAATACCCTATAGTTAGAGGTTCATTTGTGTA
The DNA here is from genome assembly GCF_006381635.1 of Hibiscus syriacus. NCBI lineage: Eukaryota > Viridiplantae > Streptophyta > Magnoliopsida > Malvales > Malvaceae > Hibiscus > Hibiscus syriacus. Next base: position 1,497,856 of record NW_024062784.1, on the reverse strand, counting down.
CTTTACCCCAAATAAAAATTCAAGTATTACATGATTTTGTGCATATGTCATGATTTCATTATTTTATATATATATGTAAAATCCTGTTGCAAACCCTACTAGGGTAATTGGATTTTACCTAGAGAGTTGTAAAGAAATAAAGAGATAAATAAATAATGCCAAGTAGATCGTAATTTAAAAGTTGTCCAAATACATTAATTAAGCGGGAGCACGATTTCAACTATTCTTAATTACACGATTAAAATCTACTTTAAATTTCTATTACAGACAAAATGATTATCAATTAAAATAACTTATACGGATGATTAGGTGATAAGTAATGTCATTCCTCATTAAAAATTTGCACACATCTTAATTAATTAAATTTTACAATCAATAATTTTAGTCTAATCATGATGTAAGCAATCGATCACAATTTAAAAGAAAAAATAAAATAAATATATAGTTTTTTTTTGGTGAAAAACCTATTGACGGATAAAATAAATATATATATTTTTTCAAGTCGATACCTTTTTAGACCCTAACATAGCTCCATCCCCAAAGATCAGTGATAATATATTAATATTTGAATAAGATTATAAAAAGAGAAAATAATTTCAGTGACCGAAAAATGTTTTATAATATACGATTTTAATTAATTTTTTTTGGATTTGTAAAAATAACCAACAAAACCGCAACGCGATTCTAAATTCGCAACACAGTTTCTAAATTCGTAACTCGAACATGAAAATTTTCGCAACGTGAACTTCGCAAATCGAATTTGTCAATTTCACAACTCAATTACCGATATAGGTAAACACGGTAGAAAAAATCCGGTCAAAAATCCGAATTCACCAATTTGAAAACTGAGTTGCGAATTTGGCAAATTCGTGCTGCGAAATGTAAAATCTCGCCTCTTAAAGAAAAAACCATTCCGGCAGTTCGTTTGTTTGGTTAAAGTTAAACGAACGAACGAACGAACGAACATGAACATACCCTCGTTCGTGTTTGTTCAATTCATTTACAGGCGTAGGTTTAGCTGAGTGATTCACATGTGGACTTAGAAACTGGGATGTCCCAGGTTGAAAACCACTCTAGTGCATTTTATGTCCTTTAATTTTTTTCTTTAAGAGGCGAGATTTTACATTTCGCAATACGAATTTGTCAAATTCGCAACTCAGTTTTTAAATCGTCGAATTCGGATTTTTTACCGGAATTTTTCTACCATTTTTACCTATTGTGAAATTGACGAATTCGATTTGCGAAATTTACGTTGCGAAAACGAAATTCGCGTTGCGAAAATTTCATCTCCGAGTTGCGAATTTGGAAACTGTGTTACGAAATAGGAGTTCGCATTGCGAGTTTGTTAGTTATTTTTGCAAATCCAAAAAAAAATAATTAAAATCATATATTATAAAACATTTTCGGTTACTGAAGTTATTTTCTCTTATAAAAAATATACATATCACATAACTTTAGACCATCAAAAATATATATTTTTCTTTTAATTTTATTTCTTTTACTAAAATTATTGTACAATAATTTTTTTAAATTAAACCAAACGAATAAAACAAAATTTAACCTTTAAAACTGGATTAATTGAGCTATATATATATATATATATATATATATATATATATATATATATATATGATACTATCAGATAACGAAGTGTAATATAATTTAAAAATTATTTGGGTGTCATTCTGGGCCTAGAGTTCATTTTTTATGTCAAGTTTGTAACCCTTTATATACGGGGTGTATCAAGGATTTGGGCATACGAGACCACAAATGGGCTACGAATTAATCTGGGGTTGCACGATAGGCTTAATTGCCTGACCATGATCAAAATATCAATTCGATTTCAATCTAAAAATCAAAACAGATTCAAGACGGAAAAAATCTTGAAATTGATCGGAGTAGAATCAAATCGAATATAAGATACATATTTTTAGATCGGAGATCGAAGCGGTCGGAAAATCGGGCCGCCTCGCTCAGTGCCAATCCCTACTTGGCCGTTTAATTCCCTATACCTTTGCCCTTAGCAAAACCGCCATCAGCATTGCATAATGTAAACGGTTGTTTCATAACTTTTTAAACTAAATCGATTTAGCCGATCATAATATAATAAAATTAAAACAATTGAATTGAACATATAAAATTGGTTTAACCAAATTAATTTAAATTTGATCGATTTAGTCCTTTAATTGAAGTTATACAAGGTTTTATTTTTATTTTTTATAATTGATATTTTGATTTCATCGGTCAGATTAATTAGTTATTTAAATATTTCACTCAAATCATAGTCATTAATATTTAACGAGGTATTTGATGTGTTAGTTAATAAAATTGACATAACTTTATATTTGGTTCTCAATATTTAAATATTTTTTAATTCAATTCAATTAAATAAATCTAATATCTAAATAGATGGTGACATGTGTCATCACAGGAATAAAAATTATTTTATCATTAATAATTAATATATTTCTCGACTGATGATACTTGAATCACATATTAAAAAATATTAATTTTTTTAGTTCAATATATTTAGACAAAAAGCTTGGTATGACGGTTGAAAATTATTGTTTATATATATATATATATATATATATATATTTTATTTTCATGTGTTTTCAATATATATATTAAAATTTTGTGATTACAATTTGATTATATTTTTTAAAAGAATTATAAATGTCTTGGTCACGCGTTTTCATGAACTGTGAGAAAGCATTGTTATATTGGTTTTTCATGTAAAGACAAAACCAATACAAAGAAATCCTGTTATTGCTCAATGATTCAATATCAAAACTTAAACACTCCAAAAAAAATCATTATCACCAATCAACATCCGGAGCCCCCAAAGTTCAAGAATCTATTTTCTTTTAATTTATTTATGGGTATGGGAAGTGGGTTAGGGTTGATGAGCCATGAAAATGAAAGGCAGTGACCAGTGAGCCATGTTCCCCTGGGCCCTTCATGTATCCACCACCTTCAGCACCTCCCTATGGGTTGCATACCAGGTTGCTTGCCAATTTCAAACATAAACAAATATATTAAATTTCATAATATTTTATATTGCTCGAACTGGGACCTCAAGAAATAATAATAATTTCTTTACTACTGAAGTTGCTCGATTCATGCAATTCATAATAGTTTAACTTTAACGATACGTGTTTATGTTTATTATCATGATAATATTAAAATTGTTTATTTTGATTTCATAATTTACTTGATTTTTTTTTGAATTTTTACATGGTTTACTCCCAATTTTCATTCTTTATTTGCATACGTAGTACCTATAGTTTTGTGCAGTGCAGGTGGTTTCGGCAAAACTTTCGAGATAATGTTCTGAAAGAAATTAATTCACGAGCTAATGCACTCCCAAAATTAATTGTTCAAATAGGGTGAAATCCACAGTAGTGTTGGCCGTAGGTCGCCATGTCTTCCCGGCGACCTACAACAACATGCTGGGAATCCGAGACCATCCGACCGAGGGCATCCGAGGGCAACCGAGCGAGCTATGCGAGGGAATCCGGGCAACCAAGCGAGGGTAGGTCGCCCGGAGTACATTGCGATCTTGTAGGTTGCCCTCGGATTCCCTCGCATAGCTCGCTCGGTTGCCCTCGGATGCCCTCGGATGCTTTCGGATGGCCTCGGTCGGATGGCCTCGGATGCCCAGCGTGTTGGGACGTGCATGGCACATGCAATCTCTTGTAGTTCGCCGGAAGACATGGCGACCTACGGCCAACACTGTGGATTTCACCTTATTTGAGCAATTAATTTTGGGAGTGCATTAGCTCGTGAATTAATTTCTTTCAGAACATTATCTCGAAAGTTTTGCCGTGGTTTCTAAGTTTGCATGTGCTGGTTTGCCCTTCATGTGAACCCACATGGTTCCCATACCCGGTAATCAAATTTTGTCACGTCATCTTATGTTATGTACTACTCATATTTTTATTATTATTTTCATGTGTTATAATTATATTTAAATTGGTATATATTTATACCTTTGTATCGTACGTATTAACGTTTCAACTGTCTTGGACATCATAGCAGAATTGTTATATATTTGCATGGTTAATTGGTTGTTCGTATAATGTCTAAAACTAATCGTTTAAACAAAGTATTTTAATGTTTGAAAAATCACATCACTTTTCCTTCAATTCTATCTTGTCGTTGTCTCTATAATATTTGTTATGTTTAGACATGGCGAAATTGTTGAGACAAACTTTTCCTTAGTCAATGGTTTCATGTCTTTTGTGTCTCTATGTAAAAGTTCCATTATTGTTTTAATAAATAAATTATTTATTTCCAAAATTTACATGAGATATTATTATTCTTGAATTGAGTTAAGCCCGATCTTAACTAAAAAATCTATCCTCGATGCTCATTTTTTCTACCTACTAAATTGAAATTAAAATATTATTTTTATAGATTTAAGCTCCATGCAAGAGACTATTCGATTCCCTTGAGCTACACCTAGAGTTCTGGTGGGTGAGTCTCCTAAAGAGAGTTTTTTTTACATGCACAAAAACTCGAACATGATACCTTAATTAAGCGATATTAAGATGTTTACTACTTGAATTAACTCTGTTATTATTATTATTCGATAATAAAACCCCAATTAGTAGAATTAATAGATATTAATGAGTAAAGTCTATTCATTGGCATGCTTTTTTTTTTTTTGCTTTCTTGAAAATCCTGATGACTAACAACCATGAAAGCAGTCTTTTTGTTGACACAAAAAACGTGTAAACACTCTTCCTTTTTAAACCATTAATTAGAACCCTAGAAAGTTCAAACCCTATTTCACCTTTAACCTTTCTTGCAAGGAACTCTTATTGTCTAAAGCTTGCGTAGTAGCTGACGTCTTTCAAAAACCAAATAAAAACTGTTAAAACTAAATATGAGTGTAAAAAAACATATGTGATTAATACTTTTTCACCGAATATATTCTTGTTTCATATTATTAGTTTCAATTGTTTACTTTAACTCATAAAATAATTCTGAAATTATATAATTAAATCATATTCATTTTATTATATATTATTATTATTATTATCTGAAACATAAACCAAGTGGCAATTTTTTAAAAAAAAAATATTATTGAATAAACCAATATAAGAATAATAAAAAAATACCCAATACTTACATATAGAGACAAACACATGATTTTGTGTTAGAGTAACGAACTTAAATTTATAAAATTTCAGAGGGAAAATGCATAGAAAAATTTAAAAATTGACGATAATTTTAAATTTTTCCCTGCTTACATATAAGTATATATTTATCCACACGAGAAGGTATTTTGGGAAACCCAAGTGTCATTCATTTGTTAAGGTCGGTTGAGCCACAATTAATGGAGGGTTACGTGCTAAACGCAAACGCAGCTGATGATTATCAAGCTCACCATTTTCGACTTGTCGGGCCGGAATGTTTAAACTATTTCTAACCTCAAATTAAAGGGTATTGTAGAAGTTAATGTTTATAATTTAAATTTTATTTAATTTGATTTAAAAAATAATATAATTTATTTAATAAAAAATAAAAGAAAAGGAGAGTTTTAAAGATTTGTAGTGGCCATGGGTCCTCAGAATCATTTTAATGCAAACCTTGCGGCACGCTAAATTTTATACGTAAATTCAAGAATTATTTTTTCATGCCACGTGGTAAAATTAAATTTTACAAGGTAATGAAACTGAGTACATTCCGAATCCCATATGGATTGAGTGCAGTTTATTCTCTATCTACTATTACAGAAATAATTTGCTTTTGGACAGATTTATATAAAAGAAAAAAAAAATACAGGTATTTTCAACATGAACAATGTGTTCATACGGAAAAAAATGGCCAGACTTATCGTTCATCTTGCTCCCGATCATGGAACGACTGAAACGACAGCCGGAAAACCCATTTGCTGCGGAACTTCCTCCTCGAGTTCTTCAACTCCTGGTGGCTTCGGTCGTGACCGGTGATCGAACCGACGAAGGATTTCAAGCGTTGCATGGCGAGTTTTAGGGTATCTTCGGACATGTTGGCGAAGCAAACACGGAACCACCCTGGTTCGGTGCAATGACACGAAGAACCGGGGGAAATATTCAGCTTAACATCGTACACTATCCTCTTCCAAAGCTCCATTTCGGCTTCGAATGTGTCGGAGCTCAGAAGATGTCTCATGTCGACCCAACAGAACAGCCCTGCATTGCTTTCTAAGCAGTCGATGCCGGCCTTTTCGAGGCCGGCGACGAGCATGCTCCGTCGCTTTCGAAGCCTCTTGTGGTTTTTGGCAATGTATTCTTTCGTGAACTTCTTGTCGGATAAAATGGCGGAGAGGAGATACTGAGTTTGAGACGAAACTAGGCCGAAGCTGGACATTTTTGTGGCGGCAGCCACAACAATGGGATCGTTGGAGTAAATAGCTCCAACTCGAAAACCAGGCAGACCCAGATCCTTTGAAAGGCTATAAACAATGTGAACTCTTTCCCAGATTTCGGTTTTCTCGAGGTTTTGATCTTTTAAAACCTCCATGATACTAACGAAAGCCGGCGAGCTAAAAACGGTTCCGGAGTATATTTCGTCGCTGATCAAATGAATTTCTTTGTCCGTGATGAAGTTAACGAGAAGATCCAATTCCTCTCTCGTCATGGTTGTGCCCAATGGATTCGAGGGATTGGTGACCAACACACCTTTCACCCTCAGGTTCTTTCTCTGAGCTCGTTGATAAGCATCTTCCAGAGCCGATGCAGTGATTTTGAAGCGATTCGAACTGGTGCATTTGATCGGTACGATTTCAACCCCAGTTCTCCACCTGAGATCTCTATCGAATCTGTAAGAGAAATAAAAAAGATTAATGGATTGTTGTTTAACATTTTGAGCTATTCAAAAGATAAACAGTTGAACCGAACGTACCCCGGATAATACGGCGTCGGAAGGAGGAAAGCGTCGCCTTGTTCTGCGAGACAGAACATGAGAGTTTCATTGGCGGAGGTTGCACCGGCGGTGAGTACGATACGATTTGGATCAAATGTTACTTTGTTTCCTCTGATTTCAGCCATGAAATCAAGCAATGCCTTCTTGAATGCAGGGAAGCCATGATAATCTTGGAAAAGAGCAAGCTCTTTGAATATGGATTGTCCATCTCTCTTGAAACCAGCTACATCTGGGTTTTTATCCAACCAAGACTCGAGAAGATCAAAGGAGAGCTGTACCAAAAAGAAGAAAACAAAACATGCATATCGTTATTAAGCTATAAACAGGAAACTACAATAATCTTTTTAATTATGAAAAAAAAGAAAAGAATACACTCTGTATTTTTCTGGGTTTTTTTAATATAAAATTTACCTGATTCTCAGCAAGACCCATTTGAATAATCCCTCGAGGATTCTTGACTTCATCGTATGGGTTCTTCTCGTATTCCAGCCATCCTAGGAAGTAAGAAGAATCTTGTCCATGAGAATTGCACGTGACTTTTCTCGACAACAGCCCCATTATCAAATTCCTTTTGAGCCTCTCGATATATTACTTTGCCTGTAGCCAAAAGTGTGAAAGCAATGCTTAGATCAAAACCAGCCAGGAAAAACAACACTGAAACGATAGTTTGCTGCTGTTTTTGAGCGAGTGTTGAAAACGAGAAACTATGATTGTTGTTGGTAATGGCCAAGCCTATCGAACATTGAGTGGTATAAATAAGGCAGGGAAATATTAAAATTATTAAAAATGATTTTAATAGCCAACTTCAAGACATTGACTCCCTGGTCAAAGACAAAGCGGTTGATTTTTTTAAATGATGTTTGATTTAGGTTTTTGTTCGAAGTTTGTAACTGTCCTTACGGTAATGTTAAATTAAAACTTATAATATATTAATGCATCCGTTAATTTTACAGTTATATTATATGGAACCTTTTAATTGTAAAATCATTTTAAAATCATTTAATGAATTCAAATAAATATATGAGATTAAACAAAACTTTAATTTCAATAGTATATTTACAGTTACTCAATTATGTGTTGTACTTGAGAAGGGACTTTTCCCAAGTCAAGTCAGCCTTAATTCTCGATGATCTATCTAATAAATAATCACTTGAGCGTCAATTATATAATTATTATAAAGTTTCCTAAGTTGGGAGTCGAGACCATGGGGTATAGTGGATACACACATTCGATCCCAATAATCTCGTTGGAATAAAATGTTTATTAATAAAAAACATCGGGTAACATTGTCCACATTCATCTCGTGCCATCAATTAGATTGTAAGGACAACCTTAGGTGATATGTCTACATACATATCTTCACCTGTGGATCAGCTCAAACTCTATATGCTATTCATCCTCTACATATATACGAAAATAAAATAATAGAATCACTACATGTAGACGTTGAAACGTCTTATATTCATTGTCAGTTAAACTTATGAACATCTTATATTCGTTTGTTAAGACTTTCTCCACCGTGTAGGAGGCATTTGCATCTTCTATACTCCAATTTTAATAATCAAGTGGGGGTAAGCAAAGCATTTTCTTTTCCAATTTTGTTTAGGAATTTTCATTTTGTTATAGTGTTTTGCTCAATGAAAACAAAGAGGTAAAAATTGAGAGAACTAAAGTCCATACCCTATAGTTAGAGGTTCATTTGTGTACTTTACCCTAAATAAAAATTCAAGTATTACATGATTTTGTGCATATGTCATGATTTCTTAATTTTATATATATATATATATATATATATATATATATATATATATATATATATATATATATATATATAATTAAGAAATCATGACATATGCACAAAATCATGTAATACTTGAATTTTTATTTACAAACCCTACTAGGGTAATTGGATTTTACCTAAAGAGTTGTGAAGAAATAAAGAGAAATAAATAATGCCAGGTAGATCGTAATTTAAAAGTTGTCCAAATACATTAATTAAGCGGGAGCACGATTTCAACTATTCTTATTTACACGATTAAAATCTACTTTAAATTTCTATTACAGACAAAATGATTATCAATTAAAATAACTTATACGGATGATTAGGTGATAAGTAATGTCATTCCTCATTAAAAATTTGCACACATCTTAATTAATTAAATTTTACAATCAATAATTTTAGTCTAATCATGATGTAAGCAATCGATCACAATTTAAAAGAAAAAATAAAATAAATATATAGTTTTTTTTTGGTGAAAAACCTATTGACGGATAAAATAAATATATATATTTTTTCAAGTCGAGACCTTTTTAGACCCTAACATAGCTCCATCCCCAAAGATCAGTGATAATATATTAATATTTGAATAAGATTATAAAAAGAGAAAATAATTTCAGTGACCGAAAAATGCTTTATAATATACGATTTTAATTAATTTTTTTTGGATTTGTAAAAATAACCAACAAAACCGCAACGCGATTCTAAATTCGCAACACAGTTTCTAAATTCGTAACTCGAACATGGAAATTTTCGCAACGTGAACTTCCCAAATCGAATTTGTCAATTTCACAACTCAATTACCGATATAGGTAAACACGGTAGAAAAAATCCGGTCAAAAATCCAAATTCACCAATTTGAAAACTGAGTTGCGAATTTGGCAAATTCGTGCTGCGAAATGTAAAATCTCGCCTCTTAAAGAAAAAACCATTCCGGCAGTTCGTTTGTTTGGTTAAAGTTAAACGAACGAACGAACGAACGAACGAACATGAACATACCCTCGTTCGTGTTTATTCAATTCATTTACAGGCGTAGGTTTAGCTAAGTGATTCACATGTGGACTTAGAAACTGGGATGTCCCAGGTTGAAAACCACTCTAGTGCATTTTATGTCCTTTAATTTTTTTCCTTTAAGATGCGAGATTTTACATTTTGCAATACGAATTTGTCAAATTCGCAACTCAGTTTTCAAATCGTCGAATTCGAATCTTTTACCGGATTTTTTCTACCATTTTTACCTATTGTGAAATTAACGAATTCGATTTGCGAAATTTACGTTGCGAAAACGAAATTCGCGTTGCGAAAATTTTCATCTTCGAGTTGCGAATTTGGAAACTATGTTACGAAATAGGAGTTCGCATTGCGAGTTTGTTGGTTATTTTTGCAAATCCAAAAAAAATAATTAAAATCATATATTATAAGACATTTTCGGTTACTGAAGTTATTTTCTCTTATAAAAAATATACATATCACATAACTTTAGACCATCATAAATATATATTTTCCTTTTAATTTTATTTCTTTTACTAAAATTATTGTACAATAATTTTTTTAAATTAAACCAAACGAATAAAACAAAATTTAACCTTTAAAACTGGATTAATTGAGCTATATATATATATATATATATATATATATATATATATGATACTATCAGATAACGAAGTGTAATATAATTTAAAAAATTATTTGGGTGTCATTCTGGGCCTAGAGTTCATTTTTTATGTCAAGTTTGTAACCCTTTATATACGGGGTGTATCAAGGATTTGGGCATACGAGACCACAAATGGGCTACGAATTAATCTGGGGTTGCACGATAGGCTTAATTGCCTGACCATGATCAAAATATCAATTCGATTTCAATCTAAAAATCAAAACAGATTCAAGACGGAAAAAATCTTGAAATTGATCGGAGTAGAATCAAATCGAATATAAGATACATATTTTTAGATCGGAGATCGAAGCGGTCGGAAAATCGGGCCGCCTCGCTCGGTGCCAATCCCTACTTGGCCGTTTAATTCCCTATACCTTTGCCCTTAGCAAAACCGCCATCAGCATTGCATAATGTAAACGGTTGTTTCATAACTTTTTAAACTAAATCGATTTAGCCGATCATAATATAATAAAATTAAAACAATTGAATTGAACATATAAAATTGGTTTAACCAAATTAATTTAAATTTGATCGATTTAGTCCTTTAATTGAAGTTATACAAGGTTTTATTTTTATTTTTTATAATTGATATTTTGATTTCATCGGTCAGATTAATTAGTTATTTAAATATTTCACTCAAATCATTAGTCATTAATATTTAACGAGGTATTTGATGTGTTAGTTAACAAAATTGACATAACTTTATATTTGGTTCTCAATATTTAAATATTTTTTAATTCAATTCAATTAAATAAATCTAATATCTAAATAGATGGTGACATGTGTAATCACACGAATAAAAATTATTTTATCAATAATAATTAATATATTTCTCGACTGATGATACTTGAATCACATATTAAAAAATATTAATTTTTTTAGTTCAATATATTTAGACAAAAAGCTTGGTATGACGGTTGAAAATTATTGTTTATATATATATATATTTTATTTTCATGTGTTTTCAATATATATATTAAAATTTTATGATTACAATTTGATTATATTTTTTAAAAGAATTATAAATGTCTTGGTCACGCGTTTTCATGAACTGTGAGAAAGCATTGTTATATTGGTTTTTCATGTAAAGACAACCAATACAAAGAAATCCTGTTATTGCTCAATGATTCAATATCAAAACTTAAACACTCCAAAAGGAAATCATTATCACCAATCAACATCCGGAGCCCCCAAAGTTAAAGAATCTATTTTCTTTTAATTTATTTATGGGTATGGGAAGTGGGTTAGGGTTGATGAGCCATGAAAATGAAAGGCAGTGACCAGTGAGCCATGTTCCCCTGGGCCCTTCATGTATCCACCACCTTCAGCACCTCCCTATGGGTTGCATACCAGGTTGCTTGCCAATTTCAAACATAAACAAATATATTAAATTTCATAATATTTTATATTGCTCGAACTGGGGACCTCAAGAAATAACAACAATTTCTTTACTACTGAAGTTGCTCGATTCATGCAATTCATAATAGTTTAACTTTAACGATACGTGTTTATGTTTATTATCATGATAATATTAAAATTGTTTATTTTGATTTCATAATTTACTTGATTTTTTTGAATTTTTACATGGTTTACTCCCAATTTTCATTCTTTATTTGCATACGTAGTACCTATAGTTTTGTGCAGTGCAGGTGGTTTCGGCAAAACTTTCGAGATAATGTTCTGAAAGAAATTAATTCACGAGCTAATGCACTCCCAAAATTAATTGTTCAAATAGGGTGAAATCCACAGTAGTGTTGGCCGTAGGTCGCCATGTCTTCCCGGCGACCTACAACAACACGCTGGGAATCCGAGGCCATCCGATCGAAGCCATCCGAGAGCATCCGAGGCCATCCGAGGGCAACCGAGCGAGCTATGCGAGGGAATCCGGGCAACCGAGCGAGGGTAGGTCGCCCGGAGTGCATGGCGATCTTGTAGGTTGCCCTCGGATTCCCTCGCATAGCTCACTCGGTTGCCCTCGGATGCCCTCGGTCGGATGACCTCGGATGCTTTCGGATGGCCTCAGTCGGATGGCCTCGGATGCCCAGCGTGTTGGGACGTGCATGGCACATGCAATCTCTTGTAGCTCGCCGGGAAGACATGGCGACCTACGGCCAACACTGTGGATTTCACCTTATTTGAGCAATTAATTTTGGGAGTGCATTAGCTCGTGAATTAATTTCTTTCAGAACATTATCTCGAAAGTTTTGCCAGTGGTTTCTAAGTTTGCATGTGCTGGTTTGCCCTTCATGTGAACCCACATGGTTCCCATACCCGGTAATCAAATTTTGTCACGTTATCTTATGTTATGTACTACTCATATTTTTATTGTTATTTTCATGTGTTATAATTTATTTAAATTGGTATATTTATACCTTTGTATCGTACGTATTAACGTTTCAACTGTCTTGGACATCATAGCAGAATTGTTATATATTTGCATGGTTAATTGGTTGTTCGTATAATGTCTAAAACTAATCGTTTAAACAAAGTATTTTAATGTTTGAAAAATCACATCACTTTTCCTTCAATTCTATCTTGTCGTTGTCTCTATAATATTTGTTATGTTTAGACATGGCGAAATTGTTGAGACAAACTTTTCCTTAGTCAATGGTTTCATGTCTTTTGTGTCTCTATGTAAAAGTTCCATTATTATTTTTAATAAATAAATTATTTATTTCCAAAATTTACATGAGATATTATTATTCTTGAATTGAGTTAAGCCCGATCTTAACTAAAAAATCTATCCTCGATACTCATTTTTTCTACCTACTAAATTGAAATTAAAATATTATTTTTATAGATTTAAGCTCCATGCAAGAGACTATTCGATTCCCTTGAGCTACACCTAGAGTTCTGGTGGGTGAGTCTCCTAAAGAGAACTTTTTTTACATGCACAAAAACTCGAACATGATACCTTAATTAAGCGATATTAAGATGTTTACTACTAGAATTAACTCCGTTATTATTATTATTCGATAATAAAACCCCAATTAATAGAATTAATAGATATTAATGAGTAAAGTCTATTCATTGGCATGCTTTTTTTTTTGCTTTCTTGAAAATCCTGATGACTAACAACCATGAAAGCAGTCTTTTTGTTGACACAAAAAACGTGTAAACACTCTTCCTTTTTAAACCACTAATTAGAACCCTAGAAAGTTCAAACCCTATTTCACCTTTAACCTTTCTTGCAAGGAACTCTTATTTTCTAAAGCTTGCGTAGTAGCTGACGTCTTTCAAAAACCAAATAAAAACTGTTAAAACTAAATATGAGTGTAAAAAAACATATGTGATTAATAATTGTTTTTACCGAATATATTCTCGTTTTATATTATTAGTTTCAATAGTTTACTTTTACTCATAAAATAATTCTAAAATTATATAATTAAATCATATTCATTTTATTATATATATATTATTATTATTTGATACATAAATCTAGTGGCAATTTAAAAAAATATTAATAAACCAATATAAGAATAATAAAAAATTACCCAATACTTACATATAGGGACGGACACGTGATTTTGTGTTAGAGTGACGAACTTAAATTTATAAAATTTCAGAGAAAAAATACATAAAAAATTTAAAAATTGATGGTAATTTTAAACCTCTTTTCCGCTTACATATAAGTATTATTTATTCACAAGAGAAGGTATTTTGGGAAACCCAAGTGTCATTCATTTGTTAAGGTCGGTTGAGCCACAATTGATGGAGGGTTACGTGCTAAACGCAAACGCAGCTGATGACTATCAAACTCACCATTTTCGACTTGTCGGGCGGGAATGTTTAAACTATTTATAACCTCAAATTAAAGGGTAGTGTAGAAGTTAATGTTTTATAACTTAAATTTTATTTAATTTTTTAAAAAATATAATATAATTTATTTAGTAAAAAATAAAAGAAAAGGAAAGTTTTAAATATTTGTAGTGGCCATGGGTCCTCAGAATCATTTTAATGCAAACCTTGCGGCACACTAAATTTTATACGTAAATTCAAGAATTATATTTTCATGCCACGTGGTAAAATTAAATTTTACAAGGTAATGAAACTGAGTACATTCCGAATCCCATATGGATTGAGTGCAGTTTATTCTCTATCTACTATTACAGAAATAATTTGCTTTTGGACAGATTTATATAAAAGAAAAAAATACAGGTATTTTCAACATGAACAATGTGTTCATAAGGGGAAAAAATGGCCAGACTTATCGTTCATCTTGCTCCCGATCATGGAACGACTGAAACGACAGCCGGAAAACCCATTTGCTGCTGAACTTCCTCCTCGAGTTCTTCAACTCCTGGTGGCTCCGGTCGTTACCGGTGATCGAACCGACGAAGGATTTCAAGCGTTGCATGGCGAGTTTTAGGGTATCTTCGGACATGTTGGCGAAGCAAACACGGAACCACCCTGGTTCGGTGCAATGACACGAAGAACCGGGGGAAATATTCAGCTTAACATCGTACACTATCCTCTTCCAAAGCTCCATTTCGGCTTCGAATGTGTCGGAGCTCAGAAGATGTCTCATGTCGACCCAACAGAACAGCCCTGCATTGCTTTCTAAGCAGTCGATGCCGGCCTTTTCGAGGCCGGCGACGAGCATGCTCCGTCGCTTTCGAAGCCTCTTGTGGTTTTTGGCGATGTATTCTTTCGTGAACTTCTTGTCGGACAACATGGCGGAGAGGAGATACTGTGTTTGAGACGAAACTAGGCCGAAGCTGGACATTTTTGTGGCGGCAGCCACAACAATGGGATCGTTGGAGTAAATAGCTCCAACTCGAAAACCAGGCAGACCCAGATCCTTTGAAAGGCTATAAACAATGTGAACTCTTTCCCAGATTTCGGTTTTCTCGAGGTTTTGATCTTTGAAAACCTCCATGATACTAACGAAAGCCGGCGAGCTAAAAACGGTTCCGGAGTATATTTCGTCGCTGATCAAATGGATTTCTTTGTCCGTGATGAAGTTAACGAGAAGATCCAATTCCTCTCTCGTCATGGTTGTGCCCAATGGATTCGAGGGATTGGTGACCAACACACCTTTCACCCTCAGGTTCTTTCTCTGAGCTCGTTGATAAGCATCTTCCAGAGCCGATGCAGTGATTTTGAAGCGATTCGAACTGGTGCATTTGATCGGTACGATTTCAACCCCAGTTCTCCACCTGAGATCTCTATCGAATCTGTAAGAGAAATAAAAAAGATTAATGGATTGTTGTTTAACATTTTGAGCTATTCGAAAGATAAACAGTTGAACCGAACGTACCCCGGATAATACGGCGTCGGAAGAAGGAAAGCGTCGCCTTGTTCTGCGAGACAGAACATGAGAGTTTCATTGGCGGAGGTTGCACCGGCGGTGAGTACGATACGATTTGGATCAAATGTTACTTTGTTTCCTCTGATTTCAGCCATGAAATCAAGCAATGCCTTCTTGAATGCAGGGAAGCCATGATAATCTTGGAAAAGAGCAAGCTCTTTGAATATGGATTGTCCATCTCTCTTGAAACCAGCTACATCTGGGTTCTTATCCAACCAAGACTCGAGAAGATCAAAGGAGAGCTGTACCAAAAAGAAGAAAACAAAACATGCATATCGTTATTAAGCTATAAACAGGAAACTACAATAATCTTTTTAATTATGAAAAAAAAGAAAAGAATACACTCTGTATTTTTCTGGGTTTTTTAATATAAAATTTACCTGATTCTCAGCAAGACCCATTTGAATAATCCCTCGAGGATTCTTGACTTCATCGTATGGGTTCTTCTCGTATTCCAGCCATCCTAGGAAGTAAGAAGAATCTTGTCCATGAGAATTGCACGTGACTTTTCTCGACAACAGCCCCATTATCAAATTCCTTTTGAGCCTCTCGATATATTACTTTGCCTGTAGCCAAAAGTGTGAAAGCAATGCTTAGATCAAAACCAGCCAGGAAAAACAACACTGAAACGATAGTTTGCTGCTGTTTTTGAGCGAGTGTTGAAAACGAGAAACTATGATTGTTGTTGGTAATGGCCAAGCCTATCGAACATTGAGTGGTATAAATAAGGCAGGGAAATATTAAAATTATTAAAAATGATTTTAATAGCAACTTCAAACATTGACTCCCTGGTCAAAGACAAAGCGGTTGATTTTTTTAAATGATGTTTGATTTAGGTTTTTGTTCGAAGTTTGTAACTGTCCTTACGGTAATGTTAAATTAAAACTTATAATATATTAATGCATCCGTTAATTTTACAGTTATATTATATGGAACCTTTTAATTGTAAAATCATTTTAAAATCATTTAATGAATTCAAATAAATAAATGAGATTAAACAAAACTTTAATTTCAATAGTATATTTACAGTTACTCAATTATGTGTTGTACTTGAGAAGGGACTTTTCCCAAGTTAAGTCAGCCTTAATTCTCGATGATCTATCCAATAAATAATCACTTGAGCGTCAATTATATAATTATTATAAAGTTTCCTAAGTTGGGAGTCGAGACCATGGGGTATAGTGGATACACACATTCGATCCCAATAATCTCGTTGGAAAAAAATGTTTATTAATAAAAAAACATCGGGTAACATTGTCCACATTCATCTCGTGCCATCAATTAGATTGTAAGGACAACCCTAGGTGATATGTCTACATACATATCTTCACCTGTGGATCAACTCAAACTCTATATGCTATTCATCCTCTACATATATACGAAAATAAAATAATAGAATCACTACATGTAGACGTTGAAACGTCTTATATTCATTGTTAGTTAAATTTATGAACATCTTATATTCGTTTGTTAAGACTTTCTCCACCGTGTAGGAGGCATTTGCATCTTCTATACTCCAATTTTAATAATCAAGTGGGGGTAAGCAAAGCATTTTCTTTTCCAATTTTGTTTAGGAATTTTCATTTTGTTATAGTGTTTTGCTCAATGAAAACAAAGAGGTAAAAATTGAGAGAACTAAAGTCCATACCGACAGCAAATCTAATTAGAAAACAGAACAATTGACCCACAGGACTGTAGAGTATGCCAATCTGGTCCATATGTCCCCTTTCCTGTCCTAACCCATCGAACCCCATTGTCGGCCACTCTTTCGTATAACCAGCTTATTTTCCCATGCTTTTCTGTTTTGCCTAGATTCTACAAAAATCAAAACAGAACCTCCCATTTCAAGCTATTGCTTTAACAACATTTAAACTAATCGTTTCCTCCCTCTGTTTCTTTTAGCTGCCTGATTTGGGTGTGTCATGATCACACGGGGAAGGTGAAGGCGAGCAATGAACTTCAATTTGAGGAGATTAAAAATGTCTTTGTTTAGGTCTTAAAAGTATGGGTAAACTACGCATTTAATATCTAAACTGTTAGTTTTGATCCATTTTAGTACCTATACTTTTAATTTTTTTAGCATTTAACGTTAAATTTTGAACGGAAGTACTTAAATAACGAAAAACTAAAGTTCTAATGGAGTATTAAAATGAAATGAAAACTAAACATTATATATGACTTTGAAATAATTGAAAGCTTAGATATTAAAACGAAACAAAACTGATAAATTAGGTACTAAATGCATAGTTTACCCCAGAATTAACTAGTAAGGGTTTTGGTAGGTGGGTTGTCGTGGTATACGCGGCTCCCTGCTAGTAGTTTTTACGTGCTTTTTGCTTCTTTCTTTTTTTTCTTATCGACCAATAAAAATTGTCCTTTATCATTTTTATTTATTTAAAATAATTATAAAAGAATATTTATTCAGACTATTTTTAAATTTGTTAATAATATAGACACTCAGCATACATAATTACTTAATTTTTTTAAATAATATTTCTTTTTACTAATAATAAATTCAAAATTATCTTTTAATATCTATATTAATATTAAGGCTTAATATAAAAATAAAGACTTAAGAGGGTCACCTTTGCCTTTGTAGTAGACTCAATTTATCATTTTCATCATATCGTATTTTCGCATCAATTTAACCTTTAAAGTTGTTTAATTGCATCATTATTATCTTACCCTAAATTATAAATTCTAATATAGGGTATAGGGTTTATGGTTGAGAGATTATGGAGTTATGATTTAGGCTTTAAGACTTATAATTTAGGGTTTAAGTTAGAGATAGGGTATATAATGATGCAGTTGAGCAACTTCGAATGCTAAATTGATGCGAAAATACGATAATGACGAAAATAATAAATTGGGTCCACTACATAGACAAAAGTTACCATTTTAAGTGTCTATACTATGTCTCGAAAAACGGTTTAGTACCTAAAGATTTTTAGCTAAAATAAGTGATTTTTTACGTTACACTTTTAGGTACCAGACATGAACTGTCGTTGAAAATCACTGTTAAGTGACATATATTACTGAAATCAATCGATAATTTTATAAATATTTTTATTAAAATATTGTTTTTATTGAAATAATACAATTCAAAGATAAAAGTAGATTGGGCAATAAAATTACATTAAATCAACCGGCTCCATAGAGTGGCCTTGGACTCCAATGCTAGTTAAAGAAGTCAAAATTAAGGATGCAAATAGATATATATCAGATAGGTGAGTCATTAATGTCGTATTCCACTAAACTATTAAGCTTTAATTAAGTTCCTGTCACTTATATTTAATATGAAATGAAATGTCAAAATCTCAACGAAAGCGACCAGTTATGGCAGAGAATTGACTCAAGGAATTGATAAAGTCAAACATATTTTTTCCTTGAAGAAAATGCCAGGGACAAATTCATAATCACCCAAAACTCTACATATAATAAGGTCATTCGATTCTTCTTTTAGTGTAACGAAAGGGCTACACTGATCTGATTGATGCGATTTCTTAAATGGGGTTTCAGGGTTAGGCTGCATGGCCATGGAACGACAAGCATAGGCATGATGCAAAATCCCACAAATTATTAATGTAATTAAGTTAGATATATGCATATAATGTTTCATAAATGGGGTTGAGTACTAGAATCGGAAATAATTGAGGGAAGGCACGTGGTTTGTTGTTGGAGAAGGGTTATTAGGGCATGTGATGCCCTTGTTTACATGCCCCCTACAAGGAGTGAAGGTCCACCGCAGAGGTCAAACTCCATGCTATGGATTAGATATTGTTGCATTCTTTTGATTTTTTTTCCAAATCGTTACTCCGCTGTATATTTCTTTATCGAAATCTCTTGAGTTTCTAGAAATTTTTAAAATTTCATACCCTTCGACCAATTGTATTCTCATGACATTATTGTTAATAATTTTACGTGGTCCGTCAAAACTAAACATATTATCTGATAGTTAGATACATTTGTCTTACTAATCTATAAATAGTCATTATCACTCAGTGTCAACACCAATACTAACAGTTTATATATAAACTCTCGTGCAAGATTGAAAGGAGGGATCTTGAAATCCTTCTCTCCCTAGTTTCAAGATTAATATTATTATCTTCTTCAATCTATTTATGGTTTTTTTTACATCTGTAAAACTATCGTATGTAACTCTTTATCCGAAATAAAAGAAGTAAATCGTCAAATATCATCGTAGTCACATTTCTTCTACCAATAACAAATATTATATGTTTTGACTCATAATTTCATTTAAAAATGATCTCTTAAATTGATGGTAATTCGAAAATTTATATCACTGTATCAATTTTAACAATAATTAATGTTAAATTCATGATTTTTTTTATTAATTTTGGTAAGTACAAAATAGTATATGTTTAAAGATGATTCTCAATCATTTGACATTGAACGATTATACCCCGAGTAATTTTGGTGTTTGTAATCAGGATCTCAAAAAATAATAATAATTCCTCTACCACCGAAATCGTTTGGTTCGTGCGAAATTCATGATTCTTATTTGAGATAGTTGGACCTCCCCTCTTCATGAAGAATTTAGTGTTGGATTAAGGGACCATTTGGGCTCAACTCCAATAGGCTAAGCTAACCCTTCCAAGTTGGAGCGTTGAAAAGTAACACGACAAGGGGTGAAGCCGTGGACCAATTAATCCTTCATATTTGCTAACCTTTAATTCAATAGCGTAGGACCCTCTCCAACCTTACATGAATAGGCCCTGTCTCCTTTGTGACATTAACGCTTGACGTAGGTAATATCCAATTTCTATAATGGACGGTTCAATACCACTGTTCAAATTGTTGCCTGGGTCCCATTTTCAATTCATCTCCATTATAATTAATTTCGATGAATATCAAAATAATGGTTTAAAATCTTAATTTATAATCAATATTTATAATTATATCCGTAGCTATATCTAATATGGAACTTAAATTCCAAGAAGTCCTGATAAAAAATCGGATTCTATTTATTTATTTTCTTCTTTCCTTTTAATAGACAAATCAGATGTGTTCGGTTTTCTTTTTGAAAAAAAAACCCTACTTTCGAGGAAAAGTATTTGCATAAAGAAAACAAGTCGTGGAAACATTAAACTATGTAAAATTCAAAGTTGGACTTAATTTTTCTTGTCTGTAATTAAAGGGGATTTTTTTAGGGATTTAGGCTGAATAGGCACGTACGTGGAGGAATTCTAGGTCAAATTTGCATGAAATGAATATATATATATATATATATTACAGATCTTACAAGGTACGTAGCAAATAGATAAATTCTACATCGCTTTCTTGAACCATAAAAACCAAAGGCCGGTTCTTATCCAAATAGTTAGCTATCCTAACAAAAATATTTAAATAATACTACTAATTATAAAATTATTACTATTATTATTATTATTAAGGGTTTGATTATAAAATATGTTATATTTTATTAATTTTATAAAATAAAATTATAATCAAACCTTACAAATGATATTATTGATAAAATAATTATGAAATTAAAATATGAATCATAAAACGGACTTTAAAGATAAAACTGAAAAATAAAATTGTTATTGAACCTTGGCGGTCCATACAAATTAATTTCCCATAAAAATGATGACTGTGCGACAAAGACATCCAGCAATGCCTAGAAAACAACATTTATATTCCATTCAAGCTTCAAATTAAATATAATTCATTATTGGCATAATGCGAAAATAAACCTAGTTAGCATATACAATAAATTTAAGCCAATTAGCTAACCTACATCTTCATTTGTGGGGGATTCTATAGTGATATTTGAATATTATTTTCATATGTTTTAATGTATTACTTTGAATTCACTATGTTTAAATATTATTTTTTCTAATTCAAATTCGATTTGTTGTACTAACTAAATATGTATATTGTTAAGGATTAAAAGATTCTGAATACATATCAGTGCAAAACCTATACATGTCAACCAGCACAACGCCATCAAGGGTGTTTCGTATAACATTATCGACGTACTTGCTTTTCAAATTATGGAGTATGGACCCATTCAAATCCAAGTCCCAGTCATGTTATGAGTCTCCTCGACTGTTCCTTTCAAGACAATTGAAGTTTTGTCTACTTATGATATCCAAGTGGGTCGAGATGTTATTAGTATTGTGACATGGAGATGTAGCTGACTCCGGTATACATCAGAGGCCCGGCCGGTTGCGCGGTCGGTGGAGAATCGTTGCCAGCCTAGCTTTAACGTGATTCTTTGCGCCAATATTATGGCCTATGCTTTACTATATGCCATGCTTTGATGGGCCTGAAATGCATACACCACTTGGAGACGAGAGATGATGCTGCACTTTTAAACTAGGGATTACAATCTAACTGAAACACACGGGTTCCGACTTGTTGGATACACCACGACCACGACCACGAGCCGAGCCGAGCCGTGCCGAGCCGTGCCGAGACGAGACGGATGGCGGCGGCGGTGCCCCTTGTTCTCTTTCACTCAACAAGGAAGTGGGAATTTCATACTATAAATACCCATTCCCAATAGTATTTCCAATACTATGTGGGATTGAGCATTACCAACACGACTCAACCCTATTCGATAGGGTTGAATTTTTTAAAATAAAAATCGAGCTCAAGTCGGGTCATGTCAATTTTTTAAGGGTGGTGTCGGGTTAGGTCGAGTTCGGATGAAGGGTGAAAAACTCTTATCCGACCCGGGGATAATAATGTAATTTCTTTAAAAAATTATTATTATTTTTTAATTAAGTTATTTTTATACCGGTCGAGTCGGGTTGAATTTATACTATAAAATTCGGGTCGAATTCAGAATCAGATGGAGGATATATATTTTCGGGTTGGGTCAATTTGACCAAAAACCCGACTCATTACCATCCCTATTCCAAACCCTAGAAAGTTTGTCATTCACATGGACACAAATGTATGATTTTATAAGAAGTTATATTAAAAACATAGGATTATAAAATTACAAAATTTTAAGCGATACGAAATTAGATTATCAATATAAAATATTTAAACTATACGAGAATGTAAAATTTCTAATGCTTCGGCCACGCTCCAACATTCGCTCAATCAATATGTGACATCTCGTTTACTTTTCCATCATATTTAAGCTAATTAAGTTTATTAACTTATGATCACTTGCCATTATGCTTGAATAGTTGAATTGATAACATCTTTGATTCTTAATTCAATCGATTTAATAATTTATTATTTTATTTATACCGAAATGTTTTAATCAAATTTATTATGATGTTGGCTGTAGGTGATGAACATAGATTTTGCACCAATGGCTTGTAGTAGCTTGAGACCCAAACAAAAACCAAAATGAGGATGCAGGTTAGCTAATGAATGTTCATTTCACATATAACGTTGAGGAAAATATTTTTAATTGAATATTATCTTACAATTATCACAGTGACGTACTATTCTCCAACGAGTGTTGGTATAAATGATTGATATTCAGGAATTTGAGTTTGTAAGGTCAAGTTCGAATCCTACTACTGTTACTCTTGGTGGGTAATATATAAATTCTTATGTAAATTCCATTTGAGTTTTAGGTATGCTCTAACCCAAAATTGGAGAATCACCCGTGACCTAAACTTTAGTATTTAAAAGACAGTCACGTATTATTAATATATATATATATATATATATAATTTAGAATTAATTTTGTTGTAAAAATATTACATAATCTGATGTGTAAAGGTCAAGGACCCAAGCCAACTTGCAAACCCAAATTGCAGGTTAGCTTAGCCGGCAAACCTATCCGTATGAATTGGGCCTTGAATAAGAAGTTTATGTTGTTGAATTTCAGTTGGTCTGGTTTAAATTAAAAATAAACTAATTATTGTGTAAATTTAATAATTAATATAAAATTAACAATTTCAAGAGTTTATTTAATTTTTAAACACTTAAACGACATGCATGAGGCCTAACTAACCGCATCATTGTTCACCGCAGGCAGGCCACCCAATGAACGGTGAAACTATGTGATAAGCCAATTCATTATAAGGATCGGTTTAAATTAATCCACTTACTATTATTTAATAGTTGATTTAGTTCATATTAGTAAAATGAATTATATACGGTTAAATTTTTATAATATTAAAATTTAATGTTTAAAAGATTTTTTGTTGTTGTTGGAATTGCGCTATATATGAAAAAATAGTTTTAAGGGACTGATTTGAATCAATTCCCATGATAGAGGGACCTAATAAATGAAGTAGTACAACAAAATAACGTAGTTTTAGTCTTACGTACATTCTCTTTATGCTGAAACAAGAACGATAAAGAGAATTAACTTCTAAATTAGCCTAAACAAGACGTACAAATTATCTAAGGAACAGTGCTTTGCTCCAAGCTAGACAAAGTTGCAGGACTGAGAATAGGGAAAGAGAACCAATTATACGACGACGGTGACAAGTTGAATCCAAGCGAATCCGATGAGTCATCGCAGATTTTGGTTCTGTGGCTTCGTATGATATAACCCAGAAATCATATGCAATGGCTGCGGTGGTGCAACCTGAAGAGGCGGAGGTGGCGGTGCCGCTCTTTGAAGACGAGACGGCGGCGTTTGATGTTGAGACAGGGAGTCGGCCGGAACGATTTCTGCAGCACCACTGGTAAGTTTTTGAACCAAGTCCCGGAAGTTCATAGGGTCTACCTTGTAAACTTTGGGCGGTATCGGTTGCAATGGTGAAACCGCCGGCTTCTTCCATGGCTTTCCCATTGGCTTACGTACCGAATGAAGCGACGCCTGGGAAGACCTTGAGTCCTTAAACCCTCGTGCTAGTGCTGAAGAAGAAGACGATGAATAAGCTTCCATCTATGGCTAATTGCTAAGAGTTTTTATCCCTTTTTATAAATCACTCGAGGAGCTTTAAATCTAGAATATGGAGGATGAATCTGCAGATAAGGTAAAAATTCAAACATTCTTTAGTCAACATCACTTAGCAGCTCGCCATGGTCAAAGTGCCTGAAATTTGACCAATTTTTTTATTCATTAAAAAGATATTATTTTTTCCATATTTTTTTCTGCTCCATCCGTGCCTTCAACGATGTTTCTTCAGGAGGGAAGAGTACGGCTCTATCAGGAGAAGGCGTTTATATCGTGCGGTTGGAGTTGAAGCAGTCGCCACCCGCCGCCGCCTTTGTTGGACTAATCTCTACTGGCTATCCTCTCTTTATATTATATCTATATTGATATTTGATGCAGGTGTGAAACTGACTTTTTATTGTAAAATAATTGAATAAACAAAATATTTTCAATCACACACTATTTAAATATTTGTAAAATATTTTTGTTGTAAATTAAAATCTCATATAAATAATCCATAAAGGGTTAAAGCCTTTCATTTGAACATTTACTTTCAAACTTTTTTTGTGTGAATATTATAAAAAAATTCCTACTACAGTCTCATTTTGATTTTTTAAAGTAATATGAGCCTCGTTAAAAACGTCTATACCTCAATCGAGCCGTAACTCAATCAATAATACGGAAGGAGAAAAGAGTACCCAACTCATATTTATGGTGACATAAGATGATGAAATTGTATGGTTCATGAGTTTGAGACGAATGCTTTATGAAGGGTATACGTTGCTACAATGGATTAAACATATTCCAACCGCATTCATAACATCATTAATCCTCCTCCGCCACAATCGATTATTCGGTTCTTTTAACATCCATTTTGATCCCTCCATTTGAGGTAAACCAGTCCGGCTTGATAATGTGTGACGGAACCGGCGACAACCAGGACGTGAAAAAGTTGGTGACTGTGCCCGGCAATGTCCCAGGCTCCACCACTCCGGAACCCTTGCGGCATAGACCAAAGCTCCAACACCTAACAGAACTCCCATCAGAATATCGTACAAGGTTGTGTGAAGTGCCTCGGGCTGCTGCCAGAACAGGATGAGCTTGTGAATGATGGGTGCTACCACAGAAATGCCCATGCCGAAGAAGAGGGATGCTCATATTTTGCGGAACTCGGGTGAATGGAACATTGGCAATAAGGAAAGCAAGATCGTTGCGATGCCCAATACGGTTATGGATCCGAAATAGAGGTTGCAGAAGAACGGATCACACATGAAAGAGTATACACAGGTGGATTAAAGGAAGTTGCTATAAGAGCAGCAATCCCAGCATAGTCTAGCCTGAGCATGATATACGATAGGCGTTCAGAGTGGCATGAAAGGAGGTGGCAGGTGCTGCTAGCTAGCAAGCAAAACATTGCACCACCCAAGAAGGCAAAAAAAGGCCATCGGGTTATCGGCTCCTTCATACCTTGCTGCAATTTAGAGAACATAAAAAGTATAAGCTGCATGAATCCCCCAAGATGCTAAGTCAATCATTTAACAATGGAAAGAATAATAGAGCTATATACATTGCTTTAACTTCCCACCCGAAAAGTATCACGGATATCATTTTCGCAATGGAGCCCAAGATATAGCATGAAAAACCCATGTTTATGCATTTTTTATTAAACAATAACACTGCAGAATCGTATACAGTTAAGGAACTTTCGAACTATCACCATTGTGGTAGCTGATGCCACACTGCTAAACACCTCACTGCTCAATATTAAAATCCTTGTACATTTACAAACCATAAGTTCGAGTTTGATGTTTCAAACCTTAAGAACAAACTCGGGGTTGTCTTGTCTGGAATTCCCTCTTCTTATATCGTAACTAAGTCTAACTGCATCTTATCCTAAAGTTATAGAGAAAACCAGATCAAACATTGGGGAAAAAATAAAAAGTAATTGATAAACATTTACGGATACGAAGAGCAATAAGAAGTAATGTAAGTCCACTTATTTCAAAATTAGTTGCAGTGAGATAATTACAATGATAAAATGGGAAAATTTCACAGGCAATAAACACTGGAAAAACAATTAGCATTATTCAAGTGGAACCTCAAAGAACAGCTAATGATTAGAAGGGCAGTCAGCCATCACAGGTACTGAAATTAGGCGAACTATTAAGATTTATGAGATAACTTTTTAAGTACATAACCATACCAGAACTTGAGCATCAATGAGATTTCCAGCAGAGAAAAGCTCAGGTAAACAACTATGCAGGTGTTCCATAACATGCCAACTTGAGATTGAAGGAACCAAATCCATTAAAGGAATAGAAGTTTTTAACTCTTCTCGAAGTTTGTTCAAATCAGGCATATTTGGTAAAGAAGGCAAGCATGTCCGAATTTCTGATTGCAATTTGTGTAAATCAGCCTTTTTCAATGCATCGGAAATCTGCTGCAAAGCTTGAAGATCAACAATCTTCGGAACCTTCATTGCAGTGTATATGGTAAGGGAAAGGAAAATGAAGAACCCAATCAAATGCCTGAAAAAGGCAACAGTCATACACAACATATCATAGCACAAATGGAAACATATCAATCCATGATCTAACAAAGCAAAGTGGTCACCTCAGAAACAGGAATTCGCAGACTTTAATAGTATAATACTAAAGAAAGTGGTACATTCCAATTGATACTAGCATGAAAGTTACCTCACAAATCAACACATGTTTACATCTCTTCCCTAAATCCCTAATTCTTCTCTTTCCAATTCTAAATAGAGAGGTCAAACCACAAGTAATCTGCTCATCACAGTTTTCACGAGCCACCCTTCTCCAAGTGTACTCAACTTGGTACATTCTAACGCGTGTGATCCTATGAAGAAAAGGACTAGAGGGGGTTCGTACTTTGTCAACTTCGTTTACGATCAAGGAAGATTTGGGTATATACATTAAAGACAAAGGATCAAGTGCTACAAGTGTTAAAACAGTTCAAAGCTTGAAAGAGAAACAGGGAGGAGTTGAAATGTACCAAAACAGAAATGAAACCGTCTCCACGGACCTTTTGATGAATATGCGATTCGATATCATAAGACACCTCATCTAAATGGATTAGCTGGGAGAATAGACAGACCATCAATGGAAAGGTCAGATGTTTCCAATGTTCACTTGCGAGTCTTCGTACGTAAGGCATATGTGCACATTCCCAAGGTGAGAAATTTAAACTAGAAAAACCTAACAATGATACAATCTATCCTCATAACAAGTTTAGCCATAACTCATAAGTTATATGATACAATTCAAAACCAAAAAAATCATAAACGGTGATGTGGTGCTAGTAGAAGATCGACTAATGCCATTGATAAGGAAGACACTAAGCTAGCTAGCATTTCACAACAAGATTAAAATGGGGTCCTATTAAAAACAAGCAAAGAAAGCTTACGTCCAAACATTCAAAGTCTCGTTGTGAATTGTGAAGACGCTAAGCAAAATCTGCTTCATCGGCCATTCTGATCTATAATGGCCTAAAATACACTCATTGTCCCTAAAAAAATCCAGGTAATGAGTGGTACTCTACCAGCTGGTACTTCATCTTTTTCCACAATCTCTTTCTTGTCCCTTGCTTTAAAGAGCTCGCCAAGCATATATATCTTCACTGTTTCATCTTCATGAACATCCAACTTATAAAATAAAAATAAAAAAGACCCAGTACGGAAAAGAAACGAAATAAAAAGAGAAAAGCGTACCTGAAACAAAATAAAGAAGAAAATGGAAGAATCACCAGCTGAGAAACCCAGACGGGATCCTTCAATAAATACAGAATTCTCAGGCGGAGGACTCTAAAACAATCAAATCATATATACAGAGATTAAAACAAAGACACGGCAATCAAGTTAGATAACAAAGTACGAGAGAGAAAAACTAACCGCAAAAATCTTAAGCCGGGGAAGGAAAGTCACGACCCTAGCAAACAAAAGAACAAAACTTTGAAGCTAAAGAATGAAACCGTATTCAATGCGACATGCTAAGTTAAGAAAACAATAATAGAAAATCACAACAAATGGAAGATTGAATGAAAGAAAAAAGAATCAAATTCGATGAAGAGATGCGGAAATACCCAAGGTGATCAGTTTCGTTTGGTTCCCACTGTTTGAACGGAGCACGTGGATTAAAATGTTATGAAATCAAAAAAAAATTAAAATAAAATTAAGTTTTTATTTTTATTTAATTAAATTTTCATTTGGCAATAAAAAAGTAATTAAACTGTAGATAAGTTTTACTAAGATCTCAAGTACAATCCTCCTTAATAGTATTTTAATTTAATTTTAAGATGGTGATATAATTTAAATTAAATATTAATTTTAATAAAAATTACCTTAATTTAATGGTTAAGTTTGAATCCCCTCCCTCCCTGGCTATACAACTTATTTTTCTTTGTTTGAGTGATTAACATTTATTTTTATTAATTTGAAATAAGTATAAGATAATATTTCTTTACTATACAAATTATTTTCGAGAGAAAAATATATGAAAAAAAACATCGCCACCGTTAACGTCTGCTGACAAAAAATTAATATTTCTGATATATTTTTTTAAAATGTAATAATTTGATGGTCAAAGTAAAAAAAAAGTTATATGTTAGTGACTAATCATATAATTTACCCTTTAATTTTTAGTAACAGAATTGGAGTGATCAGATGAGTTATTTGCTTGTTTCCTATAGTAAGATTAAATCAAACTAAAATTTCACCTTCGTTAATGAAAAAATAATTTTACAAAATACTCCGAGAAAATTACCTTTTCTTTTTCAATGATAATAAAGATAATTATTATTTTTATATAGATTTGTAAAAGAAACGTAAGCAAGAAAGAAATGTTGGCGGGTAGAAGAAAGTACTGGATTTTAATATGACCTTTCAATAATGCAGCCAACGTGATTAACTTGGTATATCACGTGGTTTTGGTTTTTTTTGGATAAACTACACATTTAATACCTAAACCATTAATTTTAATCCATTTTAATACCTCAACTTTCAGTTTTTTTCAAAACCATTAACATTTAGTTTTTGTTTCATTTTAATACCTAACAGTTAAAATCTTAATGCATTTAATTCCTAAATTATCAATTTTAGTCCGTTTTAATACCTAAACTTTCAATTTTTTTTCAAAAATTACATTAAATTTTGAATAGGATACTAAATGAAACAAAAACTAAACTTTAAATATAGTTTTTAAAAAAAGTTAAAGTTTATATACTAAAACGGACCAAAAGTAATAGTTTAGATACTAAATATGTAATTTACCCCTTTTTTTTACCCAACAAGCTTTAAAGTTTCAACAGACAGATGCTATATCTGCACTGCTATCATAAATGAATGGAGGAGAAATTAGATAAAATGGGAAAGACCCACTTTCCCATTTGGTCGCTGTTGATCACATTTATTTTGATCCAAATTGTCACAAACAGATACATCAGAAATGTGCAACAGAGAAAACCTGAGCAGAGGAGTCTCACAGCTTGATTTATGGTTGAATAAAAGAAACAGGATCTGCAACATTAACTTAATCATTTAGCAGATACAGCAGGTCCCTTCCACTTGAAGTTATCCGCATACGACTTCGGCTGCAAACATATATTTTATGACATAAGATATACTGCATGCAAACATATGTATATACCCTGATCTAGATGTCTGACCGAATTAAAAGCTCGACCGTTATGTGGCTATCAGTGTTATATTTAGACTACACAGCATCTTTAAGAAGATTCCAATGTGATACGGGGGTGCCTAAGAAATACAGTTTCTAGTATAGACCATTACACTAAATCAATCAAATCAGCATTTGGAAATATAACAGAAGAAATTACTATGGACTCTTATCTCTCTCTAAGTTAGAGTTCCCCCAGGTAAAGGGTTTTCCGAAGCGTTTCTTTAGAATGTCTCATTCGAAAGAGGATGATGTTAATGAACTTTCAAGATCTTATAATTTATTTTAAATGAATCTTGGGGCCTACTAATGTGGGAGCTCACTGGGTTGCAGTCAATTACTGCAAGAGGATGTGCAAGTTTAATTGTGTTCAAACAAACCTTTCATCTTTGTGCGGTGTCTTGTTACGAGACAGATTACCATGTACCATCATCGATATGGGTTCTAGCTGTTTCTCTTTTAATCTTTGTATTGTTTCCAGCCAAAAAAGAGGGAATTACCATGATTCCAAAGAAAAATGTCTGGTCAAGGATCAAGGCAGTGCAGGACCTGAATGCAGTCATTCCCCTAAGCTCTAAAAGTTCATGCACTAGTTTGTTTAATCAGTTTCCTTTAGAAATTTAGAGTTGGTTTTCATTCTTCTGCCTAGCTGAAATAACTAACCATGATTTTCAGTCCCAAACTTGCTACTATGTAGGCTCATGTAATAGAAACAGAATTGGGGCACAAATTCAAAAGAAAGAGTTTAAAGTTTCAAACCTTCAGCACTGGTGTCTGGCGCTTTTTAACCTGTATAAACGAGTTCAAGATGTAGCGCCAATTAATTTCTCACGATAGATAGGGTATGGTTCATTAAAGGAAAACATTTTTGTAACAAAATAATCAAGTAAGCCATCTAACAACAAGTGCGGAATCAAAACTGACTTTGCAGCAAAAGAGTGAAGGAAAAGAAAAGATAAGCGCATACCACATAATCCCATCCATGTCTCTCGGCAAAAGACTTAGCGGCTTCTTCACTATCAAAACCAAGTGCAGAATCACCAACATGAGCATAAGGGTCCCCTGTTGATGTCCAACCCATCAATGGGTTCTCCCACCTGAACCATATTATTCAATGACAAGAAACTATTGATTTTGAAAATCAAGGTTACAAGAAAAACATCTAAGATACTTCCACATAACAAGATCAAAAAGAAGGCACCAACACTCCAAATATGGAATTGTGGCCTACGGAAAACAAGTTTTCAAGAACGAAACCTATGTTAAGCGATCAGTGAGTGCTGGGTACGAGGATTTGTCTGACATGAGTATGTTATAATCTTTCTATATGTGTCTATATAATAGAACAACCCTTTTGAGGGCCATATCCCTATACCAATGTTCAAAAATGTGCTCAACGCAAGTGTAGTGAAGAGTTGGAGCAACATAGAACAAAACCACAGACCAGAACGAACATAACAGGACTCCAAATAGGACTACATGCAACAAAATGTGCAAAACTGAAGATTATCACTAGCTTAATTCCATCGTTTGGATTTTCTTCCATTTACAAGAATCAGCAGAGATTACGTAGGATCACATTCAACTAGAGGAGTTACTACTATTCTAACATGAAATTGGCAAATTGACACACACACACACACACACAAAAGGATAAACTTATACGGCTAAAACGATAGGAAAATTAAGGTTAAAGGAAAAAAGGGGGAGGAACATACTTTTGTGTCGACACAAAATTGATCTTCCACCTACCAACTTTCCCAGATCCTTGTTGAGTAGCAGTTCTCGCAGGCGAGTAAATCACAACCTACGACGCAAATCAAGCGTCGTAATAATTATATATTACATATTGTTTAAAAAAATAGAAGGAAAAACTAACGATCGATAAAAAAAATCCTAAAAACGATTAAATTTTGAAATTTACCCTCCTACGAAGATGTTCTTCAGGGATTCCGGATACCATTCCGACCTCGCCTGGCTTGACCTCAACCAATGCATCTGAAGAGAAGGTTCTCGAGAATGAAGCCAAGGCAGTCCGAGCCACTCGAACTTGGCTCGTTAGTTTTTGCAGCGAGTTCGAGGCGGCCATCTACCTCAGAATCTATGCTCTGCTGAAAGTGAAATATAACTTCTTCGATTTTTCAGATTAGGAATATAGGATGCAAGTGAATAAGTGGTTAATTCCTATACGTTTATGAAATTGGCTGTGATGTTGGGTATATAAAAGCCCATCAGAAGCAAAATCTGTAGTTTTCTCACTGAAACTTTGTTCTTCGGCCGTGGAAAAGGGAAAATAGCCCAAAACAAGTTTGGCCTTTAAATCTCCTTTTTAGATCCAAAAGCCCAACAAATCTCAAATTAACCGTAATTTTACCATTATCCACCATATATCTTCTTTCTCAAAACCCTAGTTCCCCATGCTTACTCCATTAGCCATCTCCAGGTCGAAGAGGAGCAGAATCCAAACACTTCAGCTACTGCAAAAATGAAGTTCAACCCACGAGTCTCCTCCTCTCGCCGCAAGAGCCGCAAGGCCCATTTCACGGCGCCCTCGTCTGTCCGCCGCGTTTTGATGAGCGCACCACTTTCATCCGATCTGAGATCCAAGTACAACGTCCGGTCCATGCCGGTCCGCAAGGACGACGAGGTCCAAGTCGTCCGAGGAACCTACAAAGGCCGGGAAGGGAAAGTGGTTCAAGTATACCGCCGCAAGTGGGTTATCCACATCGAGCGCATCACTCGCGAGAAAGTGAACGGTTCGACCGTGAACGTTGGAATCAACCCATCGAAGGTTGTCATTACCAAGCTGAGGCTCGACAAGGACCGCAAGTCCTTGCTGGATCGTAAGGCCAAGGGACGTGCCGCCGCTGATAAGGACAAAGGCACCAAGTTTTCTGCTGAAGATATCATGCAGAGTGTCGATTAAGGTTCTCTTGTTTCTTTTACCTTGTGATGTTGCAACTGTTGGACTTGCTTGTAGTTTTTTTGCTTATGTTATCAATTGGTAATAAGGTGAAGAATCTGGGATTTTGTAGACTTGATACTGCTATATGTTTCGATATTTGCAATGTTATTCCCATTTTTACCTTCAATTGTTTTCTGGGTTTTTGAATTGAGTTCATTTGAATGATATTCAATCGTTTGCTTTTAGCACTAAGATTTTTCTTATTGGGATTGTTTAATCGTCTTTTAGATTGCAACAATATTCTCGACTGATCTTCAACATTGGGCCAGCTTTATTAACATTATTTTCAACATTGTATTAACATTTTAGAATTTGGTAGAGTTAAGGTTACATAGATTTGTGATTGGGTTTAGGAATGCAACCATATTTCATTTATTTGTGCTGCTCTAAAGGGTAAACTACATAAATAATCCCATATGTTTCTTTTTACCTTATTGATGATTCAAAACTAATTGATTTGGTCACTTGTGTGACTGATTTATAACAGATTGATCGCCCTCGTTAATAGTTGTTATTAGAAGTGACATAATGCTGATGTGCTGTGTTAATCGGTTGTTTTCCTATGAGAGATCGGCAGTGGTCAATAGTTTTTCTTTCCCCCACATTACATGTTTACATGGTTTCCTTCTTCCTGTCTCCCCTTAATTTACCTTAGTTCTTACTTTTCAGCCACAACCATTGTTTTTTCTTCTCTTTTTTTAGGACTCTACCTGTGCTTCTTTTTCTTCCTTCTTTTCAACTTCAACAATGGCTTCTTTCTCTTTCTTTTCAGCCTGAGCAACGGCTTTTTCTTTCTGTGCTTCTTCTATCTCTTCTTCTGGTAAGTCAATCCATTACGAAAAAAATATATTACGATTATGGAAAATTAAGTAATACCACAATATATAATACCGATAGTAACCGATATGGTCTTTATCAAAATAGAAATAATATTAAAGTGTGATTAAATTGAATTTTTAAACTTCATTGATAAAAATGAGAACAAAAGTAAAGTTGAGTGATGAAATTATAATTTGTCCTTAAAATAATTATTTGTTCTATTGTAAATAAATTTTAATTAAAAAATTACAGACAATTTAATTACAGTCTTAATAAGTATGATGTCTCCTAATCTCTAACAAGCCCTCAATAATTAGTATCCTAAATACTCTATTCCCCCCCCCCCCTTAGCATTGTAATATGGTTAAACCCAATAAGTTCAAGAACATTTTCAATACATATGTGTATGCCATAGCCCTCAAAAATAACCTTCACTTTTTTTTCTTTTCTTTTTTTTTAAAAAAGTACCCTTGATTTAAATACTCTTTCAATGAAAAGACAAATAAATAGGAGTAATAATTTAAATATTTTATTTAAACACGAGACTAATAATTCTTTTTCAGTCTTATAAAAATATTAGTTATTAATTGATTATTTAAAACTAAATTATTTAAAAAAAATAAATATTCAAAATTATCAAATATTAAAGTCATAATTGAAACAAAAATTAAGAGTTTTTATTGTCATTAGGGCTATAAATGAGACAGACCGATCGTGAGTTACTTGAGATCGACTCGGTCAAAACTTGATAAACATTTTACTTGAATGAACTCGACTCGAGCTCAAGCTCAAATCGAGTTCTTAACGAGTCAAAACAAGCTACTTGATACTTGACTCAAAAAATTCGTGAGCAACTCAAAAATATAATATATTAAAATTTATCTTTTTAAAATTTAAACTATTAATAATATTAAAATTTATGTATTGATTTTTTTTAAATATAGTAGAAGATTTTCATGTATTTATGGTTTAGGTTCGAGTCTGAGTTTTGAACTTCAATCGAGTTAGTTTAAGTTTTTTTTCATTTCGAGCTTTTGCGAGCTTTAATTCATGATTTTGAGTTCTGATTGAACTTAAAAATTTTAGGCTTACAAATTTTCAAATCGAATCAAACTTTATTTGAAAGATTTTTAATCGAATTGAGTTCAACAATATTAGAGTTTGACTCGTTTACATCCCTAATTGTTAGTATCCCTAAAGTATTGGAAAACTGAAGTATTACACCTGATAAACGGACCCACTCACGACCAAACTAACCCGGTCCCATCAACTTTTCTGAAAAACTCGTTTAATTTTGGATAAAACCAATAATTAGGGGTGTATTCGATTCGGTTCGATTCGGTTTTTTACCAAAAATTAAACCGAATCGAAATAAACAGGTTTTCAATATTTAAACCGAAACTGAAATCGAATAGTTAAAAAACCGAAAAAATCGAAACCGGTTTTTTCGGTTCGATTCAGTTTTTTTAACGGTTCGGGTTTTTCGGTTCAGTTCGATTCGGTTTATCGGTTTTTTAATAAAAAAAATCACTTGAAACTATAATTTTTTTTACAAAAATTGCTTATTCGATTCAATATGGAACAAATGGGTTCCATATGGAAAACTCGAACCGAACCGAATCAAAAAAATGAAGCCTTTATACCGAACCGAAAACCGAACCGTTTAAAGCCAAACCAAACCGAACCGAACCGTTTTACTCGGTTCGTATCGATTTTTCGATTTTCTCAATTTCGTTGTTCAGCCCTACCAATAATAGATGTATGGAACTTATTTCTCGTAAAATGTGAAGTCTAAAATCATTTTTTTCAGAACTTGAGATCATTTTATATGAACATTTTAGGGATATTTTTCTAACTAATACTATTTGAGAAGTATTGATCCGATAAATGATTTTTAAAAAAAATTAAACTAATAATGCTTATAATTATACTCTCAAAACATTAAAATAAATACTATAATCTGATATAACTTCAAAGTAATTGCATAAAAAAGAATATCATACGTAATCAAAATGTGTAAAAGCATCATAGATATGTGATACTCGGTGAATTTCATGCTAACATGACTTTCTGGTCAAATGAAACTTTACGTGAATTATTATTTTTAATTTTAAGATTAGAGTATATAAATAATTATTAAGTTATATTAAAATACTTTTTAGGAATAAAATTTCGACTTATTAAAAATATAAGGAATGTTATACACAATTATGATACTAAAAATATATTAATCAGTCATAAATGAATGACTCTCTTGACTGCAAGTGGCCAAGTTGGAGAGCAGCAATCTGAAAGTTGATGCGGAGCTGACGTTATTTTTTATTGTACAAACAGTGCAAATACATAATCAGATATATATATATACAAGTAAAAATATCAAAGTTGATGTATGATTATGACATTATCTTAACACAAGAACAAACATATATATATATATATATACATATACATATGTTATAATTTTTTAATTTTACACATTTAAAATTATTAGATAAATAAAAATAAACGATTGAGGTTAACACTAAAGAATAAAATTTGATGAATAAAAATTATATTCTCAAGAGTATTGTTATAATCCATAAACTAAACGTTCCATAATATTTTAGGACGCTTATGAATACATAATTCGTTAGATGTAATATCCAAGAAGTGAAATTAAACAACGAGATTTGTTCAAATGATAAGCAATTTGATATCGTTTAAATAAGTTTTGAGTTTGATTTATTATACATGAATAAAATCTCTGTTGGGAGACTTATCCACCATAACCAAACGTACAACCCGAGTTGATCCGTACCATGTATGCATTTTTTAATATCGTTTTAAAAACTTATGTTTACTAAATATATAATATTTCATATTCTTATATTCGTACCATGTATGCATTTTTTTAATGCTTTGCTTTTGCTGATGCTGGAGATTGTTTTCTTCCACGTCAACGAACACACTCCTTAAAGCCCAAATGAAAGAAGAAAATCCTTTGCTAATGAGGGTTTTATCTGACCAATAAAGATTTCAGGGCTTTTAGGCCTATAAGTCAAAACTTAAAGGGTAAATTACATGTTTAACTATCAGTTTGATCCGTTTTAGTACATAAACTTTCAATTTTTTCAAAACATACATAAAATTTAGTTTTTGTTTTGTTTTAGTATCTCGTCGTTAAAAACTTTAGTTTATGTTTCATTTTAGTACCCCACTCAAAATTTAACGTTAAGTTTGAAATAATTGAAAGTTTAGGCACTAAAACAAGCCAAAACGGATAGTTTAGGTACTAAATATATTAAGTTTTTAACGACGGGTACTAAAATTAAATGAAAACTAAACATTATGTATGATTTTAAAAAAATAAAAGTTTAGGTTTTTAAAACAAACAAAAAAAATAATATTTTAGACACTAAATGCATAATTTACCCAAACTTAAAAGATCCCTGAGCCTCTTAGCTAATTTAAACTTAATTTAATTAGGGTAAAGTACACAAATGGTTTCCCAACTATATGATATTGTTTTATTGAATTTTTTTACTATTGAATGCTACAAAATAATCATCCAACTATTCATATGTTCCAAACTCGTCATACTCCATTGAATAATTGACGGTCGTTTGAGCTGAGTATTACTATGCTGACTGAGATATGATAAAATCTGAACTCAAAACCCTTTGAGTTGTATTTTGTGGATTGAGTCTCCATGTACATTATGTCGTCGAGCCAATGCTTAGAAGAAACGACGATGGCTACAAACATCATTAAAATATAATTTTATCATAACTTAGTAAGCAGATTAACGTTTAGTTCAGACGTCAATTTTTAATGAAAATGATGATTTTGAAACATATAAATAATTGATTGATTATTTTATAATTTTTAATAATCAGAGGACTCAATAAAATAATATCATATAGTCGGGGATCATTTGTGTATTTTACCCTTTAGTTCATAGTCTTTAATTAAGTCTTAAAACATTTAGTGCTTCTAGCTTAGGTGTTAAACTTTTGAGGTTTGTTTTATAGCCTTAAATTAAGTTGTAACACTTAGGGTGCGTTTGGTTCATAGAATGTAAGATTACCAGTGTGAATAAAAGATTATCTGGAAATAGGATTATTGGAATGTTATATTTTGTGTTTGGTTGGTTTAACAGGAATGTAAGATTACAGTGTTTGGTTAAATGAATAAAAGATTATTGAAATGTATATTTTATCAAATTGTCCTTATTATATATTTGTTTTTTAACAAGTTGAATTATACTATAATATTACTATAATTATTTTATATATTTTATTTTTAAAAAATTAAATTTATATAATTTATATAATTTTTTTTATAAAATTGAAAAGATAAATAGGTTTAATGAAAGGGTAAAATTTTATTTTAACCCCTGAACTTCATATAAAATTTTATTTATTTTCTTTTTTTTTTTGTAAATCTAAAATAGTTTAAGGATAAATTTGTTGGATAACCTTCGTAGAATTTTTATTATTAAACGACAGCAGAATGATATTTTTGAAGAAATTTTTTTAAGACCATTTTAATCCAAAACGTCAAAAGAGATTATCACAGACAATATGCGCAAATATTAATTCTTTTATATTATCACAATTGTATACCTTTACCAACCTATCATTCTCTCTCTCTCTCTTTAATTTCTTAGTCTTTAACTTTATTTTTCTCTATATATAATAAAAGAATATTTTCATATCTCGTTTTTTCATACATTTTTAAAATTTCAATAAATTTAAAATTAATATTTTGTTAATTATTATATTATAAATTTATATAAAAGAGTAACTTTAATTATTATTTA
The DNA here is from genome assembly GCF_006381635.1 of Hibiscus syriacus. Lineage (NCBI taxonomy): Eukaryota > Viridiplantae > Streptophyta > Magnoliopsida > Malvales > Malvaceae > Hibiscus > Hibiscus syriacus. The sequence goes on along the minus strand of NW_024062784.1, from coordinate 1,459,097 downwards.
ATAATTGAAAAGATGTATTTATTTATTTATTTATTTATATGAATTCTTAACTAATTTAATATCTGATTAACCAGTAAAATCAAACTCAATCATAAATTTAATATTAACATTGATATACGTGTATGTATATACACACTCTTACTATTAAACTCCTAATTGAATTGGTATCACAAGTTATCCGATGTCAAAATAGTTATGAAGTGATTAATTATCATTTTCTAAATGGTTAAAATTATAATGATCTTTTAAAAAATATTTTTATATAATCTTTAAATAAAATAATTAAACATCACTCGTTTAAAGGTAAAATATGTATCTAATAGACGTTATACATATAATTTATGTATGGGTAAATTATGTGTTTAATACATAAGTTATTAATTTTGGTCCATTTTAGTATCTAAATTTCAATTTTTTCAAAATCATACCTAAAGTTTAGTTTTTGTTTCATCTGATTACCTCGTTCAAAATTTAACGTTAGGTTTGGGGGGGGGGGGGGAAATGAAAGCTTAGGTACAAAAAACGAACCAAAACTGATAGTTTAGGTATTAAATGCGTTACGTTTTTAACAGTGGGTACTAAAATGAAACAAAAACTAAACTCTAGGTATAATTTTAATTTTTTTATAAAAAAAATTAGGTACTAAAACAGATCAAAACTGATAGTTTATATACTAAATGCATAGTTTACCCATTATTTATTTTATCATTATTTGTAATAATTTTTAAAAAATAAATAACCGTATAGTTTTACATAAAACATTTATATCATCTATACGGTGAATATGACAAAGATATAATATATATGTTAATAACATCCTTCACAGATAGAAAAATCCAAGCTTCCCAAGTAATGGTTGGGTGGATTGTTTGGTAAGATACCGAACATGTACATTAATCGAAGTTCCAGAACTCAGCATGTAGAAAAAATGTCCCTTTTAACTCCCCTGTTCTTTTAGTCTTGATAGCTAAAAATAATAGTAGCTCAACATTCGACGCTTTTGTTTGTATGTCTTTGGCTTCCATATGTTTTGGGCAAGTTTTAGAATTTTTTTTTTTAAAATAAAAAGACTATGGCCAAGTGGTCTTTAAACTATCACTAATTTACTACAAAACATATGTTCTGTATCAATTTGGGCATCTTTACCCACATGCTTTCATTCCTTACTTTCATGTTGGCTAGTTTGTCTTTCTATGCTTTTCATGATGAATGCAAAAATCAAAACTGCCATTAGATGCCTATCCAATAAATATTGGATATGATGGAAAAATAAAATAACATATTTATATCATTATAATATTATTAAGATAATAAATTCAAATGGAAATATTATGAAAATTTTAAAAATTAAGAAAATTGGGATGTCCAAAAAAGCGTATACATTTATGGATAATTTTACGTTCTTATTTCTCTACTTTTTATTTCATGCTATTTATTTAAATAAATCAGACACAAATAGACAGATATTTGAGAACTTCAACAAAGAAACATGCACAACAAATTCACATTTAGCCAACGTGTCGTTTAGTCCTTGTATCTCAAAGTTAAGGAATCTTCTCCAGAATTGTCACAGTTCTGTATTTAAACCTCAATGCCTTAACTTATATGATTCTCCTTTTACGCTTCCCTCAGATTCTTCTTATACTCTTCTTTAACTGCATGCATTTCGATGAATTGTAAAGGATTATATATAAAAAGAATACATTTGATTATGCAGAGGGTGAAAAGGGCAGCGAAAAGTTTGTCAGCTTTCTCTGATTCTCTCCCATATCATAACTATATTAATTACATGCACGCATTAAAATAAATGTTCGATTATTTTTAAAGTTTTTTTTATTAATCCAGGGTAAGTATAAGGTATTATCCGTTCGAATATAACTCTCAACCATTTAAGATTGATAACTCACACACCTAGCATTTTTATTGTTCCAACCGAGGATCTCAAGAAATAACAATAATTCTTTTTTCCACGTAAGTCGTTTGGTTCATGTTATTTTGAAGTTTAAGTTTATCGAAAAGGTTTAATTATTATATTTAAGATATTTTTACATGCAAGATAAAAGAATAATGAATTTATTTTATTTTGATACATTTTTTATTAAGCTAAGGTGATTGCGAAATATTATATGTTTTAAAATAATGATCAACATTTAACATCGTAAAATAAGAAAATATAAATTTATATTCAAATTTTTTATAAAAATATATTTTTTTGTACAAAAGAAATGGCAAAAACGACAGCGTTTAATCCTTCCACCTAATGAATTCAATTCCCACTTTGTCCACCTGAATCAAGCTCTTCATTTCTACCGGCGGGGATGCGAATGTGAACTCCTTCTTTTTCGAAAGCAAGGTTACCGAGACGGTCGACGCACCTATTCCCTTTCCTCCAGGTATGGCAGATCTCCAAAATCCAACCCTTGTTTTTTTTTTTTTTTAATTTTCACAATCTCTGAATATCGCATTTTCTTGGATGTCATCGATTCTATCTTCGTTTAGGGTTTCCACTAGCCACAAGGCTTCAATTTCCACGATCAAGTTTTGAGCACCTAGGGATTTGGCCGAAAACAATCCTTGTAGAAGGCCCCAAATTTCAGCCATTGCAGAGGAGGTTTTCCTGATGTTCACCATAAATCCCTGGACCCAGTTTCCCTCATAAATAGATGATTTTCTCACTATATCGATAAATATGTCACAAGAAAGATCATACATTAAATTTGAGGGTCTGTGCACAAAAATAAAATTATGACTAAATACTAAGAGGATTTTAAATTATCTTACATAAATCTAATAAGTATTTAAATTTAAAAATTAGAAAACAAATGTTTTATTTAATTATTATTTAAATTAAAAATGATCTAAAATATCATTATACTAAAAAATTTAGAGCACAACCCCTCCCAATCCTTTAGGGTGTGTTTGGTTCAACATTTTCATGTTTGGTTGGCCGGGAATCTCATTCCCGGTAATTTATTACTAATAGTAAATTTTTTTGGGTATATTACCGGGAATGTCATTACCTCCCTTCCCTTAGGTATTGTAACATACTGGCGTTTTGGACTAAAATGCCCTTAAATTTTATTTTTTTTCAAAAATATTCTTCTGTCATTGAATAATAAAAATTCTATGAAGGTTAAATTACAAATTTATCCATAAATTATTTTAGATTTACAAAAAAAAAAATCTATAATTAAAATTTTATATGAAGTTCAGGGGTTAAATTTTTTTTACCCTTTCATTAAACCTTTTTTATATTTTTAATTTTGTAAAAAAATTATATAAATATTATGAATTTAATTTTTTAAAGAAAATATATAAATATTTTACAATTTGTAATATTATACAAATATATAATAAGGACAATTTGGTCAAATATACATTCCAATAATCTTTTATTCCTTTAACCAAACACGGTAATATTAAATTCCTGCTAAACAAACCAAACTCAAAATACGACATTCCCAGTAATCCTATTCCCTAATAATCTTTTATTCCCACTGGTAATCTTACATTCCGTGAACCAAACGTATTGGTTATATTATGTCTCTACATCCATTACAAATCCTTACTTTTATTTTATTTATTTTATTTTTTCATCAAAATGATCCCACCACAAATTTTAAACCGGACCAAATAAAATTTGAAATACATATATAATAACATTTGTGCTTGAACTTAAATACAAAAGGACGTATAGTTCAATGAATATTTTAAATTAGATGTTATAGAGATGCCAGAGATTTGATTCAATTAATAGAAGTAATCAGATTTAAGGGTTTTTTGGGTTCAAAAAGGTGTGCCATAATAGCAATGATCTTATAAATTCCAAATTAAAATATTATTTTTGTATATCCAATACTGGTCCTGCAAAAGATCTCTTTACATATTTTGATTCCAAAGTTTGGTGAGATTAAAATGTTGGAAGCATATTTTCGTATATACTACACGCACATCATAGTTTTGTAGGATAATGTTTTACTACATACAGCAGAATAGGTCTATAACGACGTTTTTAATCTTATATCGGCGTTTAAAAGCACATCAAAAAGTCTCATGATGCAATAAAAAGCGTCACAAGAAGTGTCGTTAAAACAAATACCGCAACTGTTAGCAGCGTTTGTGAAACTAAAACGCCGCAAAAGGTTAGATCATTTAATGGTATTTTGGGGCTGGGGAAACGCCATAAATTGTCTTGACATATAGCGGTATTTACTCTCAAAATACTGTTATGAACATGTTTTGTTGTAGTGTTTATTTGCTAACCCCTAATAAAACTATATATGCATTTTCCTATACACCATATAATACATAACATAAAACATGATATAATTTTAAAAAAATAATATACTTTGATCATATAACTATTTATTATACAAATTATTAACAAGTAAAGATTTATATAAATATATAACATATTAAATTCAAGGCTTAGTACATATTTTAGTTCCTAATTTTTAATTTTGTTAATTTTACTGATTTTTTTACATCTTTATGATTTTAACTTTTCTGACAAAAAAAACACAGTAAAAACGTAAAAAGTACAAATTATCTCATAGTGAGAAACTAAATATAAGGTGGCATTTGGTTGGATGGAATTTTTTGGAATTGGAGGGAATTAGAATCCAATTCCATCACTTTCCCATGTTTAGTTCAAGTTTTTCAAGGGAATTTGAATCCCTCATGGCTTCAACTTTCTATCAAATGAGGGAAAGTGAATTTCATCCAAGAATGGATGGAATTCAATTCCCTTGTTGGAGGGAATTGAAATTTGGCCATACTACCTTCATCAATCTTTTAGTAATTTATTCATATATTGAATAAAAATATTTTATTATTATTTCGAGCCGGGTTTTTAATTCATATATTCGGGTCGAGTCATTTTTTTAAGTGTAACATTCGGGTCGGGTCGAGTTCAGGTTTAGGGTGAAAAATACCCGACCCGAAAATATATAAAATTTTACCTTATATATTTAGGAATAATTAAAATAATACCCCATATATATTTTTCAATTAAGTCACTATTTTTATTGAATAAAAATATTTTTTTATTATTTCAGGTCGGGTCGGATTTCTAATTCATATATTCGGGTCGGGTCGGGTGAAAGTTTATTTTGTTCAGGTCGGGTCGGGTTTTTTAAGTGTGATATTCGGGTCGAGTCGGGTCGGGTTTTTTTAATTGTGATATTCGGGTCGGGTCGGGTTCGGGTTTAGGGTGAAAAAAACTGGACCAACCCGAAAAAAATATATAATTTACCTTATACATTTAGGAATAATTACAATAATACCCCTCTATATATAATTTTTTTTTTCAATTAAGTCAATGTTTTTATTGAATAAAAATAATTTTTTTATTATTTTTGTGTCGTGTCGGGTCGGGTTTCTAATTTATATTGAAAAAATATTTTTTGGTATATTTTTTGGTAACTAATTAACATAATCCGATTGGAATGTATCGAAATATTGTTCTATCTTTTGGTAACTTATTAACATATTTTGATTGCGATGATTTTAACTTATGATGTTTATTAGCATAATTTTTTAAAATTTATTGAAATGAATAATCAATCAATAAAATGAAAATGTAATATTTTTTAATTTTTTATAATATATTACTACATGTAAGTTGTAAAATAAACTAAAATAAAGCAAAACAATAAGAAGGGCAATTTTGTCATTTTACATTACTGAAATCAAATTTATCTAACATGTCTGCGAATCAAACAGAATATGGAATTGGATTTCAATTCCTGACAGATTCTAATTCCTTCACAGATTTTAATTTCAACATAAACATTCCAACGAACCAAACGCCAACTAAAAGTATTTCATGCTATGACTAGGGCATTTCATAATTCGGAGGTCTCTTACGGAAGCTGCTCTCAACCTGATGTTGAGGGTAGCCTATTATCTTATCTCCCCTTACCCCATACATATGAGAAAAGGGACAACCATTTTTTATGGTCAAAAGGATAGAGTAAAGTATTGAAGGCAAGCAATCTTCATTTTCAGCTCGACAACGACTATTCTTTTATTGAGATTGTCTTACTAGAACTAGCGAAGATTATGGCTGCTACAAATTCTTTGAGGGCCCTTTTCTACATTATCTCTTCTTATCAATCGAAATATGATGATTCAATATGAATATGACATGATAAAAATATTAAAATACAACTTTTCCAAAAAAAAAAGAATTAATATATAAATATTATAAAATAAAAGTTTAAATATTTTATTTTTTTAAATGATAAAATTTACAGATCAACATATGAGTTGAATACACACCTATAATATGTATGATACTATTAAGTAGAGAATTCGAATTTAAATGTCATATGGCATATAAGTGTATGCTAAGATAAGAAAATTCAATGTTTTTCAAATTTTAGTTTAAAATTTTATAAATAAATATAATTTTTTTATTAATCTGGAGTAAGTATATGTTCTCCATCATTTGAAATTGAACGCTCACATCCTTGATATTTCTGTTGCTCAAACCCTGAACCTTAATAAATAATTGCAATTATTTTATCACAGAAGTCGTTTAATTCGTAGATATGTCTCAATTTTAAATTCGACTTTATTCAATTATAAAACAATTCAAGTTTAAGTAAGTATCTATAAAGTCTCAAGTAAAAAATAAAAAGACATTCAATCCCAACTCCTTATTACATGACAAAATCCCAACTCCCACATATAGACAACCGGTTGGCCGGCAATCCTCATACCACCAAAATCCAACCCTAAGTAGCACACCTTTTCTTCTCATTCTTTTTCTCCGTTATATTTGCCTCTCACAGTATTCATCTCTTTCATTGATTATAATAGAGGATGTTCGAATCAGTGGGTTGCTGTTGTTTTGCTCTTGTTTCGTTGCATACCCTATCTTTTAGCAACTGAAAAGGCTTCTTTGTAGCCACAAGGGTCTGTTTTGCCAAACTTCGACCCGAACCATGTTTGTTCTTGTGGGGGATGAAATTAGAGTTCAGTTTCGTCTTCTTTGAAGTTTGATCAGTCTCAGCTTGAACTTTCAAATTTGTTCTGTGATTCATTTGCAGAATTTCCCCAAACTATACTTATAATTTGGTGGGTTTTTGTCACTGTTTTCACCAAAACTTTGTGGTTCCGCTTCCAATGACAAGGCACACACGGTTAGTCTTTCTTTCTCTCTTTCTTCTCTCTTCTGATAGCATCTGATTCTTACTTTGTTGCTGCTTCGTGTTTGCCTGTGCTCTACTGTCGATTTTGGTACTCTTTGTTCTCTTATTCTCCATGATGCAATTCACTGAAACCCCATCACGTCCCTTGCACCAAATCACTCCATTTTCGATTCCAACGATGAACACCAATAACCAGATTCACCAGGCTCGTCCATGGCCTGGATTCCCAACCTCAAAGGGTCTAGCTAGCTTCGGTGATGCCAATTGTATGGAACAACTTTTAGTCCATTGTGCAAACGCAATCGAAAGCAATGATGCCACTCTAGCCCAGCAAATCCTTTGGGTCCTAAACAACATTGCCACCGGATGGTGACTCCAACCAGCGTCTAACGTGTGCTTTTCTTCGAGCTCTGATAGTACGAGCATCGAAAAGTGGGACTTGCAAGATGCTGGCAGCTATGGCCAATGCCCGTTGCAACTTCCATTGATACCCACACTTTTCTGTCATCGAGTTGGCTAACTTTGTCGACTTAACACCGTGGCATCGGTTCGGTTTCACCGCGGCAAATGCGGCGATACTCGAAGCTGTCGAAGGGTATTCGATCATTCACATTGTTGATCTAAGCACGACACACTGCATGCAAATCCCTACATTAATAGACGCCATAGCTAACAGACTCGAAGGACCTCCAATGGTGAAACTTACAGTTCCTGGTGTTTCAAAATATTTGCCCCCGATGCTCGATCTTACATATGAAGAGTTAGGCTCCAAGTTGGTTAACTTCGCTAGGTCACGCAACGTGATGCTGGAATTCAGGATCGTCCCCTCGACTCACGCCGATGGATTCGCTTCTTTGATCGATCAACTTCGTCTTCAACATCTAGTATATGCCGAAACCGGTGAGGCCCTAGTTATCAACTGCCACATGATGCTTCATTACATACCAGAAGAAACTTTATCTCCTTCACCTAATGCAAACTCGATCCCTTACACGTTCGAACCGCCCCGAATCGATCCCTTCGAATGATGTTTCTCAAGGCGCTTCGAGGATTAAATCCGACTATTGTAATCCTAGCGGACGAAGATGCGGATTTGACATCGAACAATTGGTATGCAGATTGAGGTCCGCGTTCAATTATCTATGGATACCGTACGATACGATGGAAACGTTTCTGCCAAAAGGAAGCAAGCAAAGGCAATGGTATGAAGCTGATATATGTTGGAAGATAGAGAATGTGATAGCTCGGGAGGATTTGCAGAGGGTAGAGAGGGTGGAGTCGAAGAGCCGGTGGGTGCAGCGGATGAGAAACGCCGAGTTTAGAGGGATAAGTTTCGGGGAAGAAGCGGTTTCGGAAGTGAAGACGATGCTCGATGAACATGCAGCTGGATGGGGATTGAAGAAAGAAGAAGATGATGTGTTCTTACTTGGAAAGGCCATAATGTTGTATTTGCCACTGCCTGGGTGCCTGCTGAAGTACTTTTTTTTTTTTAAATCATCATGTAATGAATTTTCTCTTGTATAATCTAATAAGCTAAAATGAAAATATTGTAGGACTCCCAAGAAATTATTAATTTGTTTAATATTTGCACATCTATAACTTCTTGAGTACAATATACAAATGATACCTCGATTATAAGATATGCTTTATTGAGTCTATTAATATTAAAAGTTACAAATGATCTCCTGATTATAGGAAAGTTATTTGTTGAGTCATTCGAATATTAAAAGTTACAAAATGATCAATCTACTATTCATTATATTTCAAACTCGTCCTCTTTCATTAAAAAAAATTAATGATCGTTTGAGTTGGACGTTAACATGTTGACTAAGATATGATAGTCATTTGAGAATATGCGATCGAATTTTATCTTATCATAGTCAGTAGGTTAACATACAGCTCAGACTGTCGTCAAATTTTAACCAAAAAATACTAATTTAAAACATAATGAATAATCGAGTGATCATTTATAACTTTTAATCATTGAATGACTCAACAAAGTAACTCTCTATAATCAAAAACCATTTATAATTTTTAATAATAATGTACTCAATAAAATGTATCTAAGGTAATCATGTGGCTTCTACCAATATACATTATTGAGATTACGAATGAATAAAAGACTAAACATTAAATTGCTGTTATATTCAAATAATTATATTTAATTAGATGTTAAACACATAATTTTAGTATTCAATAATAAATAATTAATAAAAACATGTTTTTTTATAAATCTGGGAGTAAGTACAAGGTAATATATTTTTAAAAATAATTCTTAATCTTTCGACATTAAAAATTTATACCATTGATATCTATGGTACTCGAATCCGATTCCTCGAGAAACAACAATAATTTATTTTATTACGAAAGTAATTTAATTCATGCTAAAAAATATGCATTTAGTTTAATGATATAATATTTAATTTATTATTAAGAGATTAAAATATATTTTTTTCATCACTCATAAAAATAAATTTAATGTAGGAACACGATTTAAATTATTTTTTATTAATTCATTAATTGATTAATTCCTTGATTTTTGAAGATGTACTACCATTAAATTAGCTATATCCCAAACAAAAACTCGTGACACTTTCCTCAATCAAATAAGAACCCGTCACATCACCAGATTCTCCTCTTGCAGTGCCCACCTCCCTAAGTTTAAAAGAGGATCATTTAGGATATGTCTATTTGCCGTAATTGAAATTATAGAATTGATTTTCTTCGAATTTTTGTGTTTTTTTACGTAATTCGTATTTTTGTGTTTGTTTCACGTAATTCGTTTTCCGTAAAATATTTTCCAGTATTTGTTTCATGTAATTAGTTTTCCTGAACGTAATTCATTTTCCTAATAACAAAATTTCATTTTTTTTTTGGAAAATGACTTACGGATTATTTTTTGTAAGTCGTTTTTTGAACTTTTCACTTCAAAGAATAAATACTCAAAATAATTTTATTTTATAAATTTAATATTAATAAAATATTTTACTATCATTTTCATTAAAATATTATTTATTAATTATTAATATTTATAATATAATATTATATTTTAAATTATATAAAATAATTAACTATATATAATAATATAAGATATTATTTTTTTATTTTAATAATATATAATAAAAAATTTATATATTTAATAATGAATAATATTATTTATATTTAAATAATATTTAATAAAGATATTTAAAATATACTAATTAATATTTTAAAATATATTATAACACTATTACTTTAATAAATAATTTATAATATTATAATATGTTTATTTCACTAAAATATACAAAAATTAATATTTTTTATTAATAAAATTATAAAAAAAACTATTTAATAATAAATAAATTATTTTTAATAATAAAAAAGTTTTATGATAAATAATATTATTTTGTATTTAATTTGTAATAAATAATTTAAAAATTCTTCAACTAGTAGAAAAAAAGTTTAAATAACATCTTCCAAACATCATAAAACGTTTCCAGATGTTTTTCAAAAAAATATAATTCATTTTACGGAAAAACATATTCTGGAAAACGTTTTTCAGAGATGTAATTCATTTTTCAGAATTCAAATTCCAGTAATTCATTTTCCGGAAAACCAATTACAACCAAACAAAACAGACTAATTGAGTCTAAATTCGGCATTAATAATTTAAATATATTTTATATGAAAAATCTTTGAACGTTATCAAAAATTATTTTTAAAATTAAATATTAATTTTTTTAATTTTAAATGACATTTAAGATTGTTCGATATAGTTTAATTTATGTATTTAATAATAATTTATTTTTGTGTCTTTTTAATTTTAAAATTTCGCTTCTGTTGTTTTACTATTACTTAAAGGAATAAAAAAAAAATCTTCTTATATTATACATTTACATCTTTAGCTCAACTAAGCTCATAGCAGCTAAAATGGCCTAAATCCATCCCCCTCATTCTCTCAAAAAGCCGAAACCGTCTTTGCCAAAACCGCCTACTCTTGAGTGCATGATTTTTGTTCGCCGCACACCAGCTGACCAGTTTAATCCCGCCTCTTGCTAGTTTTCGCCAGCTTGGCGTCCGGCCTCGCCGTCGGTCGCCACCGTTGCTGTAACACTAGGATCGACGAGATCTCTGTTCCATCCGCCGTCAATAATATCCAAAGCTCGCGTTTATGCTGAGTCAGCGTCTTTCGTCCAAGGAATACTGAGATTACGAGTCCCTCACTGTTCAGTGGGAGTAAACTCTTTGAATAGTTCCTTCAATCTTATGCCTGATACGAATTAAAATTATGTAACTAGCTTCGATTAACTAGATCTTCCAATCTTGCTTGAGCATTTCTGTAACTTTTTAAATGTAATCCCGATGTTAACTGTTCGATTCGGTTTGTGATCGGCGTGAATTGAAATTTCTCTTATATTGTTTTTGCTTTATTGCATTCCGTTTTAGTGATCAAGATGGTTATGAGGTTTGATCGGAAAGCTGGAAGGGGAAAATACAGTGAGGTCTTCGAAGGCATAAATGTCAATAACAGTGAAACGCTGTATAATCAACATCCTGAATCCTGTCAAGAAAAAAGAAGGTTAGTACTTAATTATATTATCGAGATTTGAAAAATATTCGAGTAGGGATTTCAAAGTTCTCTATCCTACTTTGACAGACCATGATTTCGCTACTACATATGAACTCCACAAGGTAACATTATGCAGTTACTCCATATTTGGTGATCACTCATATGAACTCCGTCACGGTATTCGTTTGCCGATTGTTTATAGTTTTTAGTCATTACTTGATTGATTTCCCGATTGACTATCTTTTTTTAAGCTTTTTGAGGATTTCTTGTTTTATGTTTGCATCATAGGATGATAGGAAAATATTTGTTTGCTTTGTAGGCTTAGGTTGTCATTCACAAGGAATAATGCACAGAGATATCAAACCTCACAATGTCATGATAGATCATGACCTGCAATATCACTAATTTTCAAGAATGTTATTCCTTCGAGATGGCGAGACATTAAAACCAAAGTAAGGTTAAATATTAGTCCATGTATGAATTGGTTTGTGCTAGGGGAAATTAGATAGGTATGATTTGATATGCATTTGAATCACCATACTAGGACTCCTTCAAGAATGTGCCGTCTTCTTTTGTTGTTTATAGGTTCAGAGTACTAGTTTCAAAATCTAGTTTGCTAAAGATCTCAGATTCTTTGGATGATGGTTTGAGACGTCATTAGCTTTGTGAATGTTCTTCCATTATGGTGCCATCTACAGCATGGATTGAGTTTTGGGGAATTTAATTTCTCTCCTTTCTCAGGTACTTCAAAGGGCCCAAGTTCGGTAGATTACAAGACTATAACAATTCATTGGACATGTGGAGGCTGGTTGTATGTTTGCTGGAATGGTAAAATACTTCTTGTAGATTTTAAGATATTGTACTTTCCTTTTGGAAGATAAAATTGTGGCGTGTAATTGAATATTGGGTAAATTACACATTTAGTACCTAAAGTATCAATTTTAGTCCGTTTTAGTACCTAAACTTTTAATTTTTTCAAAACCATACCTAATGTTTAATTTTGTTTCATTTAATTGAAATTTTAGGTACTAAAACGGGCCAAAATTGATAGTTTAGGTATTAAATCCGTTAAGTTTTAATGACGGGTACTAAAATGAAACAAAAACAAAATATTAGGTATAGTTTGAAGAAAATGAAAGTTTAGGTATAAATGTGTAGTTTACCCTAGAATATTTATGTTGTGGGATTTGTTATACTTGTTTATTTTGTAGATATTCCGGAAGGAACCTTCTTCTATGGCCATTACAACCTGATTAATTAGTTAAAATTGCGAAGGTAATATACCACTGCAAATTGGTGAATTTTTTAGTTCAAATTGCTGAAGATAGGATAATCCATCATTTTCACTGCTTCTGGGATAATGTATAGCCATCTCATATTATCAATCTCGCTTTTGAAATCTATGTATGGAGCATCGAATTGTTTACCATTTCTGCACCTCTCGGTGTTGTTTCCCACTTCCCCATTCTTCGTATATGCAACGTTGACCTTGCAGGTTTGATTTAAGCATTGTATATTCTTTGTGACCTTCATTTCATAGGAGTAGGTATCAGAGGCATCTCTACATGCTCAAAATGATCATTAGTGGCTGAACTTTCAAAAGTTACGAAATGATCATTGTGACATTAATAAGCGTAAAAATTAGATAAAATTTAATGATTATTTGTAATTTTAAAATTTAACGATCAAAAGGATCATTTTAATATAGTTCACAGACCTCTAATTTATCTGACTTGTTTTTTTTCCTTTTCCTAACAAAGTATTCTCAGTTTTGGATGCCACAATCCTTCTGACTCTGTAATGTAACTTCAGGTTCTCGGAACCGATGAGTTAAATGCTTATCTCAACAAATACCATTTGGAGATCGATCCTTAACTTGATGCTCTAGTTGGAAGGTACACTAAAAATGAACCTATTCTGTATTCAAGTTTTTACTTAATTATAAACAAACTGCTTTGATAAGTATTTTTATTTAAAATTAAGTATTTACTATTGATTAAGAAGTGTTTTTCAGAAAATAAATAATAAATATGATTTTTAAATTATATAATATATAATATATAAATATTTTTTAAATTTTTGTTTAAAATATATCAATTTAATTATAATAAAAGATATAAATTATTTTCATTAAAACTAATTACTTTTACAAGTGATTTATAAAAATATATAAAATTAAAAAATAATTTTTATCTAAAAAATTTGACATGAAACAAATATTTTTTCTGAATAAATCCATGAATATTTTATTAATCATATAATTAATCTTGATAAATTTATAAATTATAAAGCAAAACACTCTATAGATATGTAAAAGATAGTTAATTTTCTCAAAATCAAAATCTATAAATTTTAATTTTACGTTTAGTTTAAATACATTTTTTATATTAATTTTCTTTAAAAATTATATCCAACATTGTTTATAGTTTTAAAAAACTTTTAATCTCAAAAGCACTTTTGATAGACACAAAAAAAATGTTGTCCCTTTTCCCAATGTATGGGGTAAGGGGGAGGTAAGATAGTAGACTACCCAACATCAGGTTGAGAGCAGATTCGTAAGAAACCTCCGAATTATGAAAAGCCCCTGGGACTCGATCCCACGACATCAAGGTTAAGACCTTGTGCTCTACCAACTGAATTATTTTTTTTTAAAATAATATTTTATTCTAATAAAAGCATATATTAATTAATATATTTATTTATAAAATTATGAGAATAATATTATAATAATAATATTGACATATATGATATTAAATAAATTCTTATAATATTTTAAAATAATAATAATTATTTTCTAATAAATAATATTATTTATTTGTATTCAATATATATAAATAATTTCTAAAAATTTATCAATTAGTAAAAAATAATTTACATAGCATCAACTAAATGCAATAAAATGAATTTCAGAAATTGGTTTTCAGAAATTATAGTTCATTTCATGAAAATCATTTTTTATTTTTTGTGAAACAAGCAAACTCTAAGTAAAAAATAAGATAAATATGTAAATTATAATGATAAGATTAATCTCTACCTACTTAATTCTATTAAAATTCTAATCAATAAACGAAGAAAATAATTTCATTAATTATATTAAGAAAATTATTCAAAATTATATATGTTGTGCCCAAATTTTCAATACCAAGACCCAAATCTATCTGCTCTTGCCTCTAATATTGTCTGCCGAAGATTTGCAAGTTGCAACGCAAACAAAAGAAAACTTGTCAATCAAAACCTATACATATTGTTTAATGAGCCTCTTAACTGATTCATATTTATTGATTAGTAGTTCCTCTCACTTTGGAAAATCCTTTTGTATACTTCTAATCTTGAAATAATGAGCAAGAAGAAGAAAAAAGAACGCTTTCACCATTAAACTATATGGATTCAGAAGCCATATCCCAAACCTGGAACCAAAACCGAAAAGAGACTATAGTGGCTGAAGTTCTTGTTCCGGAACAGCTGCACCAACAGGTTTATATGTATTCACCGTTTTGTTGTTTGCGTTTCCACATTCCCCAAACTCCATAAACTGATAATCCAACCACTATTACCACGATAACCGCCACAACAACCGGCACACCATTTCGCTGCCACCATGTCCTGTTTCGTTTCCATCCATTAATTAGCGTCGAGTAAATGTGTAATCCGATTTGTGGTTTCAGGTATATAAAATATGAATTGAACCGCACAATGCGGTCCATTAAAATGAACCGAATCCTGAAAATCAAAACTTTTGGTTTGGGGTCGGTTTGACATTTTTATTTGTTTACTACTTTTCAAACTCAATGTTTCTAAACTTCGAACTTAAACGAGTAAAGAAACACAAATTTAAATTCACAAAATATATGAATTTAATCTACATCATTATTTTCTTTTTCTTTTTTTTTTAATTCGTTTAATTTAAAACAAACAAAGTTTCATATAAAAAACAGAAATTGAAACAGTGTGAAGTTAAATGTCTAAGTCAAACCGAAATCTAACCATAAAATAAAAATCCAAATCGAATGAACTGCATAGTTCGATTCAAATTGATCTTTCAGATTTCTCGGTTTAGAGGGGTAATAGGACATTAGAAAAGGGGAACATACTGTTTCATGTAAGATTCAACTTTCCATTGCACCAACTTATAATTTCCAAAGCTATCAGGAAGCTTCACGTGGTGTTCAACGAGTCGAGAGATTATATTCTGTAAGACGAAATTCATCAACCAAAAGCTCTAATATTTGTATCAAAAGAACTGCAATTAACTTGAAGAGTAGACTTACTCTGCACTCTCATGAGAAATGTAAGTTGATGATCCTGAAGGGGTGATGTCCCATCGGACATGAACCATTTCCTTCAGACTAAAATTCAATAAATGACCTGGAATTATCCAAAAAAGCAAAAGATTATTTGAAACCTTAGACAAAAGATCGAACTGTTCGGCAAATAGTTGCGAACTAAAAGATAGTATTTGGAGATGGTATTTGTTGAACCTGTGAAGCATTGACGTCTAAATCCTTAGCAATGAACTCTGTCAGATTGATGATCTGAGGCTTTAGGTATGAGTAGTTGTGCTCAATGACATATCCAATGTAATTTTTATCATCTCAGTTTCATCTGTTAAACAAGAACGAAACGTCATCAGAATGAATTCCGCTGAAAGACTCGATAGATACAGGTTTTACAAAAAGGGAAACTGAAACATAACATTGTTTCTTGAAGATGGTACAATACAAAAATTTTACGTGGAAACCATAATTAACAAAGTATTGATTGTTCATGCATTGCAATGAAATAAAAAGCAGAACAGAGTTCTACTCCTTGAATGGGTTCAAATATGCAAAACCATGGTTTATATGTTACCTGGAATATCATGTGGTGATCCATCAGGAGCTGATGTAGCTGGTGACTCAGTTGAATTACTCTGTCACGTGACGATGGAGATGGTGATGGCGCACCACGTATGTGCAGCATTTCCCATAGCTCAGAACAATTAGTCTTCCAGAAACCAATTTTCGATTGTTCCCGGTCATAAGTAACCAGAGTATTACGTACAATGATTCCTATTGCAAACGTATGGTTAATTTTGAACGAAATAACAGTCAAGAAATTTCATGGAATCAAACTGAAGCTTAGGATTTCAAATTGGAGATATTTGCAAAAACTTTGCCAAAGAAGAATTTACTTTAACAGGAATAACATCATGAAACACTAGTTATATGAAACCTAACATACCTCCTAGAAGGGTTGTTGGATCCTTTTCGTTTTGGAAGATGCCAAGACAATATGCACCGTGGATCTTTGAATGCTATATGAATATAAGATAAGCACAAAACACAATTGAACTCAAAAACAACTCTTTCTAAACCAACTTCAATTAACGGAAAAGCAATTACTGTATGAAAAGCTTGCCCGAATAAGTAATTCTCAGGTGATAGCGCTAATTTTTGCTGACGTCCAAATACCATTTCAACTTTTGGAAATGTTTTTGAGAGTTCAGAGACATCACTAGAGCCGAAAAACAAACTGTTACTACCACAGCAGAAAAACAATTAAAAGCTCTCTAGTGTTTCTATTACCGTACTCAGGGTGAGTGATACTGACCGAAGTAGAGAAGCATATATCATTGTAATTTGGATCAGGGCCATGGACCTGCTTCAAGCTATTAAGTTCTTTAAAGATCTGCAATAGAAAGATGCAAAAAATGATTAATAGAGAGAAGAAAAAGCACAAAAAAAGTGTTAAGTTTGACTGTTAAATATCAACCTGTTGAGCATGTAGCTCTCTCATGCCCTTACAACCATGTATAAAATTCCAGATAAACAGTGCAATTGTCAGAATAAAACGTCAAATATCCCCCAGACTAAGCATTAAGGAGGAAAAGTTTTAAGTCGTTTAAAAATCCACAAATTACTCAGCTTGGAGACAAAGAGGGTCCACTAAGAACATACTAATAGGTCTACTAAACTTAACAAAATATGATTCATTCATGGGAATTGATCTTACAGCTTCTTAAATGCCAAAAATGCTGCTTCTGGTAGATACGCAAATGTTGTACCACTGTCCAAAACAGTTCCATACTTTCCATCAAAGACTCTAGGTTCAGATTTAGCTGCTTCCCCGCAACATGTATCTCTCTCAATCAATGTTGTAATATGGACTGTTGCCATCCCGAAACTAGAGTAAATGTGTCAGATGTATCAATGTATTTTAGGAAGTTGATGACATATTCTATCTTGGAGATAAAATCGTTTACAAAACATACCTCCGAACAGGATCCGAATAACTAAAGACCATGTTTGATGGGGCAGATATGCCTCCAAGAACCATGGCGCCCCCACCAATCCATCCCTCCATAACATATGAGAAGAACTAATTACACCTTTCGCAACAAGTTGGTCAACACACTGAGATCACCACGACCCAATCCCATAATGCCATCAGCATGTTGACTGTAAAGGTCACCAGTTTCTTCATTTTCACAGCCAAAAACCGCACGCTGAGGCACAAGTTCACTTGATTCCCAAATGAAATGATATCCTCACCAAGGACACACTACTGCTACTCATTTCAGCATATTGTCTCTCATAAATGCATTGCACCCTGTCAGTGTCACAATTGCAATTCAAACTGCAATTTACAGGTCGGTATGAACTGGATAATTCGGGCTGAAACTTCGGATCCTGAGAAAGCGAAATCAGAAACATATTTAACAATAAACAAAAAGCAGATGACCAAAACGTAAAACTAATTATTATATATCAACAATTAAACAATCCATCTTCTATCAATATTCCAAGCTAATTTACATTCAAAATTTTCAATATTAAAAAGAAGCAATCAAATAAGCCTGAATGAAATCTCAAAACTAGAGTGATGCTTAGAAATCGAAAAAGGTCATTTCTCAAATTAGATCAGATCTAATCTAACCTGCTTGGAATACACTGTATGTCCAAAAACGATCAAGTAAATAGAAAACAAGCAGGGGAAAATCACGAACGAAAATTTAACACTACCTGATGGCTACCACATTGTTCGCAAGTGGCGCAAGGAACGTACGTAACAGTACTTCCGGTATCCACTATAAGTGCAAATTGCTGCGGAGGTGTCCCGATCCAAAGCCGCGTAGTGTAATACCTTCGAAATTTCAATTCCTCGAAAATATCAGTTAAAGAAAAAGGAAAAAAAAAAGATCAAAGACAATAATGTGATTATTTATACCCGTTTAGGACGAGATCATCGTAGAGTCTCATGCGAGCGTTTGGATGGGAAGAGTGAGAATCAGATCTTAGGAGGCGACGAGGAGAGTTCGATAAGGTTCTAGAGGAATTCTTCGGAGAAGTATAGAGAGGGAGGATCACGGCGGAAGGCGCGCCATAGTAAGTGGAGGGGGAGGGAGTGGTGATGACGATGTGGAAGGATTTGATTGGGAGAGAACACAGAAGAGGAAGATCCGACGGTTTCGACGGCGATGTTAACAAATGCCCGTGCCATGTCAAGTGCGGCGGCTCCGGCTGAGACGAATGAAATTGAAGAAAGCTCGATATCGAGATATATATATATATATTCAGCGCCTCGGAGGGTACCTGAAATGAACTTCGCACCGAACTAACTAAAATAAACAAGTAAAGAACTACAACCCCTAAACGTGTCGTTTCGGTTTCCAGCTTCCATTGTAACTTTCAATTTGTCTATAAAAAATTTGATCCGATTTGGTCTGATGTAACTATAAATAGTGTGTGTATATAACATTACACACACTATTTAAAATTACAGCTTTTGACAACATACGTATACCATCATCGTACACATAATTATATCATAGTAGCTATTCATGAGATGACTTACATTCATCTTTATGCCACTGTCTCTCAGCTTTATTTATAGAAAAGAGAAGGAAAAAAAAAAGACAAATTTAAGAAGCAATAGCAAGTGACAGACAACCCTTTTAAAAGCTAATAATAATTCTAATATTTTCAGGTTTTTTTTCACTTTCCCTGGGCAGAAAATGTTCGTTACCATGCAGATTATATCTGGAACTTTAATGCAGTGGCTCAACGACGACGTTCTGGGGTCCATTGTGGTAAACATGGACTGAAATGTTTTGAAACCACCCTTGAGTTCAGGAGTTCCACGATTGGGGTAAAGCTAACGCATCTTGGAACTTTGTATGACTCATAGAAGAACCCCTTGAAATTGAATAATCCGTTAACTCCTCAACGTGCCGTTTTGTACCACTCGTATCTCCAGAGGACCGATTGACTTGTCGGCAACTCGGCTTTGACGGTACACTGAGTTCAATGATTCCTCCATCTGTAAGCAGCATCTGCTCAAAAGTCGCCCGTTGGGGCATTAGCCGAGTCTTTAACGAGTAGTTCCCAGTAAATGACATAGTGACCCGGGATTTGATAGTGTCCGCGTAACTCGTGTAATCAACACTCTGGTGTTGAATTCCTTCAGCAAAAGAGAAGCTTTTTCTACTGCGTTTTGTAACTCGGCTTCATCGGTTTTGTCTGACTCGATGCTCAACAAAACGTTCTTTCTTCTGACGAAACGGAACTGCGGGGCCGAGTTGTGAAAGCCGATGACATGAAGATATCGCCGACTCTATAACGGCACAATCCGGCGTAAGTGGTGACAACGAGCTCATACTCTTTGCCGATTTCGACATCGGCGAGATCAACAGCGCCGGAAGGTGATGATGATTCAAGAGGCAAGAACTCAAAGTACGCCAAGTTTGGCATGATGGAGTACGCGACTTCGGATGGTTTGCACATCGGATTAAGATTGAGACCGAAGTAACACTCCGACGAACCATAAATGGTGGAAGCTATTGGCAGGCCACCACTGTAATATTCGAGTATTGAGACATATGAGCCATTGCTCCAGTTATGATAACGTCAAGGTACTTCGTGTTGGGCCAAATTCTAACGATGATTCGTTCCCAATTCTCCTTCGAACACTCCATTGTAATGAACTCAGCTAGCTCTGGATCCGGTTTCAGGATCTTCTCCATGCATTCTCGAACCGAAGCGTCGGTTACTTTAGGGTTTAATGTTCCGTTCGCGATGTCACGAGCCAGCTCTTTCCAGTTGGTTTGAGGAAGTGAATGGCTCGAAGCAAGCCGGAGGCGAAAACGGCACCGACACGAAGAACCTCGTCCCTCGTGACCAAACCACAGAGCATCTGAGCATACATGCTTTGAAAAGAGTCGGTGCAAAGGATGGCCTCGTTGGGGCTGGTGTAGACATTGAAAGGGTCATACCGGTGAGTCTTGAACTGGTCGCTGTTGTAGTAGCTGGTGAGCGTCGGGCGGGCTAATATCCCACCAGGTGTCTTTGTTGAAGCTTTAACGAACAAGAAGTAAAGTCCCTTCCCTTTGTCCAATCCAGGAACGTAACTACCACCCACCATGAAAACACAAAAATATCAAACTTTGCTTTCAACAAAGATCAAATAATATAGTATACAAAAGATTCTCACAGGTTGATTACAGGCATGAGAAGGCTATACAAGAGCTGACGACGATCTGTTTCTTCATGAATTGTTGGCAGCAGCTTCCTTTCTCCACCTGAAGTCCCAGAGCTGCAAATTAACCCCCCCACAAAAATAAAATCCATACATTATTCAGAAGCAAATCTCGGTGAAATGATTTAGAGAAGAAAACATTTTTATTTGCTAAAGATGTTACCTAGTGAGGAACTCAGAATGGGGTGAGCTGAAAAGATAGGAGACTTGTCACCATTGGCGACACGTTGAACATCAGGCTGGATATTTTCATAACCGGCGACGGGGATTCGAGACTTGAATGTCTCCCGATCCGTAGCTCCATTGAGGCCGAACCGTTTGAGATACTCGGTCTCAGCATTTCGGCTTAGGATCTCACGTAAAACCCTTTGCTGAACCGAATCAACATTTCTCGTCATCTCTTCAATGAACTGAAGAGCCTTCGCGTCCTTGTCGGACGCCAGAGAATCGAGCCGGGACGGGACAGTTGAAGCAACAGCCATGGATGTCGATATTGGGAAGCAGGAAATGCGAAGGCAAAAACAAAAGGTGCAAGGATATCGAAAATTTAAGTGATTTTTTATAAACCTAAGAATTCGACTGCTAAAGCGGTGTGGATAAGCGGAAACAAGAACGGGTTGCTTATATAGGGAAAAACCGACTGAAGAACCTTACTCTTTTTTTTTTTTTCTTTTGTCATGTGACGTGTCATATGACGTCGCCTCGTGACCGAAGCAGCTGTAAAGGACAGTACGTCATATTTTTTTATGTCCCCGACGTGTAGTATGGAAAAGAGACACGTGAGCCCCCGGAAACAATATTGGCCAAACAAATTCCGACACGTGGGTCTACATACTCTTTCAGCATGAGTTGGATATTTGTCGAACTCTAGAGCATACTGAACCACCACCGCATCACGGCACTATTCTGATTTCGGCTAATATAAAATGTCTAATTTTTGTTTGAATTAAAATTTAATTAGATTACTAGTATTGTTAAATATTATATAAGAAAAAATAATAATTATATTTAAATACTTAATATTCTTCAAAATTTTGACCGAAAATATAATCTTTAATTTGAAATAGAGAAAATAGAAAGTAAGGTTCTTAATTTTGACAACAAAATATATAATAACCATTAATTTGTGTTATGTTGGTTATATATTGACTGTCATAAGAAATATAATCATCGTAAACCTATATAGTTGTTATATATATCATATGAAAACGTTAAATGTCGTAATAAAAAATTATAATTTCTTGAGAAATGTCATACGTTTGAGATATTTTTTCCCAAAAATTCTATTATAAAAGGACCCTCCAAAATCTTACTAAGCAAATATTAATCTTATATGAAAAATTCAGAAGAGATGCAATAATTATAAGATAAATTGAATAAGTGGACTAACATCTGAAAAAAAATATTTTCTTTCAACTTTACAAGGTAAAGAGAATTTTTTTATACTTCGCTAAAGACAAAGACTTGTCTGATGTTGGCTGATTTCTAGTTGATATTAATAAGTTTTGTTGTCATCAAAGGGACAAAAGTACAAGTCATTTCTCTATAAATCGTCAGCGATGACATTCGCAAAAATAGATAATTCATTTTAATAACGAAGGTCTCATTCATACAAATGTAATATTTATACTTTTTAATCAATTTAGTACTATTGCTACTAGTAATAGACATTGTAAATTTATGGTTTATAATTTAGGGTTTTAAGTTAGTGATAAAGTATAAAATAATATAATTAAATATTTTCGATGATCAAATTGATGTGAAAACATGATATTAAACCCTTTAAGTAAAGTACATATTCGAATTTTAAATTTTATGAATGGAGTAAATTAAATTAAAAGGATATCTCATGCTAAATCTTTATAATAATTGATATAAATTAATCGATTAATTAATCAAATACCGATGATTGTAAAAAAAATAGAAAGGAATGGGGCCAGAAAGAAAACAACAAAAGATGCAAGCTAATAGAATACAACTAGCTTTCTAAGTGGACCATTTTAAAGCTCTTGCCGTAGAAAGCATAGCTAAAATGGCTACGCAATAACATAATTCCCATCACACTTTTGTTTTCTCATCTTTGTTGCTTCGAAATATGAAACATCGACCCCTCTGGACAAATTCAGAGATTGTTCTTTCTGAATATTAACTTTGATGTTAATCTAAACTCAGTTTATTCGATTGGGACGATTTTCTCGATATATCACCGGTGATCGGTATTATTATCGATCTAACACCGGTCAGATTATATTTTCTGATCTAACACCTTTAGCAGGAAAGCGTACCACTGCACCGCGTTATACGTTGATTTGGCGCCACGTGGAGTATAGCGCGCCCCCTGAACCACGCTATACGTTGACTGGGTTACACGTGGGGTATAGCGCGCTCCCTGATCCGCGCTATACGCCACGTAGGGGTATAGCACGGATTAAGGGCCGCGGTATACGCCGTACCAAAATTATATTTAACGCGGTCCCTGATCCGCGCTATATCTTTACATATAGCGCGGTGCAGGTACCGCGCCTTATATGCTTATAAATACACTCCTCCGGCTCACATCTCCTCGCATCTCTCATCTCTTATAAATTAATACAACAATTCCGTCAACGAGTAATAATTCTCGCAATATTCTAAAATTTGATTTAGAAGCTCGTGCGATTTTTCGTTATAAGGTAATTTTGTTATAATTTTTTAATTATACTTATTGTTTATTATCATTATTTGAAAAAATATTATACTAATTATTTTTAATTAATTTTTATGTTTGTAAAATTGAAAAGCGGGAGCATACGTCGAAATAGTTTTGCGGTGCAGGTAATAATATAAAATTATATTATTTAAATTATTTATGTTGATGTGTAAAAAATTTATTGTGTTATATTTTCGTTCATATATAATTTATTTAATCAGGTTTGTTTAAGTTTTTTTTTTTTGCAAATATAATATTGTCGCACTTTTAAACTCAAAGAATGGCGCGACTTTCAGCTATTGTTTATTATGATGGTGAAATTCGAGAAGATGAAACCGGCGTTGTTTTCGTATCAAATGAGCGTGTTAAAATATCATTCAAGAGAAACATAACTCTTGAGGAGCTAATAACGAAGATTTCGAGGAAGATTCATGTTGGAAGTAACAGAAGAATGTCGTCGTTGCAGTACAGATTTCCAACATCATTGTTGCCATTAACTTATACAGCGTTCGAACTTTCGAACAATGATGATGTTCAAATGATGGTTGAAGCTCAAAGTAATTATTCAGACGCCACTATTGAGATGTATGCACATTTTGTTCAAGTGAGTACTGTTCGGGGTCAATCTTTAAGCTCACACTATGGGCTGGCTGAACAAGTTGATCAAGTTGACAGTCCAACTACAATAATGTGTAATGATTTTAATGCCATAATGGGGAGACATTCATCCGCAACTCCTTACGATATATACCGAGGTGGGTCCACGAACAATCCATATGGCAACACCGCGTCCAGTTCAAGGGGAAGGTATTCATCTGCAAATCCCTTTGATCTTAATATGGAGATGCCATCGACGCAACCATCTGTACAGTTTCCATTTGACACGATGGCTTCAAGCTCTAGGGGGAGGCATTCGATTGCGAGCTGTTTCGATCTCAATGTCGATATGCCTTCCAGTTCAAGGGGAAGGCGTGCAAGTAGTAGGTTTTTCGACCTAAATGTGGAGAGCATGGAGGAACCATCATCTCCACCAGAAGAACCGCTTTATGAGCCTGGTGCGGATGGTGCTGAGACTGGACTATTCATTCACCCAGAATCACCGCAATTCAACTCCGATGATGATGAAGTTCCAGGAAATGTGGCACAAGCTGACCCTCCTGCACACATGTATGAAGCTGATTATGGTGCAATGTACGGGCCAGAATTTTCGGATATGCCTCATCTCGGTGACTATGGATATTACTCATCAATAAATGATGGTGAGTTATCTTTAGGCATGGAGTTTTCAAGCAAAGAAGAAGCGATGATGGCTATAAAAAATTACAATATCCGTAATTCTGTTCAGTCTAGAGTCAACCGATCGACGACCGAAAAATATGTATGCTATTGTGCCCAACGCGAAAATGGATGCAATTGGATGGTTCGCGTATCGAAAATGAAGAGGAAAAACAACATATGGGAACTAACAGTATACAACGGTCCTCACACATGTTGTGCTAGAGGGGTCAGCCAAGATCATATGAACTTGGACTCTGAAGTGATATGCCAAGCCATCATGCCCATGGTAAAAGCAAGCTTGGTTGGCAAAATAAAATAACATTGTCAAACTTCATGGCGAATGAGATGCATCTTACAACGAACTTCCAGGATGGTTTAGGCTGGTGCGGACGTTGAATCCTGGGACAATTATGGACTTCGAAACCTCCTATGCATACCATAATGATCGAGTTCTTCGCGATCGATGCCAATTCTACCGGTTTTTTTAGAGTTACCCACAATGCGTTAATGCTGCCAAATACTGCAAGCCTGTGGTCCAGATCGACGGGACTTTCTTGTATGGAAAATACAAGCAAGTTTTATTATTGGCAGTTGTCCAAGATGGCAATCGCAACATTCTTCCAGTTGCTTTTGCTCTTGTCGAATGAGAAGATACAAATTCTTGGGCTTTTTTTCTCCGAAATTTATGTGCACATGTTATCACGAGGGAAAAAATTTGTGTCATTTCAGATCGCGGAGCTGGGATCAAAGCAGCAATAGAGTCTTTGGGTCCAATGTGGCAACCACCCTTTGTCCAACATAGGTATTGTCTCCGACACATTGCTGCGAACTATCATGGAAGGTACAAGAAGAATGATGATCGTCAATTAATTGTGTGCATGGGTAAGTGAAAGCAAGTTAGTAAGTTATACATTTTTTGATCATTTTAATTTTGCAAAGAAAGCAAGTTAGTAAGTTATACATTTTTTGATCAGGTTACGAACTACTTCCTCGAACGTTTGAATCAATGCTTCAAGATTTATGGGCGAAGAACGAGGAAGGTTACGAATACATCAGCCTAATCGATAAAGAAATGTGGACGAACGCATATGATGGTGGATATCGATATGGACACATGACGACCAACTTGGCTGAGGTAATTAATTCAACCTTAAAGGGTGCATGTCACTTACCTGTAGCGGCTTTGGTAAAAACTACATATTTTCGTTTGGGGGCGCTTTTTACGAAGCTCGGGGGACAAGCTCAAACATGGATGCAAGGCGGTCATGTCTATCACCCTAGATTAGTTACAGATCTACATAAAAAAAATTGATGCATCAAATGGAATGTCTGTAACAAGCTTCTCTATAAGGCATGAAATGTTTCTTGTCACAGAGTTGCCCCAACCTCTTCAAGGGATTGAAGATGTGTCGTTAAGAGTAATTCTAAGGGGTAGAGCGTGAGACTGCGAGTTTTTTCAAGCTCTGAAGTATCCATACTCTCATGTGATAGCAGCTTGCTCGCATACACGTCAAGACTATAACCATTTTGTGGATCCCGTATACCTACTATCTGAAGTTTTTAAGGTATACGAATTTGAGTTTCCCCCATAGGTAATGACAAAGACCCTGATGAGGTTCAAGATTGGCTTCCAATTGTACCAAATCCGAGTTTATTGAGGGAGCGTGGTCGTCCAAAATCCAATCGAATTCATTGCGATATGGATATTCGAGAAAGATCTAGATAAGACAGAAGATGTGGCCATTGTAGAAACCCAGGACACACTAGAAAAACATGTCCACTTCTATTGTCATCAAGTAACAATTGATGAGGAAATGATGTATTTGTTTATCAAATAATAATTCTTGTATTTTAATTTGTATTTACTTCAAGTTAATGTCATTCGATAATCGCTGATAAAGATTAAAAAACGAACACAATTATTAAATTTTATCAAACTAATAACAATTTGATATTTAAATACAACAAACTTACAATAAGAATTAAATGGTAAATGATAACCAAATTAAAATAACTGATATTAAATGGTAATAAACAAAATTAACTAAAATATATTTAAAAAATGTCCAACAAATTTAACAAAATAAAGTAGATATTAAATGAGAAATAATAAAAAATTACAATTAAACAAAATAAAGTAAATACAAATATAATAAAAAAAATCTATCGATGCTTGCGTCGTAAATGTGTTCCACAGGGCTGTGGCTGTCGGTCTCGAGGAGGATTTCTTCGTATCACTGGTTCCGACTCCTCGCTGTCATCATCGACATCGTCATCGTCGTCATCGTCGTCGTCCTGAGCAGGTACATCAGGTTGATGAGGAGCTGATGACGATGAAGCACCTCCATAGAATAAGGACCCTGGAGGTGTATGACTGACTATCCCACCGTCATGCGAAAACTGGGAAAACCCAGACAACACAGAGTGTGAAAACTGTACAGGAGGTGTCTGTGTTGCGGCCATGGGTGATGAGGATGAACCCGCCAAATATTCAGCATATAAACCCCAAGTCAGATCTACAAACATAAACCCATAATAGCCTCCAGGAGGGGTCATCTGTGACGGTGGCGGGGTCATAAAACCAGGTGAAGACGACGACGACGGCATCTGGTAATGAAAAGGCGATGGCGGCATCATATATGACCGCGGCATCATATATGGTTGCGGCATCATATATGAACCGGAAGCACCTGCTCTCCGTCCACGAGTCGGGGGACGATGGTGCTGTGTCGGTGAACGTCTCTGTCGACGTTGTGGAAAGGTCTGCCCTCGTGCATCATCGGGAAGTACAAACGGTTTCCCGTTACTGTTGAACCACTCATAATAATCCTCAGTATACATCAAGAGGTCATCAAAAATGGGCTATCTACGAGGAAGGCGTCGATGTCGATCCTCCTACAACACGACCCACCCATGATGCCTCAACAGCCAATCTATATTTGTCTTGTCGCGTCTATCTAAGCTATGCAACTCGTCCATATTGCGAGGTGCTTCCGAAATTGGTTGAAAACAACCAAACTATTGGAGCACGCGATCAGTGGAGTGCCACTCGACGGTCGCATAACAGATCAGAGTGACCATCGCCATCCAAACATCTGATGGACCCCTCAACTCATGTGGGATCACCGCCCTCACATCATCAGTAGAATATGACAACCATTCAAACTAAAACAAATAATATATAATTTTTATCAAAATAATAATCTAATTATATAACTATAATCTAAAATCGGTTTTTAAACATTAAAATTCATACATGTGTGCTAGCCTTCTGATCGATTAGCACCCTAATATTTTCTAAATCATCAGGTAGCTCCTGATGATTTTTCCTATCAGTAGACCACCTATTCAAGGAAAAAAATTTGTTATACGCTATATAAAATTATTAATATACAAAATCAGTTTTATAATTACCTCAGAAGTAGTGGAAATACGAATGGTTCTTCACAACGGGACATAAAAAGGGCAATCGATACCATGCCCCAGACTGCAGCAACAGGAGACATCCGCCGATAGCATTACGCCTGTAGTCAGTGGCTCCACACATCTCCCTGTACAGCAAATCCAAAACTGCCGAGCCCCAACTGAATGATCCGGAGAGACGAAAGTCGCTAAGATGTCGCAACCACATGCAGTGAACTAGGTTGCGCGATTTGTCCGGCATCAACAACCCTCCTATCAGCTGCAGTATGCATGCCCGTGCATACATCTTAACCTCATCCTTAGAGGCGTCTGCGCTTAACTCCCGAAAATTGGCATCTAACCAATTTAACGGTATCCTACCTCCGATAAAATTTTCCGGGACACTTCCTAGACTATCCCAACACAAAGTAGTCCAAGAACCAAAAGTTATCCCCGATATCACATCTCCATCCACGGGAAGCCCCAGGTGCATTGAAACATCCTCAAGCGTGATCGTGCACTCTCCGCACGGAAGATGGAATGTGTGGGTCTCCGGCCTCCACCGTTCTACTAAGGCAGAAATCAGGTCTGGCTCTATCTTACAGTGACCCTGATATCTACCTATGTAACTGAATCCAGCCTCTACTAAATACGACAAGACACAGCTGTGTATCACTAACTTAAGATTCATAATAAAATGATCTAATACACGGTCTTTCTCCTAAAAATAAATAATTACAAAAATTAATTCTTAATCTAATAATCATGCATTAAATGAATCAACTAATTATTACTAATAATTTAAATTAAATTAAAACGTTAAAATGTTACCGTATCAGCAAAGTGTCGAGATATTTAATTCTTAATCTAATAATCATGCATTAAATAAATCAACTAAATATTACTAATAATTTAAATTAAATTAAAACGTTAAAATGTTACCGTATCAGCAAATCGTAGTGATATATGATTTTCATCTAAGTGAAGTATACTGTCTTTCATTATATATCTGCAAAAGAATTATATTAGTAAAATATTAAATAAAGTAAAAACATAATAGTAAAAATATTATAAAATATACCTTAAAAAGAGAGTATTTGAGAGAAATTTAGAGAAATTGAGAGAATTTGGTGTGATAAAAGTGATTGAAGATGTGGTATTTATAGGGAGGATGGGGACGTGAGGGGTTGGGTATTTAGGGGTATAGCGCGCCCCTTGCACCTGCTATACCCCACGTGTCAGATATCCAGGTATAGCGCGGATCAGGGGGCGCGCTATACCTACGTGACGCCAGATCACCGTATATCGCGGGGTAGGGGGCGCGCTATACCCACGTGACGCCAAATCAGCATATAGCACGGTGCAGAGGGTGCGCTTTCCTGCTAAGGGTGTTAGATCGGGAAATATAATCTGACCGGTGTTAGATCGGTAATAATACCGATCATCAGTAATATACTGGGAAAATCACCTTCGATTGGTTCAATAAATTAATAATTTTGATAATAAAGTAGCTTTAGTTAATTGATTATTTCTTATAATTTTAATACATTATTTTTTATTTATATTTTAAATGATTAAATAAATCGATTAAACTAATCGATTAAACTAATCAATTGTATACTATGATATACTAGAGCTAATAGTCACCATTACTATTTGTAGATATGTCTACTATTGATATTTTTATGTTATTGCTCTTTACCATATTTGTAGCTTATTGCTCCTACAACCAAAAATCTACAATCGAATCACAAATCACTCAATTACTAGTAAGATTACAAATGGGTCACCAATTTCAAAAAGCTACAATCTAATCACTCGATTAATCAATTGTCACAAACAAGTCATTGGATCATTAAATATTATATGGCTTTCTGATGTGGGATGTTTTATTTATTCAAAAATATTATATTTTAAGGAAATACAATCAAATCAATTAGTTGTTTGTAATAATCAAATCATGTGTCAACACGTCGATCTATTGTATATGGTATTTGATAAACCCTAAATTTCACCCTAAATTTCACCTCGATCTCCTCATTCAATTCATGAAATTAGATTCCCAAGAACCTCTCTCAAAAGCCAAGAAACCACTTCATAGCTTTTGAAATTCTTGAACCTCTATCTACGATGTCCACTATCATATGACCTTTGTCTCAGGATATGTTCTTCTTCCACTCACCAACGGCAACCTCGCCACTGTTCGGATCATCAAATAGAACCCCTAGTCTTCAATAAGTCCCAAAGACCAAAGCTCAAAGCGAATTTTCTTTTCTAATTAATCATGTGACTCGTTTGTGACTCTTTAAAATTGGATGACTTATTTGTAATTTTACTAATAATTCGATGACCCATTTGCAATCTTACTAATAATTGGATGACTTGTGGTGTAATTTACCAAATAAGAAAATCAATAAAAAATGTGTTACTAAGTAACAACCTTCTATTGCCCGTTACATTTTTAACGGTCAAACAACATGCTTGTGAGCATCAATTAATTGACTGACTCATTTGTAACTTTTTGAAATTGGGTGACCCATTAGTATTCTTATTAATAATGGAGTAACCTGTGGTTAATTTAACCTAAAATAAAGAGTTCCATTGAACCTTGGAACTAAAATGGCTACATTGCTCTGACTTTTCATTTTGCTTGAAGTACTAATGACTCGCATATTCACACGTGGACATGGATATGATTATATGACCTTCTATATACCCTCCAAGTAACATAGAAAAACAAATTCAATTTCACACCAAAGAAGAAGAAGAGAGTGGACACATTCCTAAAAACACTGTATAGTAAAGTTTGCACACATAAATATCGTGAAATACCAGTTAAAGTTTTTAAGTTATTATACACAAATATGTACTGAAAAGAAAACTAAACGATTTACATCTTTATCAAAAACCTCAATCAAGTCAAAGGCTCAAAGCTTAAGAAGATTATACGTAGGGATAGCATTTTGCTATCGAGATTGCTGAGTCAAGTTGGTTTATCTAATGGCTTCAAATATTAGACCTAATAATGAACATACGAAAGATGTGCACACAAATCATGATCCAGCAAAAACACAAACTGAAACAATATCAATTACTCTTAAATTTTACCTTGCAAGAATTAACTGTTGGTTAGGATTGCTTGTCCCGGGTCCAGTAGGACTCCATCTGATGGCATATATCTCCTGCAGAACATTTGTTCAATATTTTCCCCAAAACAATAGTTTATGTTACTTAAGACTTGGATGTGAGTCCCATATGTGTTTGTCACATGTATGTTCAATTTCTTAGAATGATCCCTCAGATCATGAACATACTTGTCCTGCTTCATGCACCATATCTGCACCAAGACTCTTTATTAGTTGAAACCAAAAATAATAAAAGAAAGAACACTTGGCAGAAAGGCATGGCAGCAACAAAAAACGGGAATCAAAACCAACAGAGACAAAGCTATAATATTGAAAAAAACTGGCAGAAAGTTTCAAATTTAACCTCTTTTTTTTTTGAAGATGACAAGATGAAATAGAACAAACTGTATATTTCATGAAATAAAGGATGTTTGTTAAGTAATAGCAAAAGGATAAAAGTGTAAAAAAAAAAAACCTTTGCTGTAATATCATCGGAACAAGAAGCCAATAATGAACCTGTCGGATCCCATTTGACACAATTTACCTCACCCTAAAATGCACAAAATTCCAAAAGGTGAATAGAAGAACAGAGACACAATCCAAGTCAAAAGTTTCGCTGATCCAAATCCAAAACCAAACATTGTTTTCAGTTGCTAATTAAAGACCATGAATGGCAAGTTACAGCTTCCATAAGGCTTTGTTATATTGTTGTAAAAGTTCCCTAGCAAATTGTTTCTCAGGAAAGAAAAAAGGGGAGAAAAGTAAAAGGAATATGGAAATAAAAAATAAAATAAGAACCCACAGTGAATGTTATTAAATCTTTTCTTTTATAGGATGCAGGATGCAATCTTTAAAGTAGAAACGGGAGGAGGTAAAAGAAAGACGGAAGGGAAAGAGGCATGAACTTGGAGGCATTACAGGAAGCGGCAGGCATGCATTCCATATAACTGACGACAAACCTGATGCCCTGCAAAGGTTTTAATAGGGCGGATTTCTCCAATCTTGCAAACATATCATATGGTCAGTGGAACTTGTTGCGAATGAAACATTGTTGCACCAATCAACATCAAGGGTTGGACCTAGAAGGTAAAGAAGATGATACTCTGGATGAATGAATATTGCCTATACAACTAAAACCCAAACCTTAAAATTTTGTTCAATAGCCAACCTGTGTGAAACTCAAACTGCTGTTTCCATTCTTCTGCCTTTACATCCCACACAATTGCTGTTTTATCAAAGCTTCCCGTAAGAAGATAATCACCCTTCTTGTTCCACTTCAGAGAAAATATAGGCCCTTTGTGTTTACTCAAAGTAGACCTTAGTTCTCCTAAGCAAGAAATAATTGAGGGGGAAGAGTTGAGGCAAAGAATTCTCACGATCATTGAAAGGCGTAAGAATGTATATAAAATGCACCAAAAAGCTTGTGGAAAAATGGAGGTGGTTTGAACACAAGTGAGGGGATGGTACAAAATACATTTTCCTGGCCTTTAGTTGCAGGATTTAGGATGGCATAAATAAAATAACCCACATTGACTTACCATCTGTAGTCCAAATTCTCGCTTGACCATCATAAGAACCTGTTGCAAGCAATGTCCCCTCACCCTGAATACAGGTTAAGATAAAGAATGATACTATTTCCATATTGAGAAGAATAATCAGATAGGCAAGGAACTAAATTTATAGCATTGCCAATTAAGTACACTTGCTCTACAAGAATAACTAAAAAGACACTTCATTCAGCAATGCAAGAATGACAATCAAACAAATAAACAGCTGAAGTGAAAGTGACATTTATAGCATTTTCAATTAAAATCAGCTAAAGCACAAGAATAATAAAACCTACGAATTTAGACAGCAATTATGCCTTTTTTCAGAGACAGAAAACCACTGCAGAGCAAAAACATTAGCATTAATTGCAGTCTATATGAACCAAACATCCATTAGACGAAACAAAGGTACAGTAACAAATCAACTTCCCATCTACTTAAACAAACTAAATCATCTAAGGGTGAAATTGCCACCACCTTTGCTCCATCAGCACCTGAATGCCAAAAAAATGGCTGCCGCTTCAAATTCATTGCTCAAAGAACAATTCTAATTTAATGTTCATAAGGTCTGAACTAATCAAATTCATTATGTAATCTCAACAAAAAATAGATCTGGCCAAGTTAAACTGAAGAAGATTACTCCCAGTACAATCTAATCCTAATGCTCTGCCAAGTATTTTTTGAAACTAAGCAAGTTGTGTAGCAAAAAACTTTACCTAAAGCTTATTCTTTATCGCCTCTTATGTGATATTACTAATTATTTTCTTTTTGTTACAGTTAAGGCGATTAGCTTTCCGGCATAGAACTAGCCTTATGTAGGTGACATGTACTAAATCATTACATCAAACTAAAAGGAGAAAATATTAATGTTGAACTTTGTAGGTGACATGTACTAAAAGGAACCAAAAGTCTGTGGGCAGCTTAAGCCCCCAACAATAACAGAACTCACATTCCAATCAAGTGTCGTCACATCTTTGCTCTTCTCATTGGTTCTTCCTTTTACATGCTTCAGCACTGTAACATTTAATGGACCATTTTGTGCATCAGATTTGCAATGCCCGTCAGCTATTGTTCAAATACGAGCGGTTGAATCTCCAGACCTAGAAATTGAGACAAGAACAGTTAACTGCAACTATATGATGAAATGAAGAAACTTTGTGAATACAAAAACTGATTAGTGACCCTCCGCTGTCATGACATTCAACAACTAAATAATAACAATAATAAAAAAAAAGCTACAAATGTATCAATAGAATACTTAGGTGACATAAACACCAACAAAACACTAGAGGAATCAAGTCATTCATAATGGGAATCTTAGCATAGAGAAACAAGATCCCAGTTTTTCTTCCCTTAAAAATCTCAATCATGTCCAAGACGGCGTAAACAAACAAAGAACTACAACCCCTAAACGGTGTCGTTTCGGTTTCCAGCTTTCCATTGTAACTTGCAATTTGTCTATACAAAATATTGATCCGATGTTTGATCTGATGTAACTATAAATAGCGTGTGTGTATATATATATAACGAGAAAATTAATGACACGAACACAGATTTAAATTCAAATTATGAATATGATGATGATCATGAATATAATATTACAGCTTTTGACAACATACGTATACCATCATCGTACACGTAATTATATCATAGTAGCTATTCATGAGATGACTTACATTCATCTTTAATGCCACAGTCTCTCAGCTTTATTTATAGAAAAAGAGAAGGAAAAAAAAAGACAAATTTAAGAAGCAATGGCAAGTGACAGACAACCCTTTTAAAAGCTAATAATAATTCTAATATTTTTCAGGTTTTTTTCACTTTCCCTGGGCAGAAAATGTTCGTTACCATGCAGATTATATCTGGAACTTTAATGCAGTGGGCTCAACGACGTTCTGGGGCCCATTGTGGTAAACATGGACTGAAATGTTTTGAAACCACCCTTGAGTTCAGGAGTTCCACGATTGGGGTAAAGCTAACGCATCTTGGAACTTTGTATTGACTCATAGAAGAACCCCTTGAAATTGAATAATCCGTTAACTCCTCAAACGTGCCGTTTTGTACCACTCGTATCTCCAGAGGACCGATTGACTTGTCGGCAACTCGGCTTTGACGGTACACTGAGTTCAATGATTCCTCCATCTGTAAGCAGCATCTGCTCAAAAAGTCGCCCGTTGGGGCATTAGCCGAGTCTTTAACGAGTAGTTCCCAGTAAATGACATAGTGACCCGGGATTTGATTAGTGTCCGCGTAACTCGTGTAATCAACAACTCTGGTGTTGAATTCCTTCAGCAAAAGAGAAGCTTTTTCTACTGCGTTTTGTAACTCGGCTTCATCGGTTTTGTCTGACTCGATGCTCAACAAAACGTTATTTCTTCTGACGAAACGGAACTGCGGGGCCGAGTTGTGAAAGCCGATGACATGAAGGATATCGCCGACTCTATAACGGCACAATCCGGCGTAAGTGGTGACAACGAACTCATACTCTTTGCCGATTTCGACATCGGCTAGATCAACAGCGCCGGAAGGTGATGATGATTCAAGAGGCAAGAACTCAAAGTACGCCATGTTTGGCATGATGGTGTACGCGACTTCGGATGGTTTGCACATCGGATTAAGATTGAGACCGAAGTAACACTCCGACGAAGCATAAATGGTGGAAGCTATTGGCAGGCCACCACTGTAATATTCAAGTGTTGAGACATATTGAGCCATTGCTCCAGTTATGATAACTTCAAGGTACTTCGTGTTGGGCCAAATTCTAACGATGATTCGTTCCCAATTCTCCTTCGAACACTCCATTGTAATGAACTCAGCTAGCTCCGGATCAGGTTTCAAGATCTTCTCCATGCATTCTCTAACCGAAGCGTCGGTTACTTTAGGGTTTAATGTTCCGTTCGCGATGTCACGAGCCAGCTCTTTCCAGTTGGTTTGAAGGAAATGAATGGCTCGAAGCAAGCCGGAGGCGAAAACGGCACCGACACGAAGAACCTCGTCCCTCGTGACCAAACCACATAGCATCTGAGCATACATGCTTTGAAAAGAGTCGGTGCAAAGGATGGCCTCGTTGGGGCTGGTGTAGACATTGAAAGGGTCATACGGGCGAGTCTTGAACTGGTCGCTGTTGTAGTAGCTGGTGAGCGCCGGGCGGGCTAATATCCCACCAGGTGTCTTTGTTGAAGCTTTCACGAACAAGAAGTAAAGTCCCTTCCCTTTGTCCAATCCCGGAACGTAACTATCACCCACCATGAAAACACAAAAATATCAAACTTTTGCTTTCAAAAAATTTAAATAAATATAGTATACAAAAATTCTCACAGGTTCATTACAGGCATGAGAAGGTTATACAAGAGCTGACGACGATCTGATTCTTCATGAATTGTTGGCAGCAGCTTCCTTTCTCCACCTGAAGTCCCAGAGCTGCAAATTAATTCCCCCCCCCCCCAAAAAAAAAAAACCCATATGTTATTCAGAAGCAAATCTCGGTGAAATGATTTAGAGAAGAAAACATTTGTTATTTGCTAAAAGATTTCACCTAGTGAGGAACTCAGAAATGGGGTGAGCTGAAAAGATAGGAGACTTGTCACCATTGGCGACACGTTGAACATCAGGCTGGATATCTTCATAACCGGCGACGGGGATTCGGGACTTGAATGTCTCCCGATCCGTAGCTCCATTGAGGCCGAACCGTTTGAGATACTCGGTCTCGGCATTTCGGCTTAGGATCTCACGTAAAACCCTTTGCTGAACCGAATCAACATTTCTCGTCACCTCTTCAATGAACTGAAGAGCCTTCGCGTCCTTGTCGGACGCCAGAGAATCGAGCCGGAACGGGACAGTTGAAGCAACAGCCATGGATGTCGAAATTGGAAAGCAGGAAATGCGAAGGCAAAAACAAAACGTGCAAGGATATCGAAAATTTAAGTGATTTTTTATTAAGCTAAGAATTCGACTGCTCAAGTGGTGTGGAGAAACAAGAACGGGTTGCTTATATAGGGAAAAACCGACTGAAGAACCTCTCTTTTTTACTTTTGTCTTGTGACGTGTCATATGACGTCACCTTCATGACCGAAGCATCCTATAAAGGATCAGGACGTCATATTTTTTATTTCCCCGACGCGTACTATGAAAAGAGACACGTGAGCCCCCGGAAACAATATTGGCCAAAGAAATTCCGACACGTGGGTCTACATACTGTGTCGGCATGAGTTGGATATTTGTCGAACTCTAGAGGATACTGAACCACCACCGCATCACGACACTATTCTGATTTCGGCTAATATAAAATGTCTAATTTTTGTTTGAATTAAAATTTAATTAGATTACTAGTATTGTTAAAATATTATATAAGAAAATATAATATTAATTATATTTAAATACTTAATATTCTTCAAAATTTTGACCAAAAATATAATCTTTAATTTGAAATAGAGAAAATAGAAAGTAAAGTTCTTAATTTTGACTAAAAAATTATAATAACCATTAATTTGTGTTATGTTGGTTATATATCGACTGGCATAAGAAATATAATCATTGTAAATATATTTAATTGTTATATATATCATATGGAAACGTCAAATATCGTGATAAAAATATCGTAATTTCTTGAGAAGTGTCAGACGTTTGAGATATTTTTTCAGATATCTTTTTTTCGAAACTTCTATTATAAAAGGACCCTCCGAAATCTTATTATGCAAATATTAATCTTGTATGAAAAATTCAGAAGAGATACAATAAGTATAAAGATAAAATTGAATGAGTGGACTAACATCTGATAAAAATATTTTCTTTCAACTTTACAAGGCAAAGATGAATTTTTCTTTATACTTCGCTAAAGACAAAGACTTGTCTGATGTTGGCTGATTTCTAGTTGATATTAAAAGTTTTTGTCATCAAAGGGACAAAAGTACAAGCCATTTCTCTATAAATCGTCAGCGATGACATTCGCAAAAATAGATAATTCATTTTAATAACGAAGGACTAATTCATACAAATGTAGTATTTTTACTTTTTAATCAATTTAGTACTACTGCTACTAGTAATAGACATTGCAAATTTATGGTTTATAATTTAAGATTTTAAGTTTGTAATAAGGTATAAAATGATATAATTAAACACTTTGAGGATCAAATTGATGTGAAACATGATAGAGACGAAAATAATAAATTAAATTTACTACAAGGACAAATGTGACCCTAAAACCATAATAGTAATATATTTGACATTCATATATTTAATATATATATATATAATATTGAATAAATCAAGTTGAATATAAATTTTTATTTTAAAAATCAAATCAAATCAAATATTCTTATCCAAAAAAAAAAATCAGCCTTTTTAACGTAATCATTTACATTGTATAGGATTGGGACCCATTCTTCTTATCCCTATCTCATAATTGTATGGTGTAAAATGTAATTACTGTTCATATAATTGGATAATGGTGTCAAAAGTATTTGATCATTTTCGGAAGTCTTTACTGAAAAGCCTAACTTGCACCAATAATTTTGAATTTTAAACTAATTGACTTGTACTTGTGCTCTCTTCAATTTGTACCACACAGAGAGTTGCAGGACAAGTTTGTTATTGTATTCCACCCGACTTCAATAATTATATAATAATTTATATAGAAAAGGTATTTATGATGACGATGTTGCATTTAAATCTTATACCACATTACTGTCGTATAATTTGACTGATGGATCCACCCAACTTAAACGTGCAAGATAGTCGGGGATGATAATTTAACCTGATTTTGATGGGTTCCATTCAATATAATTTGATGTGGTCGGATTTTTTTAAAAATTTAATTTGGATTTGATTGGATCGAATCTTTTAAGGGTGTGAGATCGGGTCGGGATAGATTTGGGTGGAGGGTAAAAAACTCCAAACGACCCGCCCGAGGAAAATAAAGTAATTTTAAAAAATATATATTATTTTTTTAATTAATTCATTATTTTATATCGGGTATGGTGAGATTTATACTCTAAAAATTTAGGTCGGGTCAGAGTCGGATGGATGATATATATTTTTCGGGTCGGATCAGGTCAGATTAACGATATAAAATTTTCGAATTGAATCGAGTTCGGGTGAGAGATACATATTTTTATGGGACCGGGTTGGAAAAAAAAACTGATCCCTACCATCCCTAAAAATAGTTTAAGAGATAATTCCATAATTCTTTTGACAAATGAAAATAATTCCATAATTATATAATTTATATGAAATCTATTTATTTTTAATAATAAATTTATTAAATTAAATAAAATTATTTATTCTCTACTGTAATATTTATTTACAGTATTTTTTATTTAAAAAAAAAAGAAGTCGATTGATAGAACGGGACATTAAATCTTTTAAGTAAAGTAAAGATTCGAATTTTAAATTTTATGAATGGAGTAAATTAAATTATAATGATATTTCATGTTGAATCTTTACAATAATTGATATAAATTAATTGATCAAATACCGATGATTATAGTAAGAAAATAGAAAGGAACTTCTCAAAACAAGAACATAAAAAAACGACGGGTCAACGTGATGGGGGTCATAAAGAAAACAACAAAAGATGCAAGCTAATAGAATACAACTAGCTTTCTAAGTGGACCATTTTAAAGCTCTTGCCGTAGAAACAACAACAACAATAAAACCCAATTCCCATATGCAATGGGGTAAGGGGAGGTAGGGTAGTAGGCTACCCCCAACACCAGGTTGAGAGTAGCTTCTGTGGAAGATCTCTGGCAGTCAGAAAATTAAAAATATAGATAAAATGCAATGCATGTATAAATAAATACATAAATACATAGTTGAACATTATTCATATGCAGATATTAATATCATATGCGCGTTTGTACTTG
Source organism: Hibiscus syriacus (assembly GCF_006381635.1). Taxonomy (NCBI): domain Eukaryota; kingdom Viridiplantae; phylum Streptophyta; class Magnoliopsida; order Malvales; family Malvaceae; genus Hibiscus; species Hibiscus syriacus. Next base: position 1,418,977 of record NW_024062784.1, on the reverse strand, counting down.
GGCAGTAATCCCTGTAAATAAATCCATACGAAAAAATCTCTGCATATAGACAGAAACATAAGACCCGACTAAATTTAAAAGTGAAGAGAATGTTACACAGAAATCAACGTAAGCAAGCCCAGTTCTAAGCCTTCATAAATATCAATAACAGAAACGTATAAAAAGTAGAAGTTACCCACACTACTCGACTACCTTAGTTTTGAGTCTCCATACTTTCATATTAGAGGTCATGTCCTCGGTAAGGGTTAAATCCATCAAATCAGATCTCAAGCAGTATTCTCACTTCCGCCTTGGTCGTCCTCGCCTTCTGGCACCGTCGACTGTAATCGACTCTACCCTCCTGACCGCATCCGACGGTAGTCGCCTAAGGACATGCCCAAACCACCGTAGTCTTCCCTCCCTCAATTTTTCAAAAACAGGCACCACTAGAAAGCATTGCTAAAATGGCTACGCAATAACATAATTCCCATCACACTTTTGTTTTCTCATCTTTATTGCTTCGAAATATGAAACATCGACCCCTCTGGACTCATTCAGAGATTGTTCTTTCTGAGATATTAACTTTGACGTTAATCTAAACTCAGTTTATTCGATTGGTTCAATAAATTAATAATTTTGATAATAAAGTAGCTTTAGTTAATTGATTATTTCTTATAATTTTAATACATTGTTTTTATTTATATTTTAAATGATTAAATAAATCGATTAAACCAATCAGTTGTATACTATGATATACTAGAGCTAATAGTCACCATTACTATTTGTAGATATGTCTACTATTGATATTTTTATGTTATTACTCTTTACAATATTTACAATATTAAATGGGGGTTTTCTAAGCCACAAGGAATTATTGATATGAAAACAAACTTTGTGGATGGAAATAAATATTTTTTGTTCGTTATCGGTAGTTTATTTTTTTAAATTTGAATAAAGAATTGTAATCAGTAAAATAATATTATTTGGTCAGTGCATTTTTGTGAGAGGGATGAAGGTATGAAAATAATATGAAAGTCTAAGAGAAGAAGATTAAGATTCTCTTTCCAATCTTGATTGAAAAGTATTTATTGTGCATCTAATTGATGGTGTCAGACATAAGATAATTATAACTACTTATAGATCAACATGCTAAATAGATTAAGTCGTCAAATTTTGGATTTCGCTTAGGTAGATCATTGAACCTGTTAGAGGTGTTATCGATATATTGTAGCTAGATTGGGAGATATAAACTCTTTGTAAGTTTCGATAAATGAAAGAAATTATCTAAAGGCTTCATTAGCAAAGAACTAACAGTTTTCAGAAGTTATCAATGAAGACATGATGAACTTAATACAATCTCAGAAGACATAACAAATTTAATACGATTTTAATTTTGTACTTATATATACATGATGTAACAAGAATATTGAATAACAATTTCAGTGTTTTCCCTAAATGAGGTTAAAAATTATGTCAAGCTTTTGAATCTATATGGATGTTAATTTAGAGCAAAATTAAACAGTGGGGAATCAATGGATCCCATGTAGGTTTGTAAATGAGATGAAACAGATTACGAGTTACTCGAGATCGACTCGGTCAAAGCTCGATAAATACTCGAATTGAATGGACTCGACTCGAGTTCTTAACGATCCGAAATGAGCTACTTGATACTCGACTTGAAAAGCTCATGAGCAGCTCGAAAATATAATATATGATTTTATTTTTAGAAAAAGTAAATTATTAATAATATTAACATTTATGTGTTTTTTTAAAATATAATAAGGTTTTCATGTATTTAAGGTTCAGTTTCGAATTTGAGTTTGAGGCTTCAATCGAGTTAAGTTTATTTTTTTTCATTTTGAGCATTTTCGAGCTTTTATAAGCTTCAGTTCATGATTTCAAGTTCGAATCGAGCATGAAAATTTTAAGCTCGCGAGTTTTCGAGTCGAGCCGAGCTCTATTTCAGAGTTTTCAAGTCGAGCTTAACAATATTCAAGCTCGACTCAACTCGTTTACACCCCTAAGTGGATTCCCATGTGGGGTTGTTCTTTTAGGAGATAGTTTGAGAATGCTTAATTAGGTAGCTAATAGCCAGCTCCCTAAATGTTACTGGAATTCTTTTTGGGAGGGGGCAAATGCTATTAAGAAATTCTTCTTTGAATCAAATCAAATTTTAGTGACCTAATATGCATTTCATTAACAATACCCAAATTTTCTCAAAATAAAAGATCTTATAAAATCACATGACAAATTTGAAAGAGTGTTAAACAGAGATTATATAAAGGGGATGGAGGCATTGAAATCAAAACGGGGCCTGAAATGACTCCAAAAGCGTATTTTACTAAGTTTTCTTCTTTTATACCGAGTTGAGGCTCTATTCTTGTAAAACACTAGTATTAATGCTTAGAAGTTACAATTAATACATACCATGTGCATAGCAGCAGCCTTCTTTTTGGCTTTTTTTTCACACAAGCTGTTTTTTAGATTCAAATTTCACACCCATAACTAACCAAATAGCAAATCAACATTTGAAGGTCGCATTACAAAATTACAACCAAATTTAGTTAGTAATGGCCTAATCAACAGAAACGCAAACCTACTCCAGTTAACAGATTTCCCTATTCATTCAAAGCAAGGTACCTTAGCAACTATACCTGATAATTATCAATGAACACACAATATGTCACATACCGTCGTCTTTCAATACAAGCTCGAATTCATGTAATGGAGCCATTTTCCGATTGTTACATTCTGAAGTCCAAGATGCATAGAGTATTGTTTGCGAAACAAGCAGCAACCTTATCACCTTCCTTGTTCCAACACACTTCAAATATACCCCCTTGCCAGTATATGTCTTTACAATCTTCCCTCTTTCAAGGACCAAATATGCATGGATTTATCGAGAGATCCGCTGGCTAGATACTCTCCATTTGGGCTAAATGCGACAGAGTATACAGGTTCCCTGGTAGTTTAATTAAAAGTATCTTTGAGAGACAAAAACCTGAAACACTGCCTAAATCACGGTAGTTGTTCGTTTCAATATCGAAAAGGCTTTTAGCAATCTCACAATATATGATTAGAAAATGTATTCGACTGCTTCCAGCATTAGAATAGAAGAAACAAATAGAGAATAAGGATTCAAGGGATGATACCTGTGTCCATTCAAGCTGTATAGAAGTTTCCCGAGTTCCACATCCCACAACTTCACGGTGGAATCAAATGATGCACTACATAGAAAGGAGATTAAAAGAATAAGGAACACCTAAATGGAGATTCCAAGCAGCTCTTGTAAAAGCAGTCATTGGATCTAGTGTCACCTTTGATATATAAGTAATAACACAAGGAAAAAGTTTAATGGCTATCTAGTGAAGGTAGCTTATTGCTCCTACAACCAAACATGGCATATATGAATTCCATTGGACCTTGATTAGCCAAAAAAGAAGAGTAAATAGCATCACAAATCACTCAATTACTAGTAAGATTACAAATGGGTCACCAATTTCAAAAAGCTACAATCGAATCACTCGATTAATAAATTGTCACAAACAAGTCAATGGATCATTAAATATTATATGGCTTTTTGACGCGGGATGTTTTATTTATTCAAAAATATTATATTTTAGAGAAATACAATCAAATCAATTAGTTGTTTGTAATAATCAAGTCATGTGTCAACATGTCGACCTATTGTATATGGTATTTGATAAACCCTAAATTTCACCATAAGATTCACCTCGATCTCCTCATTCAATTCATCAAATTAGATTCCCAAGAACCTCTCTCAAAAGCCAAGAAATCACTTCATAGCTTTTGAAATTCTTGAACCTCTATCAACGATGTCCACTATCATATGACCTCTGTCTCAGGATATGTTCTTCTTCCACTCACCAACGGCAACCTCTCCACTGTTCGGATCATCAAATGGAACCCCCGGTCTACAATAAGTCCCAAAGACCAAAACTCAAAGCGAATTTTCTTTTCTAATTAATCATGTGCCTCGTTTGTGACTCTTTAAAATTGGACGACTTATTTGTAATTTTACTAATAATTTGATGACCCATTTGCAATCTTACTAATAATTGGATGACTTGTGGTGTAATTTACCAAATAAGAAAATCACTAAAAAATGTGTTACTAAGTAACAACCTTCTAATGCCCGTTACATTTTTAACAGTCAAACAACATGCTTGTAAGCATCAATTAATTGAGTGACTCATTTGTAACTTTTTGAAATTGGGTGACCCATTAGTATTCTTATTAATAATTGAGTGATCTGTGGTTAATTTAACCTAAAATAAAGAGTTCCATTGAACCTTGGAACTAAAAAGGCTACATTGTTCTGACTTTTCATTTTGCTTGAAGTACTAATGACTGACATATTCACAAATCCAAGTAACAGAGAAAAACAAATTCAATTTCACACCAAAGAAGAAGAAGAGAGTGGACACATTCCTAAAAACACTGTATAGTAAAGTTTGCACACATAAATATCGTGAAATACCAGTTAAAGTTTTTAAGTTATTATACACAAATATGTACTGAAAAGAAAACTAAACGATTTACATCTTTATCAAAAACCTCAATCAAGTCAAAGGCTCAAAGCTTAAGAAGATTATACGTAGGGATAGCATTTTGCTATCGAGATTGCTGAGTCAAGTTGGTTTATCTAATGGCTTCAAATATTAGACCTAATAATGAACATACGAAAGATGTGCACACAAATCATGATCCAGCAAAAACACAAACTGAAACAATATCAATTACTCTTAAATTTTACCTTGCAAGAATTAACTGTTGGTTAGGATTGCTTGTCCCGGGTCCAGTAGGACTCCATCTGATGGCATATATCTCCTGCAGAACATTTGTTCAATATTTTCCCCAAAACAATAGTTTATGTTACTTAAGACTTGGATGTGAGTCCCATATGTGTTTGTCACATGTATGTTCAATTTCTTTTTCAAGATTTCCATGAATTTGGAAAGTTTTTAGAGGATCATATCCTTGTACTCGTGTTTGAATGTGAGTTGGACACGAGTGTCAGACAAGGATATTTCAAGAAAAATGAAGAATCAAAGCAACATCGATACAAATAAATGCAGCCAGGCATGTGAACAAATGGATTATTCAGAAAAATACAAAGCCCAAAGGTACCTTAGAATGATCCCTCAGATCATGAACATACTTGTCCTGCTTCATGCACCATATCTGCACCAAGACTCTTTATTAGTTGAAACCAAAAAGAATAAAAGAAAGAACACTTGGCAGAAAGGCATGGCAGCAACAAAAAACGGGAATCAAAACCAACAGAGACAAAGCTATAATATTATAAAAAAAATGGCAGAAAGTTTCAAATTTAACTTCTCTCTTTTTTTGAAGATGACAAGATGAAATAGAACAAACTGTATATTTCATGAAATAAAGGATGTTAAGTAATAGCAAAAGGATAAAAGTGTAAAAAAAAAACCTTTGCTGTAATATCATCGGAACAAGAAGCCAATAATGAACCTGTCGGATCCCATTTGACACAATTTACCTCACCCTAAAATGCACAAAATTCCAAAAGGTGAATAGAAGAACAGAGACAATCCAAGTCAAAAGTTTCGCTGATCCAAATCCAAAACCAAACATTGTTTTCAGTTGCTAATTAAAGACCATGAATGGCAAGTTACAGCATCCATAAGGCTTTGTTATATTGTTGTAAAAGTTCCCTAGCAAATTGTTTCTCAGGAAAGAAAAAGGGGGGAGAAAAGTAATAGGAATATGGAAATAAAAAATAAAATAAGAACCCACAGTGAATGTTATTAAATCTTTTCTTTTATAGGATGCAGGATGCAATCTTTAAAGTAGAAACGGGAGGAGGTAAAAGAAAGACGGAAGGGAAAGAGGCATGAACTTGGAGGCATTACAGGAAGCGGCAGGCATGCATTCCATATAACTGACGACAAACCTGATGCCCTGCAAAGGTTTTAATAGGGCGGATTTCTCCAATCTTGCAAACATATATCATATGGTCAGTGGAACTTGTTGCGAATGAAACATTGTTGCACCAATCAACATCAAGGGTTGGACCTAGAAGGTAAAGAAGATGATACTCTGGATGAATGAATATTGCTTATACAACTAAAAGCCAAACCTTAAAATTTGTTCAATAGCCAACCTGTGTGAAACTCAAACTGCTGTTTCCATTCTTCTGCCTTTACATCCCACACAATTGCTGTTTTATCAAAGCTTCCCGTTAGAAGATAATCACCCTTCTTGTTCCACTTCAGAGAAAATATAGGCCCTTTGTGTTTACTCAAAGTAGACCTTAGTTCTCCTAAGCAAGAAATAATTGAGGGGGAAGAGTTGAGGCAAAGAATTCTCACGATCATTGAAAGGCATAAGAATGTATATAAAATGCACCAAAAAGCATGTGGAAAAATGGAGGTGGTTTGAACACAAGTGAGGGGATTGTACAAAATACATTTTCCTGGCCTTTAGTTGCAGGATATAGGATGGCATAAATAAAATAACCCACAATGACTTACCATCTGTAGTCCAAATTCTCGCTTGACCATCATAAGAACCTGTTGCAAGCAATGTCCCCTCACCCTGAATACAGGTTAAGATAAAGAATGATACTATTTCCATATTGAGAAGAATAATCAGATAGGCAAGCAACTAAATTTATAGCATTGCCAATTAAGTACACTTGCTCTACAAGAATAACTAAAAAGACACTTCATTCAGCAATGCAAGAATGACAATCAAACAAATAAACAGCTGAAGTGAAAGTGACATTTATAGCATTTTCAATTAAAATCAGCTAAAGCACAAGAATAATAAAACCTACGAATTTAGACAGCAATTATGCCTTTTTTCAGAGACAGAAAACCACTGCAGAGCAAAAACATTAGCATTAATTGCAGTCTATATGAACCAAACATCCAATAGACGAAACAAAGGTACAGTAACAAATCAACTTCCCATCTACTTAAACAAACTAAATCATCTAAGGGTGACATCGCCACCACCTTTGCTCCATCAGCACCTGAATGCCAAAAAAATGGCTGCCGCTTCAAATTCATTGCTCAAAGAACAATTCTAATTAAATGTTCATAAGGTCTGAACTAATCAAATTCATTATGTAATCTCAACAAAAAATAGATCTGGCCAAGTTAAACTGAAGAAGATTACTCCCAGTACAATCTAATCCTAATGCTATGCCAAGTATTTTTTGAAACTAAGCAAGTTGTGTAGCAAAAAACTTTACCTAAAGCTTATTCTTTATCGCCTCTTATGTGATATTACTAATTATTTTCTTTTTGTTACAGTTAAGGCGATTAGCTTTCCGGCATAGTATTAGCCGTATGTAGGTGACATGTACTAAATCATTACATCAAACTAAAAGGAGAAAATATTAATGTTGAACTTTGTAGGTGACATGTACTAAAAGGAACCAAAAGTCTGTGGGCAGCTTAAGCCCCCAACAATAACAGAACTCACATTCCAATCAAGTGTCGTCACATCTTTGCTCTTCTCATTGGTTCTTCCTTTTACATGCTTCAGCACTGTAACATTTAATGGACCATTTTGTGCGTCAGATTTGCAATGCCCATCAGCTATTGTCCAGATACGAGCTGTTGAATCTCCAGACCTAGAAATTGAGACAAGAACAGTTAACTGCAACTATATGATGAAATGAAGAAACTTTGTGAATACAAAAACTGATCAGTGACCCTCCGCTGTCATGACATTCAACAACTAAATAATAACAATAATTAAAAAAAGCTACAAATGTATCAATAGAATACTTGGGTGACATAAACACCAACAAAACACTAGAGGAATCAAGTCATTCATAATGGGAATCTTAGCATAGAGAAACAAGATCCCAGTTTTTCTTCCCTGAAAAATCTCAATCATGTCCAAGACGGTGTAAATAAAAATCTCTGCTAGACAATGACTTCAACTATCCAGTCCAGCAACAGTACAAACGCCAATAGCCAAGACCATGGTTCCCATATTCATACAACTGAAGAATTCACAAATTGCACTTCTGTTTACAGATCACTTATCCAATGGGCCGAAGGACTGGTAGAAAGGATTTTATTACCAGAAAAGCTTGATTTTTATCATTCAAATGATTAAAACTTATAAAATTGTGCAACTAAGACACATGGAACATCTCATGAAGCAATAGAAATTCGCAAGTTCTAACAATATAAATGCCAAAGGACTGGAAGTGTATAAAGAATGTGGGAAAAACATATCATACAAGACCAAACCATCAACATAACAAAGTTTTGATCACAGAAAATACCCACCCTGATGCAAGAAGTGAACCAATTGGACTCCATGCGCATGCACAAACCTGAAAAAATAAATGCTCCGAGAGAGCGTAAAGATTAAATGTGTTCATGTGTGAGCACATCTAAGAGTAAAGGTAGATTCAAGTACACTCAAACCTCAGAAGTGTGCCCTTCCAAAATTGTAGCATCAGAACTAGGAATTTCACAAGCCTCTTGTGATGCTGGGGTCGATGTAGTAGCAATATCCATAGGTTCTGGTCCTACTAAATGCAACTATGCAATATAAGCGAAAACGAATGCCACAAACACTGGTTAAGATGGCTATTTTGCAAATTTACAGAGACAAATTTCACTTGAACTCTTAAACGTTCAATTAAAGAAAATATCGAGGCTAATAGAAAGAAACTGATACCAAAACCAAAAAAAATATAAGGAGTTAACTAACCTATAGAAATTCCATTTTCTTCATGCTTGACAGCATCCTTGTCCTCTTGATCAATAACCATATTTCCATCAGCAAGTTCATCCGGCTGCTTTTCACACTCCTTATTGCTTTCAGCCTCCTCCCTCACCTTTTCACGTTCCCTCTCCTTTTCATGTCTTTCTTTCTCTCTTGCTCGTCCATGCTCCACTTCATGCTCCCTATCAACCTCTTTATCTTTGTTTTTTTCCTTTTGGATATTCTTCCTTCTCTCTTTTATCATTTGCCGCAATTGATTTACGTCTTTTGTTATTATATCCAATGGTTGCAAGAATGAGAAATCTTCATCCATCTCTACATCATTCTGCAAATTCAAAACAAATTATGATGAACTTGTACTCTTTGATATCACCCTGATCCCCCAGTCCCCCAAAAAGATTAATAACAATAAGCATGCTAACATTACTGATATTGGCCTCCATCTCCAAGTACTGAAGTCCTTTTTGAACAAATGTGATAAGAGCCCCTGGAGGAATCAAATTCCCATCAATTGTACACTTATTAATGCTTGCCTCATATCCTAAAGTAAATGCAGAATGCGTAAAACCTGAAGGCATTTGAAAAGCAGAAGTTAGGATACATTGGACATTTTTTTTAAAAAGAAGCACTCATTCGAAGAATGCAAAACAATAATGTAGAACCAACAGACTCTTCGCCTGTTTTTCTTTATAAAGGTACCATCAAACAAAAAACAGAGTAAAATAACCTAAAAATGCTTCTTAGTTCTTTTTAACTATATTTGGCAGGAACAAAGGAAACTGAAGAGAAATGAAAGTGATTGTTTTTCCTTGTGTATGATATGAAGGATGGAAAACAGAGAAAGACATTAGGAATTAAATTGTAATAAAGCATTTAATTCAAGTGGATCAAGTGATTTTCTCCCACTTTTGGATTAAGGTAGCTGGTAGGGACAAAAGGTAAAAATCCATCCATTTTACTTCTCCTTATTTTCCTCCTATCAAAGGATTGGAGGAAGAACTGTTTCCTTTTTCCTTCTTTTTGGAACAAAGGAGGCTGTAGTCTGAAAATAGGGAAAAGGGTTGCAAATGCTAAGATTTGAACTCCTAACCTACTGAATGCTACCTGTTAAAGAACTATTTTCTTTCAATACCTTTACCTCCCTTCCTCTAGTCTTACCAAAAGTGTTAGTTAATATGCAAAATCATAGCAGTACACGTGAATTTCCAATTCAATACTATCATAGATTTAAGTAACAAACCCAACTTATTAACATTCGTTACATTATTTTGTTGGTTTTGGCTCTCTACCACTCACATTTACCACAATTGAATGCAATAACATTTATTTCATCCAAAACCACAATAAACAGGACACGACTGAAAATACGCACAATTGTAATTTAAACCCCAAACTATTTCCATGCAAAACGAAAACAAGATGTCTGCCTTAATTTCTATAAACGAAAGTCCATATAGACTATGACTGACAGTACATCAGGTTCATACTTGACATTGTTACGAATGCTACAATAAAATGGCCCAAGGAGTCACAACTATTAAAGGAATCCGAACTTGAAACATCTTGTGGCCTGTAGCTTAGAGGAGAATTTCGAAAGATGAGAGTTGGTTTAACGAAGCTGGTTATTATGTTTCAGGTGGGTGTGAGGTGATTGCAAAATGGAAGAATAACGCACAATTTTTCTGAGTTCAAGGATATATGTTGAGCTTCAACGGGAGCTAACATGGCTGATTAGAAGGCCTACGCTTGTATCGTATTCGTCATTGGCAGCTGTAACTGTACTATGTCTCAGTCCTTTTCAATTAATCTTAAACTTCGCAGATTACACTTTACACATTCGAAAGAAAAAAATATCGTTCTTTTCTTTATACTAAAAGAGCAAAAAATATAACAGCTCAAATTTCAAGTTATTAATTTCAAACACAGGAAACGGAAAGAAAATTTTCACGGAATATAGAACTAAAACAAAAACAAAAAGTAAGAAGGCTTCAAAATTTGAGATCGTAATAACAATAAGATTACAAATTATAGGAAGTTTTGAACTGACCTGACTCTTGAAGGTAGCGGAAGACGAGGTAATTCAATTCGACGGAGGTTATGGAAGTCATAGTTACAAAAGTAGAGCAATCCAACGGCCGTGATAGAAGCTCAGACTATAATCAGGTAAGCAGCGGCAAATCCAACGAGTGAAGGAGCCAATAAAAACGCTTTGGGGGCCGTCGTCAGTCGGAGATGGTCGACGACTATGAGTACCAATTAGGTCTCGATTGCTTGGGCAGTTGGACTCGACAATAATATCCCATAAAATCGGTTCAGTTTAACAAGTAGGTTCCAATTAATTTCATCTGCTTGATGTTTATAGCGTCTTCCGTCACTTACGTTGTACGAAGATTAAAGTGTTTAATTATTTTTGTTTAATTAAATTTTTAAATAAATTTAAGATAATAAGATATTATTCATCTCTAAATTTATATAATTTCTTATTTTAATAAAAAATTTAAAAAAATACAATTCAAGATAAATATAGTATAATTCAATGATGATGCGAGCATATCAATAAAACAATTTATTTTATATAAAAAAATAAAGTTATTTTTAAAGCATGGAATATCACATGATTTAAGAATTTATTTCTTTGGTTGTCTTTCCTATTTAAGATTTTGTCTTAATTAATCTGAATTGTTCCTTGTCACACGTCTGATTTTAATAGACGAGTCTTTCAATAAAAAATTTTCTGCATACAGAAATAATTAGGAATGACAGAACGACCCAATTATATATATATATATATAATATTTTATATTAATTATATATAATACAAACAAAACCTATAAGACACTCTTTATATATAAGAAAATATTCAAACATATAATATCGATTATTGAGAATTTTAATTATTAAATCTGGAGATGTGTTCGTTTAAAAGTCATAGCTAACCCTTTGTAAAATATAAAATATGAAGATGTTTCCAAGTCATGGTCATCTTTACGGAGAAATTTAAAAATTATCAAACTATTAATGGGTATGACAGGGTCAGTATTATTTGCCCTAATACGTGAGTGCTGTTGCCATGATGGTTCCAGCCGGTTGCTCATGTTCTACATACATTCATGTATGTATACATACATAAAAACCCTATTCTCTAATGGGATAAGGGGAGGTATGATAGTAGGTTGTCCCCAACGCCAGGTTGAGAGCAACTTCCGTGGGAGACATCCGACAATCAGAATTATGAATTGTCCACCGTATGACTCGATCTCACGACCACAAGGTTAAGAGCCTCGTGCTCTTACCAACTGAGCTGGACGGGTTCAGGTTCGGGTACAACATTTGGGGTTGGGTTCGGGGACGGGACAAAAAAATTCCCGACGGGACGTCCTGATAAAAAACCAGACGGGAAACGGAGCGGGAACGGGGATTCATTTCGGTGACGGGGACGAGGGAGCACCCGCCCCGTTGCCATTCCTAGAAATAATTAAACTCAAAATATTGTTTAATCGATATCAAATTACTTACCACTTAAACCAATACACATTGGTTTTTTAAGAATACATATTCTTTCGATATATTTTAGAATGATTATCAAAAGTCTACGAGTTAATATATACTCATTTTAATAAAAATATAATATTTGTTCTTTTATTAAAATTAAATATATATTAATTAATAAAAATATTATTAATATATTATGATTTTATTAACCGATGATTTTTATAACGAACCTTAATTGTTTAAAATAATTTTAGTAACGAATTTAAATGTTAAGGGGAAATCCCGACCAAAATTGGAAAAACAATAAATATTAAGGGTAAAAAGTGTATTAAGACAAAAAAAGTGCTAAACAGATCAGCTCGTCGGTCATACCCTATTTTCCCTCGCTTTCTGTCAGCAAGTAAAAATCAGAGAATTTTTTTTAAAGAGAGGAAATGGACAGCTCGTCGGAGGAGGAGACGGCAACCTACGGCGACACGTCGAGCGGAGTCACCTCTCCTTCCAACTCCAGTAACTTCTCTGAGGGCGAACGTGGCCTCGCCTATCACGGTCCTTGTATCTACGAAGCCAAGGCATAGTATCTCTTCACTTTTCTTTATCTCTCTTTGCCGCTGTTTTCAACTGTTTTAAATCCGTCGTTTCGCTTCAAATTTTCATTTTTCTACGATTCGCTTCGTTTTTTAGCTTTAAATATGTGTTTATCCCGTTTTCGGCTGCCGGTTTTATGTAATCTGAAACTGAAGTGAATTGACTGGTTACTTAAGTCACTATAGTCCATTAATTTAGAGCATTTGAGATTTAGGACTTATGCAGTTGTAATTTCGATTTTACATTTTAGGTTCAAAAAGCGGAACTTCGGAAGAAAGAATGGAAATACTTTGTTCATTACCTTGTAAGTCTACTTGATTTAATTTACGGTATCTACATATTATATTTGAAATTCAACGTGATGGTTAATCCAATTTCATTGTATGTAGGATATGCTGAATATTACTTTTTTATGGTGTTAAGAGATATCTCTTTTGCTGTTTTGCAGGGATGGAATAAAAAGTGAGTATGTCTTTGATAATATGCTCTCCTCGGAATCTAAGTTAGTTTTGCTCATCTATTGATTTATTATTTAATTTTTTCCTTTTTATTGGTTTGCATCTTAAATTTTTAACTTGAGCTGTATCCTTGTAGAATTTTGTGTTGAGTTACTCTAAATTTATCCCTTCAATCACTAGAAGTCTAGAATATCTCGTTCGTACAACAATTCCTATTTAAAATTTAAGTGGCTTTGTGCTTTCAAGTCATTTTAGGCATCCATCATTTGAGCTAAAATATTAGTATGTTTAATCTCTTATTCTTCTTGTTTTCCCTTTGGTTTTATTTAAACTTCGCATTTTTTCTGTTCTTACACTTCTCTTGGGTTATAATTCATTTACGTTATTTTAGAATAATCCAAAACTTTATATGGTACTAGTAAATGTTTGCTTAAGCTTTTGTTGATTTATTATCCCCTTTCTGGAAAAAATAAATGAAATCATTACTATGGCTTCAACACCCTTCACAGTTGGGATGAATGGGTAGATGCTGATTGGCTGATGAAACATACTGAAGAGTATGTCATGAAGCAGCAAGCCCTTGACAAAAACAGGGTGTTGATAAAAGTTCAAAGTCTGGGCGTTCAAGTCAGTCCAGGCAATAAGGTTAACTCTTTTTACTTATTGACTTGTTTATTTACAAGTGCTTAATCGTTTTGTTCATTTTTCTGTGTGCACGAATGTGCATGCTCATAAGTATTGTTGTCCATTAGGGGATCCTTTAGTGTGTTTTTCTGATTAAATGGAGCTATCGAGGCGACGGATGTTGCCATTATCTACATGCAGAACTTGTTTTCATTCTTCTTTACTATTTGCCTTTGTTCGAAAATAGATGCATCTAATTTTCTTTTGCTTTTATTTTTGTAGATGCAAAAACAAATAAAGAGGACCAGAAGAACACAGGTAAATTTATTTTACTTTTTTTTTCTGCCTTTATAGGTCATTTACTTTCATCTATGGAGTAAATATTTTTACTGTTAAGTGTATTCCTATCCTTCTATAAAGCACTTTTCTTAATTTTGATATTCTCTTGACTTCCTAATTCTATGGTGTCTGAAGGGAAAGAGTTGTATTCTTTTTCTATTGAGATCAAATGGATATGACTTTTTAATTGCATTTGTATGTTTTTATTTCCTTGTTAACATATTATAATTGATGGTAAATTGTCAGAATTCTGGAAAAAGGTGGGAGAAAAAGTTTTCACAAGCTATTGCAGTTGCATTAATGGTCTCATTGTCTACATTGATTATTTCACATTCATTTGTGATACGTAAATTGAGTGAACTTTGATTCCTAATGAACTGCTTCAGCATTCTCTTCAATTTTCTTACTATCAATCTTAAGTAATATTGTGACTGCTTGCAAAGTCATTAACCTTTTCTATTAGAGGTTAATGTTTTATATTTATTGCAGCGCCTGCAGCGCCAAAAGGGAGGAAGAGAAAGAGTGACTCAGGTGTTGAGGTCTGGTTTGTATAATGATTAATTGACTACAGCTCTTGAAATCCCCCTCCCCTGGCCCCCTTATTTTCAGTCTATATCTATTGGTTCTCGCCCTCTGTTTTTTCTTTTCAAACATGTATTTTAATAATTGTTAGAAAGACAACTCACCCCTGGAAAAGCTTGTCAAGATCCAAGTTCCATTAACCCTAAAGAAGCAGCTGGTTGATGATTGGGATTTTGTTACTCAACAGGATAAGGTGCAATAACTTTTGAAGTAACTTAGTTGTGGCACCATTTGGCTGGTACATTTATAAACTGATTTGGTGTAAATGATCCTTATTTTATACAGCTGATTAAACTTCCCCGATCACCAAATGTTGATGATATCCTGACAAAGTACCTTGAATACAGATCAAAAATGGATGGCATGTAAGTTAAATCCATTCACTTCCTTGAAACAACCATGATAAAGTTATGCTAAAGCTTTTGAATAAGTAATTTCCAACTTTGGCAGTAATTATTTTGTTCTCCATCTAAAGTTATGGTTAAATCCTGAAATAAATTCTGGAGTAATATTTTATAGGGTGTATTTTGAAGGAGCAATGGATAAGGAAAATTTATGGTCATAATAATTTATTCAATAGAGAAACTCCTCTTTATGTGAGTTTTAAAGAAGAATGATGGGGACAATAGTTTCTAGACTTGCTATTAAACTAGTTCGATGGTACTTATAACTAATAAATTCTGTGTTCTAAGATGTTTACCTCTTATATCCAAATCCGAAGATGTTTTCTTCTAAAACAGGCTAAGCTTACATTAGAATCGGTGACAGACTGTTTTCTTCTTGGTTACAGAATGACTGATTCAATTGGAGAAACCTTGAAAGGAATTCACTGTTACTTTGACAAACCTTTGCCTGTGATGCTTCTCTACAAAAAAAAAAAGCGTCAACAATACAATGAATTTGTCCATGATGATATCTCCCCGTCGACTATATACAGTGCCGAACATTTACTACGTCTTTTTTGGTATGACCATCTGTCTAACTTAGAACTTTCAAATGCACTAATTTACTTTCATCTTCAATGCATTTTGAAGATTATTTTTTTATCTAATGTGTTATTTCATGCATTTTATTTAACTTTGTTGTTTAATATATATAAAGCATTTCATTGATGTCTAGAACCCAAGACTAACGTGTTCTGGTCTTTGCAGTTAAGTTACCTGAGCTATTGGCATATGTGAACATCGAAGAGGAAACCTTAACCCGCTTGCAACAGAAGTTAATGGATTTTCTAAAGTATTGACTTCCCCTCATCTAGGCTAGTGTATTTTAGAGATCATTCAATATTTTTAACTCTGATTTAAATTCAATGGAGGAGATATAAAAATTTGCATCATTATTGTCGCCATGACATCTCGTTAGAATACATAACCGCATTTGTTTCTTTTCTATTTTATGTTGTCTTGTAAATTGTTGTTCCTCATCTAGTCGAATCTTTTCTTCTTTTCTCATATGTTATTCAGACTAATCTAGTGTATATAAATTTATTGTTTGTATTTGAATAATCCTTGGACAGTCATGTTCCCATACCGTTGCCTGTATACATGTGAGATATATACATAATCACGGTTTTCGGACATGAGTACGTCAAGGAGTACAACCCAATTCTGTTAACATGTTATATGTGCATGTTTTCACAATCATTTGTTCACAGTTTCTTTTCGTTGGTGTGTATATATAGAGTGCAACCCAACTCTGTATAACCACACATAACCTGGATTAATAAAAATAAAAGGAACACGTAACCTGGACATTGTATTTCTTCTGCATTATTTTAACGCTCGATTCATAAATTACGTGATGTTCGTATGCAGGTTTCTGCAAAAAGACCAGAGCACCTTTTTTTATCTCGGCATACGACGGATCTAGACTTTCAGAAGGTCAGGGGAAAGGGAAAGAAGATGACTAGAAGCAGCTATTCAACTTTGCTTACCACAACCATTTTCTACATTCGGAATTTTAATTCCGGAATACAGTAAGTAATTAGTTGCAGTATGCGATGATCAAAGGTATGCTATTGTCCCTCGACTAGGGGTGTAAACGAGCCGAGTTGAGCTAGAGTATTGTTGAGCACGACTTGACTCGAAAACTCTGAAATAGAGCTAGACTCGACTCGAAAACTCGCGAGTTTAAAATTTTCAAGTTCGACTCGAACTCGAAACCCTGAATTGAAGCTCATGAGCAGCTCGAAAATGTTCGAAATGAAAAAAAATCTTAAACTTAACTCGACTGAAACTTCAAACTTGAACATGAACCTTAAATACATGAAATTTTACTTTATTTTAAAAAAATCAATACATAAATATTAATATTATTAATAATGTTTTTAAAAGTAAAATCTTAATATATTATATTTTCGAGCTTCTCACGAGCTTTTCGAGTCGAATATCGAGTAGTTCGTTTCGGCTCGTTAAGAACTCGAGTCGAGCTCGAGTCGAGTCCATTCGATTCGAGTATTTATCGACTTTGATCGAGTCAATTTTGAGTAGCTCGCGATCTGCTTCGTCTTATTTACAGTCCTATCCTCGATAAGGGAAGCATACAATTGTTGTAACAAATAGAATTTGACAATTTTGTTTCACTATCCCTTCTTTCCAGGGATGGACCTAAGTGGGGCAAGCGGTCGCCTAAAATTTAAAATTATTATATATTAAAAAAAAACAATGTATTTTCTATTACAAATTTGTTTTTGTCCTTCAAAATTTATAAGTTCAAATTTATTATCTAACATAGAATCATGTGTTCTATAAGTTCAAGTTTATTCCATAACATTGACCATACCATTGACCATAACATTGAATCATGCATTCTATAAGTTCAAGTTTACTCCGTAACATTGAATCATGCAAGTTCAAGTTTACTCCTTAACATTGGTTATTGAATAATGCTTTGGTCCATAACCGTAGCCCCTCTTTTTCTCCCTCAGGTTGATGTTTTGGTGAGAATTAGCATTCTAAAATTCTCAAGGGCTTAGAAACTACTTGATCTGTATTTCTTGCTTTGCAAATCATAGAAGGGTTACTATGACCAATACGATCCATATTGGGGTTAATATGTCGCCTAGTTATCACTTGCTGATCTGAGATAAGAAAGCAAAAACTCCATTACCCCCATAAACACCAAATTGAGAAATTCTTCCCATTATGCATATAAAAATAATTTATTCCACAAAAGTAATTGATCATAGTTTAAAAAGCTTGAAATATTGGAAAATTTATGGGATTTTTGGCATGTAAAATTTCATTTTTAAATGTTCATTTTTTCTGTCTCGAGCCTCAAGTTGTCCTTTAAACCCATATTTTTTTCTCATTCTCTGTACATCAAACAAAATTATTAGAGAAAAACAAAAGCCCGATTTTTCTTCACATTTTAAAGTTTAGTCGATCCTATAAACCCCAACTCGACTCATGGGCATACCATCCCTAAACCCCATATCCAAACACATTTCCATTCCATCTCCTACTGAAACGCCACCGTTTTGCTGTTGTTGCATCTGAACCATGTAATTCCTCACCTCCACTCTTATCATTTCTTGCATCGCCGCCGTAAAGTCCGCACTGAACCCCATCACCCCTCCTCCCTTGCCTTCATTTCTCGCTTCGTTCCTCGTCTGAATTGACTCGGTGACCGGGAGATTTGACACCGACACCTCACATGTGTCAGCCCCAGGTAAAGACAGACTCAGTGAAGTCAATGGTTCGTCAGAAGACGACGCCGCTTCGGCTTCAGGAGATGGCATAACGTTGACGTCAACGGTACTCGGGATGGGCTTGTACACGAGTGAAGATGATAAAACGGGTACGCTTGAATCGCTCAAATCGGACCCCGATGGTCTCCCGGGGCCCATGTAAAACCCTGCACTCACCGATCTCTTCAACGGTTGTCGCTCCTCTTCATCCCCTCCCAAATTACCATCATATCCACCGTTCAAAGCGTTAAAAAAACTCTCTTCCCCGACCGACAAGCACTTACGTTTAAGCGTCGAGTTCCAGTGATTCTTAATGGCGTTGTCCGTACGACCGTTGAGGAGCCGGGCTATGGTGGCCCACTTGTTACCGAATCGGGCATGAGCTCTGACGATGGTCCCGTCTTCCTCGGGGCTGAAGGGCCGGTGCTCAACTTGGGGTGACAGCTGGTTGCACCACCGGAGACGGCAGGATTTCCCGGATCGACCCGGGATCGATTTGCTGATCAACGACCAGTTTCTGGGTCCATGCTCTTGGACCAGTTTCTGAAGCATATCATCTTCTTCGGGGCTCCATGTACCTTTGATCCGATCCATATCTTTTATATTTGATATGCTTGTTACAGCCATTACATCAAATTTAAAAGCATCGAAATGAAAATTTGGTTCTCTGGATCTATATTTTCGGGGGTTTTTCGGTTTTTTTCTATGTTTGTTTTTCAGTTTCGGTTTGAAATTTAAAAGGACAAGGAACCAGTAAAGGGGTTATATAAGAGAGAAGAGGGCAGTAACCGGTTGAAACGGTGAGGAGTAAAGTGAGGAGAAGAGTTATGGGCACCGACTGTTCAAGTTAAGCGGTTGGGTACAGGAATTTTGGGATACAGCTGGCGAACGGACACGTGCCATAACTGAACTGCACTGATTTAAACGTCACTCTCTCTTAATATTAGAGCTTTTTTGCGACTCGCCATGCCTGCAGCTCACTCTCAATATTATGAAGAATTTATATTTCAAAGTTCAAAATAAAAAAATAATATAATCATAATTAATTATTATAAAAAATTATGATATATACGAGAGACCCGCTGTTTACTTTATTGAGTTAGTTGTAAATCTGGGATATATATACATATGAATTTGAAAGGATATGGTATAGTGCTAATTATTTTTTGATAATATTTAGATAGGTTAATACCATCTCAGTTAAGACGTAAGACAAAAATTGCCGTTATCAAAGAAGCTTCCTGGAAGTATAGAAAAGTGTATGCACGCGCTCTAAACTTAGAGAGTGTTCTGAAAGATATTTGTACAGACATAATCGAACTCTGCGTACAATAATTTATCACGAAAATAAAAAAAATACTAAATATAATTTAATTCAAATTGTAAGAGATAAAGATGATATTAGTTGGGTAAGGTTCGAGTATGACTTTGACTGAGAACGCCAGCCTGTAGAGCATTTTCGTGATGAATTTTTCTTTCTCTTTTTTAAATATTATTATTTCATCTAATAAATGAATAAATAAATGCGCATGGAAATGCTGAGCTGGCACAAAACGACAAGATTGGTCGCCGAATCTGAGTGCGAATCGTTACTGCTCTTTTTTTAGTATAAGTCCAGCCTGTAAACCTGACATACCTTTAACGGTTTCTGTCTTTTTTAACTGCCACCTGCCACCTTTAACGGCTTTTGCGCTTACCTGTACGGAAGCTGTAAAGGAAGGAAAACCCCGTAAATTGTTTACCTAACCACGTTTCAACGTCTTACGGCGACCTTTTTGAAACTTGAAAAGAAAAAGGATTAACGGGTTTTTTTTTAGGAAATTACTGGATGACTTGAAAGAGGGATAAATGGGTAATGGGTTGATTAAATTAGAGTAAAGTATACTAAAGGTAACTCGAATATAGGATATTATTTTATCACGTAATTCGATTATTAAAAGTTATAAAACGATATTTTAATTGTAGAGAATTATTTTATTGTGTCATTTGATTATTAAAATTTATAACATTGTCACTCAACTATTCATTATATTTCTTTAAAAAATTGACGACATTCTGAATTATACGTTAACCTGTTGACTGAGGTATAAAATTTTGATCTTATAATTTCAAACGACTATCATATCTCAATCAACATGTTAATGTCTAATTTATACGACTGTTAACTTTTTAATGGAAAATGACGAGTGATTATTGTGTAACTTTTAATAGTAGAAAGATTCAACAACAAAAAATCTCTATACAAGAGTGGAACTAGGAATTTATTATAGCGGGGTTAAAGTATTTCTTATTTTTTATAAATATAATTTTTTTAATTAAGGGGCTGCTAAATTTTTCTTTATTTATTTTTTAAAAGTATATATATATATATATAATACCTAATATTTTAAAAGATAATTGGCTGGGGCCAAGGCTTGGCCCCCATGTTGCGCCCATGTCTCTACAATCAAATGATCATTTTATAATTTTTAATAGTCAATAGATTCAATAAAATAAGATCATATAATCAGGGACTATATGTGTACTTTACTCATTAAAATAATGGAATGCTTAATTAAAAATGAGATTAATGGTATCCGTGTCCATTTTATGTTGCCTGTTTGGTAGTAGACAATTGTGTTAAAAAAATTGGTTGTCCATTGTTCTCATATGTAATGGGGTAAGGGGGAGGTAAGATTGTAGACAATTGTGTTAGATTTCGTTTAATTAATAGTCGATGTCCGTCTGAATTATTTTTCGGTTAATAATCTCTTTCATTTTCCCCAATTTTACAAACTCGATCAGTAGTTCACCGATTTAATAAGGAATTCTATCATTTGAACCAATATGGCCAAATTCAATAAACGATATATTTTCTTCATCTGAAATCAATTATTATTAGTTAACTTAATTTAATTTGATTGCATTTACAAAATTTTAATCTTAATTAGTTTAGAAATCACTAACAATGTTATTGAAATGATCATATTGAATCTAATTATATATATTTTGATGAAAGAGTGTAAAATATTTATGGAAGATAGCTGGATCAATAAAATACGTCATATATCTGGTAAGAAATGTACGTGTCATTTGGTAAACATAATTTAGAGTCGATATGACGTTTTAATAATCTTAAATAAAATTTCGATTAGTCTTGTTCCCTGCTAAATACTATGTTAGGAGAGTAGATATTTTGAGATTAGAATCTTATTTATTATTTTTATTATTATGCAGAAAATATAAAATAATACGTTAATAAAAAAACCAAAATAAAATACAAATTGGACAAATAAAATATTTTTTAATATTAAGGTAATATATGTGAGATGACTATCCAGCTCGGTAGAACACAAGGTTCTTAACCTTAAGATCGTGGGATCGAGTCCCACGGAGGGCATTTCATAATTCGGATGTCTTCTACGGAAGCTGCTCTCAACCTGGTGTTGGGGGCAGCTTACTAACTTACCTCCCCCTTATCCCATTACATATGGGAACAAGGGACAGCCATCTATTAAGGTAATATATGCGTGATTGTATAGAATCAAAATTTTATATATCATGCAAAACATCGTATGAAAGTATTATGTATTTTGGGGGAAAATATTATTTTTTGCATGTGTCACGTGCATCATCTTCGCGTCAACCCCAATGAATCACACGTGCGAGTTGCTTCGTCGGTAAAGCATAACGTTTGGGGCACTATAGAAATTTCGAAGGCGTGAGAAAAAGGGCCGTATGGGTATTAAACGATTTTCTGTACGGTCGGTGAATACATTTATGTATTTCTATCACGTGGATTTTCATTTAAAGCGAATTTTTAAATATCTGATTGGGTCGGTCCTTAATTTTAGGGAGGAAAGGTAATCGTCCGATTATAAGATATTCATACATCAATTAATGTGTACAAATCGATTGATTTTAATAGTTAAAAAAAATAACTTATGTGACCGAAAATGTCTTATAATATATAATTTTTAACTAATTTTTTTGGATTTACAAAAATAACCAACAAATCCGCTACACGAACTCTTATTTCGCAACACAGTTTCCAAATTCGCAACGCGAATTTCGTTTTCGCAACGCAAATTTCGCAATACTAATTATCGATATAGGTAAACACAACTATTCGCAACGCGAATTTCATTTTCGCAAATCGAATTCGTCAATTTCGCAACTCAATTATCGATATAGGTAAAACGGTAGAAAAAATCCGGTAAAAAATTAGAATTCGACAATTTGAAAACTGAGTTGCGAATTTGGCAAATTCGTGTTGCGAAATGTAAAATCTCGTCTCTTAAAGAAAAAATTAAAGGACATAAAATGCACTAGAGTGGTTTTCAACCCGGGACATCCAATTGCTAAGTCCACGTATGAATCACTCAGCTAAACCTACGTCTATAAATGAATTGAACAAACATGAATGAGAGTATATTCATGTTCGTTCGTTTGTTCGTTTAACACCAAACAAACGAACTGTCGAAATGATTTTTTCTTTAAGAGGCGAGATTTTACATTTCGCAACACGAATTTGCCAAATTCGCAACTCATTTTTCAAATTGACGAATTCGGATTTTTGAACGGATTTTTTCTACCGTTTTTACCTATATCGGTAATTGAGTTTCGAAATTGACGAATTCGATTTGCGAAAACGAAATTCGCGTTGCGAATATGTGTGTTTACCTATATCGGTAATTAGTGTTGTGAAATTCGCGTTGTGAAAATTTTCATGTTCGAGTTACGAATTTGGAAACTGTGTTGCGAAATAGGAGTTCGCGTTGCGAATTTGTTGGTTATTTTTGCAAATCCAAAAAAATTGGTTAAAATCGTATATTATAAGTCATTTTCGGTCACTGGAGTTATTTTCTCTTAAAAAAATTATTATTTTTTTAAAATTTTATGTTCGAATATTATAGAAATATGAGCATTTATTGTTAATTAATTAAGATATTTTAAACGTATATTATATTAAGTAATTATTTTTCTTTAAATTACATTGTTTTTCTCTCTCTCTCTCATTTCATTTCATTTGATAGGTAGTAACACAAATCTTAAAATTAGCTTGGTCATTTTTTTTTAAGTTTTTCAAAGTTAAATTTGATGTCACATCGATAGATAAGATGACACTTATTTATTATTTTGTTGATCTTTCTTACTTTAGATTTTTTTTGGCTAAACTTGGATATGCGATTTAAGTTCAATTTTAATTTGTGGTTGTTGATTATCTTTTAGTATTTTAATCTTACAGTCATATTTATTTGTATATGTCTTTTGTTTGATTTTTTTATGGGTTTTAACCTTTTACTTATATTATCATTGTATGATTTCAATTGATTAATTTATAGTGTCAATAATCATAAAGAAAACATTATAACTATGTGTTTAGTTTACAAATTTCATTGTAATGTTTGAATATTTTTAAATAAATATAGCACTTCTATTTGTATAAAAAATATAACTTAGAGGAAATAGTTAGAAACAACTCCGATGTAAAGTAAGGATGACAACGGTCAGTTTTTTATCAATTAGGTCCGATTCAATATATATATAATATTGGAGTTAGACCTGATTCAAAAATTATATATCATTTATCTGATTTGGCCTGATATGAAATATATATACCATCCACTCGATCAGATTCAATTTTTTAGAGTATACATTCGACACGACTCAATATAAAATAATGACTTAATTAAAAATAATAATAGATAAAGGTGTACTATAACAATTATATATAAATTTATTTGAAGAAATTATATTATTACCCTCGAATCAGATCGAGTCAGAGTTTTTTCTCCCTCTATCCAAATCCGACCTAATCTAACCTCACTCCCTTAAAAAATCCATTTGACCCAAACTCATCAAGAAAATTAACCCTACCGAATTAAGTCGAATAGAAATCCGTCGTTTTGAGATTAAGTTGTCATAATCTCTCGATTCTCATAATCAAATAATTACTACGATAATATATATGTACAATTAATTGGGTCTAATTTTAATTATTAATTAATTCTTAAAAGTCACCATTCATACGTTATTATGTAGCCCTTGCCTGTCTCCTTATGACCCTTCATTGAGATAAGCATCAAGAAAAAAGATACAATATTACCAGCTATAAAACATTTACTTCCTCCTTTAAATTTAGGGTAAACTACGTATTTAATATATAAACTATCAGTTATGATACGTTTTAACATTTAAACTTTCAGTTTTTTCAATATCATATTTAAAATTTAGTTTTTTTTTCATTTTACTACCATACCGTTAAAAACTTTAATTTTTATTTCATTTTAGTACACTGTTCAGGATTTAACATTAAATTTTGAAAAAAATGAAAGTTGAAGTACTAAAACGGACCAAAATTGATAGTTTATGTACTAAACGCATTAAGTTTTTAACAGTAGATACTAAAATGAAATATTTCTTAAACTGACTACATAAAATTATGTCATGTCATACAAAATACGTTTAATGGACCTCGTGATTTATTTAGCGCGAGACCCATCAACTTTCCAGGTAAACTCATTTAATTTTTGGATAAAAACAATAATAAATGTATGAAATTCATTTTTTGTAGAATCGAGGTCTAACCTTGTTTTTCTTGCATAATGTGATGTCATCTTACGTGAGCAGTTTGAGGTTACTTTTCCCACTAAATAAATTTTTGAGGATTTTAATGCTTAAAATGATGATAGATTGATCGGTCGATCTTTTTTCCAATATAAACAGTATTAGGTTTCGAATGTCAATGAAAAAAAAAGGAACAATTTAAATAAAAATATACATGTTTGTGTATGATTCATCTCCTCGAATAGAGAAAATTGATTATATGCTCTAAGTTCGGAATGTCATGTGTGGCATAATGAAAGAAGACTGATGTGTGAACGACAATATCGAATATGACTTGTGGTCATAGATATACTTCAAACTATACTAAAACAATTCATTATTAGATTACTTTTATTAATTAACGAGACTTGTTTTTTAGAAACAATATTTTTGAAATTTAATATATCTTGTCAATAATTTAACTTGTATGAATAAGGATAATAGTAGAATAACCCACTTGCATTGTAAGAGTGTGAAAAGAAGAGCAACTGACCATGTTTATTTGTCATTGGAGAATGTAGGGTCTATATCCATATGTTATGACGGTTCTTTTTTGTTTGCTAATGGCCATTGGGAATTATTTATATATATATATATATATATATATATATATATATATATATATATTTGTAGTTAGTTATTTGGGCACCTTGTTTACAAAACTTTCTCAGTGGTCTGATAATGACAAATAACTGGTGAACTACAATTATTTAATTTGGTTTTCGGTTATTTTTCAAACATCTCGTTCAATGATTTGGTTGGGAGCTTGCTTGGACTTGGTATTTTAAGAGAGATAAAATAAGATGGGTGGAACGAGACCAATCACAAATTTAGAAATATATATTTTTAAAATAAACACATATGGATTAATAACAAAAAAATTTCGTATTTAAATAGACATAAATAAAATTTTAGAAGAACATCTTTAGTAAAATAAATAATTAATATAAAAAAATTAAATTTTAAAATAAACATATGTCCAACATTGAATTGTACATAGATCGCAACTCAGACCAACATCTATGGGCCATTATCAAATAAGTTGCCATCAAAGTTAAGCAAAAGGTAAAAGCCGAATTTGTCTTTTTACAAATTTTCTTTTAAAAAACAGATCACGTATATGGACAAAATTCTCAAAATGTGACATTGTTTAGGTTACAGAAGAATAATTTTACAGAACATATGGAAAACAAATTCGTATAAGAAATAACGAAGTGTGGATTTAGACCATGCTCTCAACAATGTTGCAGTAGCTCACTCGCTTTCATAATCTGCTTCGTCGCCGAAACTGAAGACCGAAGCATCGGCCGCCATAGCTCTGATATCACTTGCGCCCGTCAATTCCGCACTGTTGTTAGATAAGCTCTTGGTTTTTTACAGCTAGCTTCGATGGATTGCTTGATGTTACAGGTCCGAATGTGGCAGCCGGTTGAGTTGGCTTACTTGTTGATGCCCCTGATTCCTCTTCCTGCGCTGTCTGAGAATATGTCATCGCCGTCTTCGGTCCTTGAAGCCTTCCTTTGTTTCGAATTCGCTTCGACGACTCGGTCCTTGACATAACTCGAGTTACCCTTGGTACCTTTGTTTGCAGAATCTGATTTAGGATTCGCCTTTAGCGTGCTGTCGTAGTCTACCATTACCAATTCAATATTGAATCCATGATATGGCACATTTATCTACAGATCAAAGGTAACAAATCACTACGAAACAAGATGTCTGAAATGAAGAGGAGACCCCTTTCACATACTAGCTGGCATTATCTTCTTTGTAAAGTGTTTACCTTATCGAAACCATCGAGATCCGAGGCGTTGAGCATCGTTCTGTTCTATATCTTTTCTGAATTTAACCAACTGGAAAGGAAAGAAGAAGGAAAAAGGTATCAGCCGTATGGAACTATTATTTACTTCTTAAACAGATTTTTGTCACACTAAATGTCCATGAAGAAAACATATTCCTAGAGGCATTAGCTTTCATTTTAATTAAGGAGTACAAAAAGGAACTATTATTTACTTCTTAAACAGATTTTTACCTCTAAGAATCCCAAAAGCCCCGAGCTTAGATCACCAGCAGGAAACCCCATAGCAATTATATTCTCAGTGGTATAAGTCAAATCCAAATCATACTCTCCCTCCTGTATAACATGCATTAAAAAAGTCATTTCATAATATCCAAAACTAAGATAGCAGTGATTGATGTCAGATGTTTTGATTAAAAACATACCACGAATAACACAGGATACCTGGTATCTTCTTATGTTTTGCGAGACTATATGGCGTGCTTTGACCTGCACAGCCTTCACTGCACTCAAAGATGAATCAACTATACCCTTTGTAAATGATTCAAGAGCAGTTTGTGTTCCAGTAGAGGTATGTTCTGCATGAGTATCTGGTGGTAGAGTCATCGATTGCAACCGCAGTCCAGGGCCACTGGTGAGTCGTGCAAAAGGCGAAGACCCTGCATTTCCAGCTTGAGATTCCTGAGGTGGCGGTGTAGGCTGTGGTAAATTCAAAATTCTTGCCCAAGAAGACATGCCAGTGGAGGGCAAATTAGATGGTGGGGGTTCCGGTGAGGTAATTGTTTTCACAGTGACAGTAGATGCATTCTCACCAGCCTTTGGAGGTTCAATGTCATAAGCTTTGACAGGAGGTTCCACAGTGGTGGTCATTGAATGACTCTTCATATCATTAATATTAGCTGGCCTTTCAACATTAGTATCAATTTCAGCAGAGGTTTCAACATCAGAAGCTTTAGTTTGAGATTGAGAAGAGGAATCAGCAGATTCTGAGTTCCTTCTACAACTCAAATGTTACACCAGTAATCTGAACAAAGCACGGAACTCTAAAATTATGAGTAAAAATCGCATAATCTAAGCATCAATGAGTTGCAATGTCGATTCAAGCAGTCAATCCAAAACTAAACCAAGAAAGAAGCACGCTGTTTGTTTACTGAACCAAAACTATTCCGAGCAATGAAGAAAAAATTAATGGAAACAAAGAAGTTTGAAATCCTCTGAAACAGATACAATTGTTTTCTTTTCTTTATATTTATAAATTTGATGAATCGCTACTTTTGCATTGCTCTTGGGAAACCAAGATTTCAAATTCAAAATGTAATTGTTTTCTTTTACATGTACAAATCTAAGCACCAGCACATCCTAATTTGACGATTAATTGAAATGCAATTTGTAAAAGATTAGATCTGTAAACAAAGATTGAATAGCTTTAAACAAGCAAAATCCAAAAATGTTCGTTAATTTCGCATTAACAAATGCAATTAAGGTTAGCGGCATTTTGATTTTGTAAAATAAAACTTTACCGGAAGTCGGATCCTTAGCTGGAATATGCGCTGCAATTGCTGAAGATTAACAGATCTTCAACTGTTTATCTGATTTGATTTGCTTGCATCCAAGCTCATGCCCGCAATTGAAATTTGATGATACTAATAATGATAGATTAACGATTCAGTAAATTTGATGATACCAAGTATTATGAAGCAGAACATATCTACAAACATGATGAAGTTCTTGTAGGGTGAACATAACATTTGAAACCCCAAAGTGAAAACAAAGATAAACAGTTCATGCATTAATAAACTATGACATTAGGCAGGGGCTTGTCTAGATGAACATTCTCTTAGAATGAAGCATCTTCGACGATTTCTGAATCTGCAACCTCGCGAACAAGATTTTTGGTGGATGGCAAACCGGCTACGACATCGGCTTCGATACCGCACTGGTCTACTCCCCTTATGCTTTTGAAGTAACCATCCTGTTCCGAGAAATTCGATAGTCAATATTTAAGCATTGTAAAGATGGGTTTTAAATGAATATGGAGACAAAGTTGGATGGAGAACATACATCACCCCAGCCTATGTTCCACTGGTTTGCAAGAAGCTGCAATGGAGGACAAGGTAAATATCGAAATATTAACCCGAATCGGTATATGATTCTAAGATATTAGGCCAAAGATAAAAGCCATTCAAACATACCCAGTAATCTTCTCCGTCATCTGAAGTTCCCCATCCAATCAGCTTAACTGCATGGCCTCCCATAATGCTGCCCGTCACATGTTTGTAAACTCCCAACTTGTAGTGAGCGAAATCCTACGAAAATCACGAAGAACCTATGGATATCAAACTATGTTGCTTGACCTCTTTTATTTACTTGAAATTCTTGCATGGGATCCATGCATAAGTAATAGTTTCAAAGCCAATCAAATCACTTTGAAATTGGTCATCAAGAGAAGCAGGAAACTTGATAAGAAAAGCATCGAGTTCATTCTTTACCTCATAAACAGTGAAGGAGAACTCAACCGGTCCATTCCGATAAATCTCTTCCATGATATCTGCTGGATTTGAGTTGATCCTATACGCACCGACACTGTAGTGTTTCGATTGCGTCCAGAGAAGGTTTCCATTAACACATTTTTTCACATATTTAGGAGTCGGAAATGCAGGCTTGCAGCCAGGGTGAGAACAACCAATGTCATCAAAGTATGGATCACACTGCAAGATGAAGAATACACGTTTAAAGGGTAAATTAAGGTAAGCTGTAAGCCTGTAATCCTAGTACTAAATTAGGTTAGATGTCCAGGTCTCTAATACAGAGATATCACCAGTTTTTTAATGGAACAATCTTATCATTTGATGTTTAGTTCGGGTAATCGTTTTTGTTTTGATCTTATATCTATATCCATTACTCACAAACAAGACCGAGTAACATAGTTTCCCGACATTATGCTTGCAGAAATCAATACCTTTTCAGTGACAACACCATTTTGCTCAAAGTATCTCCATGCAGAGATTGGATACCCTCCATCGCAACCATCGCCACATAGAAAGCCACAGCAAGCAACGGCATCATTAGCGGACAGAGATATGTTCTGTAATGAGATTGGACCCAATAATTTTGTGGTTCGTTTGTAGATGCAGTCAGATTTATTCGTATCTTTATTTTGTTTGAGCATTGGTTAGGTTTTTTAACATTTTCCTTTTATGATCACTGTGTAATATAGTTGACTAGTTTTTGTATCAATAATTATAGGAAAATGTACAAATTATAATTTAATTTACGTTTACAGTTATGCTTATAAATATTCATTGTAATTCTAGATATTTTTTATTTTTAATAAAACTAACGGTTTTTTATAAAAAAAATAAAATTTTTAAAAGTAATTTAAAATAATTATAAGTTAATATATGTTTATATTGATGGCTCAGATTTTATCTAATCCCCAAATTTTACTTTAGTGGACCTTCCTCGTGTGTAGAGCCAAAACAAAAGTCTATTTGCAAGAATATTCTTGATACATAATCAGTTATCCCACTGTAAGTGGAGGGGTTGAGAGATGGCGATGCAGACCTCATGATTGGCTTCATTTTAGGGTCAAATACAAGATTTCTTCAATGATAATGTTTGGTGGGGGAACCCCTTTTTTGGTTGGATTCTTTCAACTTTAATTAATTATTAAATCTTTAATTGTATCGAACAAATATTATTATGATCAATTGCGATTAGTAAATTAACAGAAAAATAGTAGTTTTTATATGAATCTAATGTGTGTAAATCCATATTCATATTGTTTATTATTTAATATGAACAACTAATAGCATAGGCGGATGCACTAAACCCCACAAGGGTCAAATATATCCTATTATTTTTAAAAAATAATTTAATTTAATTGAATGTATTAAAGAAAAAGAAAAAAGAAAATTTTGCATACCCATTGATTTTTAAAAAATAAAAATAAAATTTCAAACCCTATTTTTAAATTTCGAGATCCATAACCTACCAATAGTCCATTAAAATAAGATCAAATTATTTTTGTATAGATAAAAAAAAGGCAAGATTTGATATCAAAATCAACTTATGACATTGATATTTGGTCAAATATCTGCTGTCGTATGAACCATCCATTATGATCCCTCATACTTTGTTATTTTCCTTTAGTGGAAGCTAAATGTGCACCAGCTTTCTTAATCTAAACAGCAGCACTATAGTGCATTCACTGCTGTCGCGTAAATTATTATTTAATGAGTTCTAAGTTCTTCAAATTAATCTTTTGTGTAAAGTCCTCCGACTATAGAATACTACTTTATTTAGTCTATTAACTATTATAAGTTACAAAATAATCTATCGACTATAGGGAGTTGATTTGTTTAGTCTTTCGACTATTAAAAATTACAAAATGATCACTTGACTATTCATTAGTTTCCTAATTGCAAAAGTATTGGTCTTACACACCTATGTATTGCTGACGATCTCCTTGTGTTTACTAAGGGAAGTATTGAAGTTGTCTTGGTTGTTGAGCGTATCCTGGATTTTTTTCTATAAGATGGTTGGACTTCAGATGAATGCCTCAAAAAGCGACCTTTTTTATGTTGGGATTGGTCCTTCGAATTTGCGAAGTATGGTTGAGCTTACTGAGTTTGGAGTTAGCACTCTCCCAGTAAGGTACTTAGGAGTTCCTCTCGTTTCGAGGTGCCTTTCTTATTTGGATTGTGAGAGTTTGATTGATAAAATTGTAAGGAGAATTTGTAGTTAGTCATCAAAGTGTTTATCATTTGCAAGAAGGTTGCAACTTATCCAAGCTGTGATCTTTAATATCCAAAATGTTTAGAGCAGAGTTTTCCTTTTGCCTTCTAAAGTCTTAAACCGTATTGAAGGGATTTGTAATACTTTTCTTTGGAAAGGTTCGGGTGGTGTCTCCGCTAGGGCTGCTTGGGTCAGTTGGGAGAAAGTCTGTTATTCAAAATGTGAGGGAAGGCTTGAGATTAAAATTATCCTTGTCTGGAACAGAGCCTATATGTCTGTGGATCTTGTTTGCGCAAACTGGTTCTCTTTGGGTGGCCTGGATTCAAAGGTATATTTTGAAGGGTTGTTCCCTTTGGCATGTTACTCTGAAAAGCAGTGATATTTGGGCTTGGAAGAAGATTTTGAAGTTAAGGGAAGATTTTGTGCTTGTTGATTCTTTGGATGGGGGTTTCCAAGCGAGGAAAGTTTGGGATGTAGTTAGGCGCAAAAAGGACAGGGTTCCTCTGTTTAAAGTCCTATGGGGGTTTGGCTATTCCTCGACATTCGTTTATTGCTTAGCTTGTGCTCCTGGGTCGCTTGCCGACTAAGACAAGAATTTTACCTTGGGGGTCTTTTGTGTAATTCTGAAGATGAGTCTAAAGATCACCTTTTTGTCGAGTGTACGTTGTCCGGACAGATTTGGGGGGGAAATTCTTAGTGGTTGTTTTGTTAGTGTGTCCATGAGTGGTTGGGTGGATATGGTGAATTGGGTGCAAAACATGGTCAGGGTAAGTCATTAAAGGCTACGATTATTTGGCTAGCTTGGTGTGGCTACCTTTATTATGTCTAGCAGGAGCGAAATGGCAGATTGTATGGTGTTAGACCTCGGCAAGTTGAGAGGATCCTCTTTCAGATTAAAAGTGTTGTTAGTGGGAGGCTTAGGGGATGCTCCAAAGTTACTGCCTCATCTTTTGGTTTTGCTGCAGAATGGGGACTTCTATGATTCTTTATTTTTTTGGTTTTATACTAATGAGTTAGGGGTGTTGGTTTATTTGTTTTGTTTGTAAAGTTGTATAGGTGGTTGCTTTTGGATGAATAATTTTTTCATTTATAAAAAAAACTATTCATTATGTTTTAAACATATCCTTTGTCATTAAAAATTTAACGATCGTCTTAGTTGGACATTAACATGTTGACTAAGAATGATAGTCATTTGCGATTATGAAATCGGATTTTATCATATCTCAATCAGCATATTAACGTACAACTCAGATTACTCTCAAAATTTCAACAAAAAAAGACGAGTTTGGAACATAATTAATAGTTATGTGACTATTTTGTAATTTTGAATAATCAAGGAACTCAATAAAGCATTATCCTATAATCAGGGAACCATTTGTGTACTTTATCCTAATTTTTTTAATGTAAGCTCTAAGTTTATTTTGTATTCCATGGTGGATCCGTTTTTGTCCATCTTAAAATTGAAATTTTATTTGATTAATTATTTATTTTGTTAATCTTGTTATTCCAAATTTTTATTTATGTTAGTTTGTTTTGTGTTGTTAATATATGTATGTTCATCTTAAAAAATATATTTGAATCTATCATTGTTCGATAAAATTCTTAAATTAAGCAAAATCAATTTGATTATTTAATGAACGAAAAAAAATGTTGACTATTACGATGCTGATCTAGTAATTTACGGTGTTAACGTCTAACATGACAGTCCACATTATTAATATGATAATCCATAGTGCTAATGACATATAGCAATCTCAAGGGTTTCTAAGCCTGCACGGTTAATCATTTTCTAATCTCGCTTAATTCAAGCCACAAAGCAACATTTCAGCACTATCAAAGGTCAAGGATCCAGCTCTACATTTCCAGTACTTGATTATTGCAATTAATGCTGCACCGTTGATTCATGTTTATGAATAGTTTAATCCCTTGCACTATAAATACCCATCGAAGCGCAGTGAACTCGGTACTTGATTGAATTCTCTCGTATAGATAGATACATATTCAAAGTTATTTTCCTGCTTGATCATGGAATTTAGCCCCATGCATAACTATGCTGTTTTTGTTCTTGCAGTGATTGTTTGCAGCCATTTGGTTTTCTATGTCAATGGAAGACAAATGATATCAGTGGTCATCGGCGACAAAGATGATCATTACCGTCGACTGAATGTTGAACAACTATTGCCGCCCTCCATACCAGCTAAAACCTCACGTTTCGAAGACGATTTTCGGCCATATTCGCCGGGGAACACTTTCGAAGAAGATGACGGAGACGATAACGAAGGAACACCGGGAAGTTCTAGCTCCGTTAATGGCAAGCATTCATCACAAGATTTCAAACGTACGAGTCCAGGGCACAGTCCTGGTGTAGGTCATGCCTTTGTAAACAGGGATGTTTATGAGAAAAATGACTAGGTTTTTTTTAATAGTGAAGTTCAGCTGTAAGAAAAATAATTGCTCCTGCTGGTTTGGTGTTTGTAACTACTACTAGTTATTTTTTTATGCATGTGCCACGTACTGTACTATTTGCAACGTTTTCTTTAATCATCTTAATAATATATATATATATACATACTTATATCTAATGTATTTAATTCATTTTGGTTGCGCTTCCGATTTTTAAGATTTGTTTTGGTTAATTCGTATCGATCTACTACGTATATTTAATTTTGATATATGAGTTTGTTAGTAAGAATTGTTTACATTCACAAGAATTCTAACTCGAAATCTTGTATAAGTGATATCAAACTGTTTAACACTAACCGGTTGGTATTTACTCTTTTTTTTTTTAATTCATTGTTTTACGGCAAACCTACCCAACTACTTTTCGGTTCTACGTGCCGTCCATCGTCGAATCATGATCAGCCAGGCAGAAGACAAAGTTGCAGAAGCCAACGGGGGGGGGGGGGATGCTCGGTTTCTTTATCAAGGCAACATGCGTGAATAACGCCGACGGGGATTCTGACAGCGGAGCCGAGTTGTCCAACACTTGCCGTTAGTTAATGATTCTCCGTTAAGATTATTTCTTTTGCTCAGTTCGCCGTTGTAAACAATAGGTTGATTTGTTATAAATTAATAACTAATTAAATTATTATTTTTAAAACATCATTCGAAAAAAATGCTTAAAAGTCAATAGCCATTTATATATTTATAATATATTATTTTAATTTTGTAAATAATTTTACCTTAAATTTCTATTCTTAGACATTAAGGAACTACCTCGTTTTATTTTTTTTTCTTTAGTCTATTTTCACCGAATCTCCCTACAAAAGTACCATTCTACGAATTCTCAAAATTGCCCCTAGTGGACTTCTAGACGAGGCGAGGACAACAATGGACCAAAACACTGAGCTCTTACCTTGATTGACGAGCCTCCTCCGGTGTGGTTAGGCTCGAGCCCCAATCCACCAACGCGATTTTCCTTTTTTGCGCTCGGTCAACAACTGCAATGGATCCTATCTGGCAACCCGCCGATCGGTGCAAGCAAAATTAAACCAAGGGTAAAACGGATAATTCACACCTCCAAAATATTACTTTGGGCAAGTTAATGTGCATTCGAGGTCTGCCATGGTCCGGCATTTATTGATTACTATGATTTTATTATCAATGCTCTTTTTTCAAAACCTAATGTCTTAGAATTTCCCAAAACTTTATTTTTTTAAATTCCAATTTCACCCATAAGTATTTTTTACCCTTAAAATTGTATTTAAAATATTTTGGATAAATTATTTCAAGGGTTATTATATTATAGAGTTATTTCTATTTTAATTATTAAAAAATAACTTTAAGTCATTAGATTTTAAATTTATTTTAATTAAGCCATTGACTGTTGATTATTGAGTCAATAATAAGTAAATTGTTTTTTCTGAAATTAAAATCAAGACTCAGTTTAACTAATAGTATAATATTAAACAAAATTGTTATCGAATAAAATTAGGACTAAATTGAATTACCATATCAGGAAGTTATGTAAATTTATATAATAACATAATAAATTTAATTAAATTATTTTTAATTAAAATTAAGACTAAAATAATAGAATGTACAAGTAATTAGGACTAATATATTATTGTATAAATTTAGTCGATTAACATCAATAATTTCGTTTACGGTTAATAATTGATGGCTTGATTGAAATCAAACTGAAATTTTAATGGTCTAATTGATAAATTTTTATGTTTACTAGTTAAAATAGAACCAACCCTAAAATTTGTGACCTCCAAGGTTGTTTGTCCAAATGGCTTGTATTCAATTATCCCTTTCTACCTCGAGAATCTAATTAGAATCATCTGTACGACGGCGTTTCAAGGACTTGAATCTGATGGACAAGACGGTAATTTGGAGTCTTTTATTTTTCTCCGGCGTGCTTCTGTTCTAAGCTTTATATGTATATTTTTTGGCTGGCATTGAAATTAAGGAAAACAAATTCCCTAAAATTTCGGCCGATATCTCTTTTCAGATGATTTTCTTCTTTGCTAAAAAATGGAGTCCAAAACCCTAACGATCATCGGAGCTGGAAAACAGCTGCTCTCCATGCTCAACTCTCATCGGTAACTTTTGTTTTTTAGTCACTCGCGAACTTTCGTTCCCATTTTCTCGCGCTTTCTATCTTTCCAAGCACAGCTGATTCTAGTTCTCTTATCAGTTGTATCGCTTATTTCTTTTAGAACTTGGGAGAACTATATTGCTTCCTTTTTTTAAAAGCTTTTTTGAACTTCTGATTTGCTTATTTGGTTAAAAAACAGTACTTACTGTCTGTTTTTAGCTGATGATTTTTATTAAATTAACTAAAACGAGTTGTTCTGGTGAAAAAGACGTCGTTTTAAACTACTTTACATTTTATTGACTATTGAGAGCTTTTTGATGTATGAATTCTTTCAATTTCTTGCCAAGTTTTCGTTTTCATAACTTCTTCGAACTTGTATTAAGCTGAACTGGATGGGGTTTGCTGATGATGTGAAAGTGTTTCTGTGATGTTTTCTATAAATATATAAATTAGACATGTACCTCTGCCGGCGTATTTTATTAGATTTCTTAAGACCTTGTTTATTTATTACTTTAGACATTATCGAAGTTGAAAAAATAGTTTAAAAGAACGAAAACGGCTCTAAGCATGCCTCTTTCTATTCTTCAGATTGTGTAAACTGTTCTGAAATTGAGTTTGTTACTTGTTTTCCAATCATTTTCAATGAAGAGTAAAAGGGGGGGTAGGGGGTTAACAGCTTAGTTGCTTATATTTAGCTGTTAATAAACTCTTTTTCTGTTTTTTTTCTACTAAGCATTTTACTTGGTGGTTTCTTTTCAGGGAAATGTGTCATCCAGTTAAAGCATTTCAATTTTTCTTGGTTCTGTCATGTACCCTTTTTTGCTTAATTACATGTGAACCATGTGCTGTGAATGGGATGCCAAAAACAGACGAACTAGATGGGTGTGAAAAATATGGAGATACTCAATATGTTGGTTTTCAAGGAACTACTATCAGTGATTCACATCCGGGCTATGATGCAGGAACTTCTATGACAAGCTTAAGTGCTGAGAGTGTATGCACTGATTCTTATTTGTTCTGTTTTCCTTCTACATTGCCTGGATTTATGACTGAAGAAACTACGATTGAAGTAGGTGGTTTAGAAGTTTCTAGGGCTCAGTCTGATAGTGTTTCATCTTATGTAGAACAAAGTAACCTTAGGAGGCAGGTAACTGGAAGAAGTTGGTTGTCTAACCATGGTATGTTTAAATTATTAAATGGCCAGACGGTTTCATGTTCTTTATATTCAAGAGACAGTACCCATGAGTTTTTGTCAATTCATACCGAGGGTGCTAATCAAAATGATATTTCTTCATGTAGACAACCTTTACTAAGTCGGAAGAGTACAAGTATTAAGATGAAAAAGAACAAAAAGATAACAAAATTAGGTTCTTTGGACAGTTTATCTTCGCCTAATGTAGAGATAAATCCTCCTATATTGGATTGGGGCCGGAAATTTTTATTTTTCCCTTCAGTGGCTTACTTGACAGTAGCAAATACATGCAATGATAGCATTTTACGGATTCATGAACCGTTCAGTACCAATAAACAGTTCTATCCCTGCAATTTTAGTGAGATTTCGCTTGGACCTGGCGAAGTAGCTTCAGTATGTTTTGTTTTTTTACCTAGATGGGTGGGCTTGTCATCAGCTCACCTTATCTTGCAGACAAGCACTGGTGGCTTCCTGGTTCAGGCTAAGGGGTTTGCTGTCGAGTCCCCTTATGAAATTCAACCATTAGTAAGCCTGGATATTCCTTCTAGTGGGCAGTTGAATAAGAACTTGTCTTTGTTCAATCCTTTTGATGAAACCCTCTATGTGGAAGAAATAACTTCATGGATGTCAGTTTCTCTTGGGAACTCTACCCATCATACTGAAGCTGTTTGTAGTATGGAAAACTTCAAGGGCAATAATGTGGAAAGCTTACTTGGTGCTGAAGATTGGTTGGTCATGAACGGTGGCAAAAATGGTTTTCCACTTATGTTTATGAGGCCAAGCAGGAAGTGGGAGATTAATCCTCAAATCAGTGAGACCATCATAGAGATTGATTTATCCCTTGAATCAAAAGGAAAATTCTTTGGTGCTTTCTGCATGCAGTTGCAGAGGTCTTCTCAAGATTTGTCTGATATAGTTATGGTTCCTCTTGAAGTTGATTTGGGTAGGAAGGCATCCTATGATGACCCTGCAAGTTCTCTTTCAGTTTCTCTTGAAGCTCTGGTGCCGTATGATGGCAGTGAAACTGTTTTTGTGGCCATCTCTTTGAAAAATTCTGCTCCTTATGTTCTGAGTTTTCTTAAGATTGATGAAGATGCAGATGCAGGTGCCAAAGTTTTCCACATCAAATACATGGAAGGGTTGCTTCTCTACCCTGGTGCTGTTACGCAGATTGCTGCAACTGCTTGCACTAAACTACCAGTTGAAATTCCTGATTCTTCATCTGAAGTATCCAATACGATCAACAGTTGTAAATTGCATTTAATGACAAATGAGTCTATTAGCCCTCAGATTGATGTCCTTTGTGAGGATATAATCCATATTTGTGTGGAGCATCAGAAAAAATTATCCATGGCAAATGAACGTTGGTCTTATAAGGTTAAAACTGGCAACACAAGGGCAGAATTCTTGAGTAATGGCATGCAACTTGCTTCTTGGGCACAGGTTTGCTTATTTTAATGACAATGTCATAATTTGAACCATCAAAATTGTTTCTTCTTTCTATATGTTTTGTTTATCATTCTGGTGATTGATGCTCCATTCCTCTTTTATTCACTTAAAACTATCCCTTCTTGCACATGTTGTGGAACCTTTATATTGTGCAGATATGATATGTATCAGGATTGCTTCTTTATTAGGAATACAAGTAAGATCATAATATTGTTACCTACCGTTAAATGAGGATTGCTCCTTGGTCCATTTGGAATTGTTTATTGCCTGTATATGTTTATTATCATGCTTAAGCTCTCGTTATTCACATAGTAATTAATTATACTAGATCAATGTTCATGATATAACTAAGGTCATGCTACTGACTATATGTTGGTGTTGCAGACGGCAGAAGTGGATGAATTGGTACTTGGCAACTGGAAATCTCAGGGTACCACAGGTGGCATGTCAGTGCTTGGGGATCACGAGGTTCTGTTTCCAATGGTTCAAGTTGGAAGTCAATGCTCCAAGTGGATCACTGTGAAAAATCCTAGCACACAGCCAGTTGTAATGCAGCTCATTCTTAACTCGGGAGAAATTGTTGATGAATGTAGGAGCGAAGATGTGTTTATGATGCCCCTTTCTGGTAGCCTGGCTCACAATTCATCTACAATACCAATGAGACATGGGTTCTCTATAGGTGAGAGTGCAACGATAGAGGCCTTTGTTCATCCTAATAGTAGAGCATCTTTTGGGCCGATATTGTTTCACCCTTCAAATCGATGTGGGTGGACAAGTTCTGCACTGATAAGGAACAACCTTTCTGGTGTTGAGTGGTTATCTTTGAGGGGATATGGCGGGTCTATTTCTCTAGTCCTGTTTGAGGGCTCAGCGCCTATCAAGAGTGTAGAATTTAACCTTAGCTTTCCAACTTCTCTAAACATCTCATCCCCGCAAATGTTTTTTCACATGGAAGAGACTACTTATGCATGTTCTCAGCCATTATCAAAAGAGCTTTATGCCAAGAATACCGGAGATTTGCCACTTGAGGTAAGAAGCATTGAGGTTTCTGGGACAGAGGGTGTAGTAGATGGTTTTACGGTGCATGGTTGTAAAGGTTTCTTTCTTGAACCTGGAGAGTCAACAAAGCTTTTGATTTCATACCAGCCAGATTTTTCAGCAGCTTTAGTACATAGAGATCTTGAACTGGTTTCGAGTACTGGCATTTTTGTCATACCCATGAAGGCAGCGCTGCCTCTGCATATGCTTAATCTTTGTAGGAAATCAGTGTTCTGGATGAGGCTAAAGAGATTCTTTTTCACAATTCTTCTTTCTGCTTTATTGTTTCTCATGTTCTGTCTCATTTTTCACGGAGCAATGATCTTGAGTCCCCAAGATTACTTTTACAAGAGTGAGAAGAACAGGATCAGTACAATCCCGGCTGGAGGAGAATCTTCTTTTGTCGATCGCGATCAGAGAAACGGTAAGTTCTCTGTGTCAGCTGCACCGGACAGTTTGTTAAGTTCTGTTGAGGATACTAAATCTTTGAAGGAGCCATCTAATGGTAGATTCCCATATGGTCATCATGTTAGGGGAAACCAAGAGCCGCTAACTAATCAGAATGCAAAACGAACTTCTGAAAATGAAAGGGATGTTAACAGTTTCTTAGATCCTCAGAGGGAGATTTCATTGTCATCTTTTCCTTCAAAATCTGTGGTGGCTGGAAATCCTGATCCAAAGGAATCACCTCAAACTGGTAATCTTACTATTCGAATCGGGAAAGAAAAGGGAAGAAGTCGAAGGAAAAGGAAAGGTGGATTTAAAGAATTGATTGAAGTTTCAAGTAGTCAAAGTGGAAACTCCACACCTTCATCCCCCCTCTCCCCGATAACATCTGTAACACCGAATCGCACATGGCTACTCCATTCCGATGTGGAGCAATCTCTCGAGTCTAGGAATTCTCTTACGCATTTGGCTGACCAAATCCGCGAGAAGGGTAAAGTTCCTCAACCCATCACCAAAGCAAATGTATTGGGAGCTAAAGTTTCCATGGAGCATGGTAGCAGCAACTGGTATTCTTCGGCACAAAAGCAGGTAATACCAAGGAAAGTTGTTTTAAAACCAGTTCTCTCGCACTCTGCTACTTTTCCTTGTGCTAGTATGCCGAGCTCCTCTTCTCCTTTGGCTTCAACATCCGTAATTGCTCCTTGCGTTCGAGCTCCGGGGTCCAAACTGTCTGACCATAAAAACTTAAAAGCAGAAAGAAAGGGTAGGGTTGGAGATGAATATACTTATGACATTTGGGGGGACCATTTTTCTGGACTCCATTTGAGGGGTAGATCAAGGGATGATGTTGCAGTGAATTCCAGCATTATTTCAGAAAATAACTCTGATAGTTTCTTTGTAAGGGGTCCACAAACCCTCATGAACAAATCTCAACCATGTTCTGTCAATCAAGATGGGTAATGGATAAATAATTTAGATAAATCTTACATGTCTCGCATCACTAAAGTTCATTTCTTTCTTTATGTTAGAAAGGTCTAACCCACCGTATGCATACGTTCATATGCATGCATCTTCTTCCATGTGCACACAGATGTCACCTTGGCATATATTTCAGGTTGCATGTTCAAGTATATTTAAAGGTATATATTAATTTAAAACAAGGCCATTGAATTTACTTTCAAAAGTAGTGAGTAAACAATGAAAGAAAAGTTTTAGATATTCTCAAAATACTCCTTTGAAACAGAAAATTAGATCCTTCGTAAAGGAAGAATGTGTCCTATATGATTTCTGAAATTATATTTCTAGCAGAGACTGTAACAGCGCAAGTAATCAAAGATGCTCTCAGTGCAGTCATAACAGCAAGAACAACTGCCGAAAACAAAAACAGAGAGGATCAAAGAGGTATAATTGAATTACAGAAGGAAAACTGAAAAAAGAGAAAAAGGGCATGTACCATTCATCAACAACTTTGTCTTGTTCATCTTCTTCAACCTGGAAACTCTTGGTGGAAGTCTATGGACTGTGTCGCAGGTGGTTCCATTTTTCTTATTTTGAGCAGACGATGGTTTTGTCTGGGAATTCTGTGATTTTCTAGAGCGTCTTAATCTTGGGGACTTTATGTGGAAAGCAGAAACCGAAAGAGAAAGCTAGAACAATGAAGATAAAATGTGCGTTTACTTGTTCACGTGATTGCAATTGGCTCAGAGTTGAAAATGAGTCTGAATTGAAGGTGGATTCATCACTAACTG
Organism: Hibiscus syriacus; assembly: GCF_006381635.1. Classification (NCBI taxonomy): domain Eukaryota; kingdom Viridiplantae; phylum Streptophyta; class Magnoliopsida; order Malvales; family Malvaceae; genus Hibiscus; species Hibiscus syriacus. Next base: position 1,376,939 of record NW_024062784.1, on the reverse strand, counting down.
AAAAGGAGAAGGCGTAAATCCCAGCCATTGAATCGATCCAACGGTGGAAAACATGACACAAATACCTTCGTCTTACATTAACAAATAACTTGGCTATTTAATTTGAGAATCTCCCGTTTCTTTAGAGGGTAAATTAGGCATTTAATATCTAAACTAAATAAAAAAACTAAAACTATACCTAAAGTTAAGGTATGTTTCATTTTAGTAGCCCGTCGTTAATTCATTTTAGTAGTCCGTTCAAAATTTAGCGTTAAATTTTGAAAATAAAATAAAAATTTAGGTACTAAAACGGATTAAAACTGATAGTTTAGATACTAAACGTAATAAATTTGTAACAAAGAGATACTAAAATAAAATGAAAAACTAAATGTAAGATATGATTTAAAAAAAAAATCAAAGTTCAAGTACTAAAACGGATAAAAATTGATAGTTTATGTATTAAATGTGTATTTTACCCTTCTTTATATCCCTATGATTCTGTTATTAGAGTGAAAGCAATTTAGCCTATTATACACAACATATAATTTTCCAACTAAAATTTAGACGACTTATATGTATATCATATAATTTTCCAATTTTTGTTAAAAACTTGCACTATTATACACAATTGGTTGCTGCATTGGATTTGAAATAGTACAAACTAAAACCAAGACGGCCCAATCTTTGAGTAAACAATTCGCCGATAAAACGCAGGATCAAGAGGATCCGAGCCAACCCAGATCAGGCTATGTATATACGGTTAACTTTAGCCTTCTAAAAGTCAACTATTTTGGACTCATGGGGACTAAACATGAAAAAAGAAAAGAGCTTTTCTCTATTTTTGGAAGCTCTAAAAAATACAACTCCAGCAAAAACTAAATCCTACTTATTATGCCCTGTGCCTGGATTGATTGCTTCCAGGATGGAAATGAGCATTTAGTGACGGTTGATTCGGTAGCTCGGGAGCTTTTACTTCGGCTCTCCATGGCCACAATTTAAAAACGGCATCCTCCGAGGTGTTGATCGCGATGCTCGAGAGCTTTGCCTTGTACACGGACGACCTCGGAAAAATAAATATACACTGTTCTGTTTTCCTTTCTGCATTTCTCATCTGAGAATATGGCTCTTCTTAGACTCCTGGTTGATAGCCCTACTAAAAGGGCTGGGGTGATGGGAACTTTGACCCGAGCCTGGAGGAGACAAGCTGGGAAGGGTCTTGAGGGTCGAACAAGGAGAACTACGTGCAGTCACTCTTAACTCGGAACTCTGGTAATGAGATCGTTGTGTAGTCTCTCTGGAGAAAAAGAAACAATGCGTGAAGCTGGAGCTGACAGTCCAAGAAAATGGGATAAGCCGAAGGCAATGCAAAAAGTTAACTCTTACCTCTCAGGAGTTGCAGTTTTCGAACTTCGTGGGCTTTGTTGCACAGGCACTTTATCCGGTTTGAATTCAGATCGCTCTCTAGGACTAAGGGGCATGTCCTGCATGTATATATATTAAATAAGTTGGTAAATAAACGATTAGATGTCAGCCGACAACATGAGGGGAAGTATTCTTATTTACCGTGGACTTTAGCCCATTAGAAGAAGATGAGGCACCCGACCGAGGTGAGCATCTTACAAAACGGTGCTCTAGCAGCATGCTTGCAGTCGGTCTCTTTGCGGGATTCCTTCTGAAGCAACAGCGTAGGAAATCCTTCCCTTCGGGCGATAATGTTTCGGGAATGGGAGGGGTATCCTTCATCACTTTAAACATGGCCGCAGCCTACATTAACAAAGAGAAAAAGGTGACATGTTTTGGTTTTCTCCAATGTTCGGAAAGATTAATAGAGTAAATTAAGATACATCAGGTGCTTACCCCTTCATACTCACTCCACGGTGCTTTACCGGTGAGCATTTCGATGATCGTACAACCCAAACTCCAAATGTCAACAGCTAGAGCAAGATCAGAACTATTATCTTTCTGCATCACGGCTTGCATAAGCTGCAGTGAAACGAATGATGTCAGTAAGTATAAAATACAGACAGAAACCCGTTGATATGTTACAAGATAGTACCTCTGGAGCCATCCAGTACGGACTTCCCTTCAAAGATAGATCAGCTCTTTGTCCGCTAAGCTGTGCAACAAACGGGTCCAAAATTATTCAAAGCTGAATCATAAATCCGACAACTAACTAAGACCTTCAAGCAAGATTTATAGGAGGAACAATACGTAATGGAAGACAATACAGCATTATCAGAAGAAAAGAGGACTATATGAACTCACATGTTTGGACATGCCAAAGTCAGCAAGCTTGACAACTCCGGATGCATCAACAAGCAAATTAGCCCCTTTAATATCTCTGAATAGAACAGGTAAACAAGCATATTCACGCAAAACTACTACAATAGGAGGTTCACTTCCTCCCCTGAAACCAGAAATCAGGATACAGTGCTTTGTACCTGTGGATTGTCATCGTGCTATGGAGGTAAGCCAACCCGGAAAGAATATGGCGAGTGAAATTCCGGACAACAGATTCTGTTATTGCACCACAGTGATCACGAACATATTTATTAATCGAACCAGGATGAACATATTCCAGATATATGTAGAACTTGTCTTCAACCTTCATATGCATAATTCGAATGCCTTAATAGAATTCCATAAGATAATAATTGGAGTAAGAAGGGGTGAAATATTAAACACGCGATTCGCATGTTACTTACTGTTTCACTACCATAATACTGAACTATGTTTGGATGCCTAAGCTGGCTAAGAACCTTAATCTCCTGCAATTAAATTAAAAATTAAGGAGGGTGGAAAAAAAAAAGAAACGCACTTGGTAATCATTTAATCTGCACTCCTCCCTCTTCAGAGTGAAGAAAAACCTGCTCTAGTTGCTTTATAGACTCTGCGGATTTTGGGTCATCGGGAAATATCTCAACTTCCTTCATTGCACACAAAGCTCCAGTTTCTCTGTCAAAAAGAAGCCCTTTTAGCATTTAGATAGGAAGAGCAGAGGAAACAAATGTATATAGAACTTGCATACCTATTACTGGCGACATAAACGCTTCCAAATGTACCACGTCCGATAAGCTTGCCTTTTTTCCATTGACAATTCATCGGCAACGGTTCTGGTTTAGTTGGAACTTGGGGAATGGGAGCTAATGGTGAAGCCATGGCTGCTCCGGGTGGAAGAGGTAAGGGATGGACAATAGGGCAATTACTTTCAGGTCGGGATGACGAGAACTCACGTGAATGCTCCTGATGTCTTGGTGAAGGAGGTCCACTTTGGCTTCCATATGTTCGACGAGGACTTATATTTGGACTGTGAAGAGGAGTATTATCGGTACTAAACATGGTGCAATCATAGAACGCTGGGGGAGGAAATCCCGCCATATCTAATGTCGGCATCTCTGGTGCAGACCAGACTTGTTTGCCTGTAGGAGGAGCAATGTAGTTCGGAAACATGTTACCGGTACTCATTCTGTGTGGACTAAATGGACTCGCAGGGGCACTCCTAATAGGAACATTCACCCTAAACTCATCCTGTGAACTATCCCCTCGATTCACTTGTTGATGTAACATCTTAAGGGATGATCTTATGTTCCAATTCTCCACCATCTTCCTCAAGTTACGATACGCGAACATACTGTCATTCGAGAAATCATCGAACTTTCAATCAACAGAATCCATAAAATGAAGTTACCAGAATGCCAATACCGGCTCTAAAGTACGCATGAAGATATCAATTTATCAAGAACAAACCCATCAATGAAAAAGCTTTGAAGTTTCAGATTGAGCATTCAGATTATCAGTTAAATAACATTGCAATTATGAATCAATCATCCAATAGATCATAATTTGTTCTCAAAGTTACCAAAAATGAATAATTGAATATCAATCTCCTTAACAAAAATTGCAAAATCTTATTTAAAATTTCAAGCTAAATATTAGTTAAAACTAATAATTGAGAAGAAGAAAAGAACACCTTGAATTGGAAGGGGTTCCTTCTGCTTTTTCTCTATCCCTATCCTCTAAACCTCTACTATATCCAACCTCAGTCGGCGACGACAACCTTTGCTCGCCGTCTCCTTCAGGAACCGGAAGCGGAAGCGGAAGCGGCAACGGCGAGAATAGTGTCCTCGAAGTAGGAGTCGGAGACGACGACAATGGAGAATCGAAACTGGCGGACGGCGGAGACGACACCAGCTCCCGGTCGCTGAGACGCGTCAGCTTAGGTCCTGCAATGCGAAAACCCAAGTAATTGTGACGGAAACTGTGGCGTTGCTTGTGATTACGCTTCCGATAGCTACTATTATCTTGAGAATACTTCCCCGAAGAAGCCGCAGGCGCGGAGGCGATGGTAGAAGAAGAAGGCGACGACGAAGAAGAAGAAGAAAGAGAAGAAAATGAAATATTCTGAAGCCAACTCATGGCTTGCAATCATTCCAAAAACAAAAGATAAATCAAGTAGAAAAATTTTCCCGAAGAAAAATGAATCAGAAATGCAATATTCCAAGGAAAATCCAAAAAAGAAAATGTTTAAAAAAAAACAAAGTTCGGATTTGAACGCAGTTCTGGTTTGGAAGTATGGATGCCGGGAATTCAGTTTTCTTATTGTTCTGTCTGAAAAAACCTCACAAAACAACACGCTTTACAACAGAAGCTTTTTGTTTTGCTTTTAAATAGGTCAAAAAAGTCTTTTTCTTTTAAGATAAAAGTCTTTTCTTTAGTTAATGTTTTATTTTCTCAAAATTTTAATATTTTTTTATTGAATTTAACAATTATTCAAAAATTCATTTTAATATAATTATTTATATATTTTACTCAATGATAATGTACGTATATTTTCAGTTACTTTGAATGGCGTAAATTTTCGATATAAGAACAAGTTGATGGATTTTGTTATTTCAACGTGAAAATACTGACGTGGCAATAGTTTTTTTTTTCAGTAAAAAAATTTATTTTACGAAATTATGAAAATGTTGATTCTATAACAATTTGTAACGGAGGTTTGTTGGATTTTCTTTAATGAAAGTGGTTTATTGGTTATTGGTTTATATTGTAATATAATAAATAATAAAATCATAAAATAACCCAGCATTTTGCAGTGTTACATAAGCAAATTATATATATGTTGTAATTACATATAGTTCGATGCATGCTAATAAAATTATATTAATATAATAAGCTCGAGAAAGAAATGAAAATTGTCATTTTATAATGTGAAAATGGACCCTTTTCCCAACTTATTTGAAGAAGGATCATTTAATTTAACTTAGTTGGGGGAGACTCATTCCAAAGGGTCCTTTGTATGATATTGGATAAGATAAATTAAATTTAAAATAGATGAATCGAACAAAATTTAATTATTTTTATTATTAAAAATATTATTTTTATTATTAAAAATATTATTTTTATTATTAAAAATATTATTTTTAATATTAAAAATATTATTTTTATACCAACCATATAAAAAGAAGGAAGAAATGGATGAACCGACTTGGTCCTACTGCCTTATAATCTTCGATTTAAAAAAAAATACTTTTTTTTCTTCAAGGCCTAGTCGAGGGGGGAAATCTGTGAGCTGGAGGGTTCAAGACCGAGTCACACTCTACTTTGAGCAAGGTCAACGGTCAAACTTTCAAATGGCCTTTGGCTCTGCTCTTTTGGGACGCGTCGCCATTTCTTTGACTCATTGATGATGCAAATAGGGACATCAATTTCACGATGGTTTTTGATTTGATTGGATTCGGTCGATTTTTAAAAAAAATCAAAATTAGATCGAGTTGAGTTAGATTTTTTTAAATAGTGAAGTTGAGTTGAAACAAGTTGAGATAGAGGGTGAAAAAATTACGATCTAACTTGAGGATAATAATATAATTTTTTTAAAAAATTTATTATTATTTAATTAAATTCTTATTTTATATCGGATCCGGCTGGATCAAGTCAAATTTATACTCTAAAAAATTAGGTCGGATTGAGTCGGGTCGGGTCAGATCAGATGTAGGATATAACATTTACGGGCCGAGTTAGATTTAGGTGAATGATACATATTTTCGAATCGAGTCAGATTAAATTTAAACAGAAGATACATATTTTCAAATCGGATAGGATTGACAAAAAAACCGACTTGTTTCCATCTCTATGTGCAAATGTATTGCATAGGCAGCCCTCAATTTACCAAAAATTAATATATGTTCTATTATTTGTAAATTTACATCATTTTTATTGTGATTTTATATTATATTTATATGATTTTTTTGAATCGATGTTTATATGAATTTTAATATTTAATAATGAAATCAATCAAATAAGTTGAATACCATAAATTTAAATATGATTTTTAGATATAGAATAATAATTCGGATTTTAAAATTTATGACATATTAAACATTTATTTTTCTATGTTGCTATATCGGTATCCCAGAAATGGACAAAAGGGTGCAGCCAAAATAGAACACACGTAACCCCACGTCAAAAACCCTATTTATTGTAGGGTAAATTATACCATTCCTCACTAAGCTTTATTTTCTCTTCTATTTTACTCACTGTACTTTTAATTTTTCTAATTTACTCACTGAACTTTCGAATTGTTTCTGTTTTGATCGCTCTGAATTATTTTATTATTATTATAATATGACTTGACATTTTTTATTATCTAATATAAAAATAATTTTAAATATAAAATAAAAACAAAAGGTGATCAGACGCTATTGTCGACCGCTGTCAATTGTCGTAGATGGTGGTCTTTCAGTCCCAAATTTCATGCATTGCTTTGCCACGACACCTTGAGTCTGAGTTCAACCTTTATTTTGTCAGAATTGTTACTAAGTCCACGAATTAGATATCAAAAGTAATGAAGTCAAAATGTTTCAGTTGAGATTTACGGGGTTTGAGATATTTTTTGATGAAACAACCACCATATTCGAACTCAGGAGGTCGAGGTAAACCTACACATAAAATTTGAGACCGAAAGATCATCATCTACATCGGTCGACGACAACCGACGATGGCGTCTGGCCACCTTTTTATTTTAAATTTATATTTTAAATTATTTTATATTAATAACAACTAAAATATCACGTCATACGAAAACAATAACAAAATAATTTAAAGTGATTAAAATAAAAGCAATGCAAAATTTCAGCAAGTAAATTAAAAAAACTGAAAACATAATAAGTAAAATAAGAGAGAGAGAGAAAATTAAGTGAGGAATAGTATATTTTACCCTTTATCATATGAGTAAAATACAACAAAGATATACATTTATTGAATTATTATAAAATAATCATTATTTTTTTATAATTTTTAAATCTATCAAAGATGCACATCCATTATAACATTACAAAGATCATTTTATAATATTTTAATTTATTTACTGACTATTTTATAAAAACATAAAAGTCTAGTGATTAAAAAACAGTTTCAACAGTGTTAAGTGATCTCTAGTGTAGTTTACCCTTATGATATTGACCAGCACGGTAAGGATTCTGGTATCTGGATGTCATCATCAAAACCTATTAAAAGACCGAACAATATTTAATCTGGGATATACTATTGGATACGAGGAGAATCGTTGCAACATAACGTAATCTCCCCAAGACAAAGCTGAAGACCGGAGATGCAAGAAACAGTCATAATTGCTTCCAAACTGACCAAAAGAAACTCAAAATAAACAAGTAGCGACCGGTTCCAAAGGTCGAGAAAATGAGATTGCCGACATGTTTGGGGCAGAGGAAAGTCGTTAAGAAAGAAAATGGAAGGAATAACAGGAAAATATTGGTCTTGATTTTAACTCGACCAAAACCAGTCATGGGTTGCCGACATCTTCTGCTGCTGGTTTGCAAGAATCTTGTTATCTCACATTATGAATTTATATTTTAAATGATTGATTGATTGAGGATATTTCTTTTAATAATTTGAAAGGACTATAAGATACGGGATTGTTTTCGGAAAGGCGGATTAATATACGGTGTTACGGGATACATTAAAAAATATTTGATAAATTCGATTTAGCGCTACCGGAAATATCGAGTAATAATAATGTAATAGGTGGAAATTATGAAGAAATATTAAAAAATTCTGCAACCGGCAAACTTAGTTTGTCGGTTTGTGTCGATACTTTATAAAAATATATTGATCTATAAAAATATAACAGGTTAAAAAATGACAAAACCGATCTATAAATGACAAAACAGGTAAAGCGCTACCGGATATATTGAAAGTGTCGATACTTTATAAAAATATATTGATCATAACAATATAAAAAGTAAAAAAATGACAAAAACAATCTATAAATGACAACAGATAAAGCGTTACCGGATATATTGAAAGTGTCGATACTTTATAAAAATGTATCGATCCATAACAATAAAACATGTAAAAAAATGACAAAACCGTTCTATAAATGAAAAAACAAGTAAAGCGCTACCGGATATGTTGATAGTGTCGATACTTTATAAAAATGTATTGATCCATAACAATAAAACAGGTAAAAAAAAATGATAAATCCGGTCTATAAATGGCAAAACAGGTAAAGCGCTACCAGATATGTTGATAGTGTCAATACTTTATTATAAGTATATACACTTTTGGAATTTAAAAGAGAATAAGTTATAGCGCTAATAAAGTGTCGATACTTTATAAAAATGTATCGATTCATAAGAATATAACATGTAAAAATATGACAAAACCGATCTCAAAATGACAAAACCGGTAAAGAGCTACCAGATATGTTGATAGTGTCGATACTTTATTATAAGTATCGACACTTTTGGAATATTTAAAAAAAGAAGTTATAGCGTCAATAAAGTGTCGATACTTTATAAAAATGTATCGATCCATAACAATATAACAGGTAAAAATATGACAAAATCGATCTCGAAATGACAAAACCGGTAGTAAAAAAGTGTGCTTGTGTAATCATTTTTATTTCAGAATTTTTATTTTTTAATACAAAAAGTTGGATATTTTAAACAAAACCCAGTAAGAATATAACAAAAACTTTGCAATAACAAAAGAATAACATTAGGAAACCCACCATATTATCAGTTTCTCAAAGAATAAAACCGGTCTAAATTTACAATGTTATCGGTTTAAATATATCTGTTTAGTTAGAAAATATGTCAATATAAGCGCTACCTATTACATTATATAAACGCTACCTAATATATTATTGTACTTGATAATATTTCCGGTTAAATGATATAATATAACCGGTCTAAATTTTAACCGGTCACTTGTTTAACAGGTCACGCCGTTTTTAGCCGTTTTTTAGGCGCCGCAGAGTAGAATCACCCATAAGATGCTATTTGTTTATAACTTTATTAATCTCGATTACGTATATACATTTTACAGATACAACTATTCAAATACATAATTTCTAAGAATAGTGACATTTTTTTTTTATCGAGAGTTCAAAACTATTCAACAGGTTTAATATTATCGAGAGTTTAAGACTATTCAATAGGTTTGAATATGAACAATTAACCTTTACAACATGGGGAGATTAATCTATCATATATATTGTCAAATATAGTCCATTTGTTATTTTATCTTATTCTCTTCATTGATTCGATCGTTTGAGAATAAAAAATAAAGTTGATGCAAAGAACATATGCAGATGCAAAGCTCAACCAAATTATTTGGTTTATGTTTATGCCAAACTTAAACAGGTATCTCATCGTCTTCAGCATCTATACTGTCACCGTCGGCACTCATGAGGGGACCTTGCGGAGAATCGGACCGCGATTTCATGAGATCAGTGCCCTGTTTTTTGAGCAGAAGAATCCTCCAGCTTTCGGACATGGAGTCTGTATTTCTGTACATAAACCAAAATTCACAAATAAAATCAATAATTCACAAATAAGACGAGAGCCAAACGACTAGCCTGCGAATGGCTTTTCACTTCATCATTAGCGAGACCATCGACTCGCATCAGTTGTTTGATCTGCTTGGGTGTTGCCGCTGTGGAACACAGACATGATTCCATGAAATTGAGATCTAAAAGTTTAGTTTTTTCGATCAAAGTTGACAAATTCAAATTTGTAAAAGCCTAACCTTGAGAGCCTCCAAGCTCCTCAAGAGCCAAGAAACGGAAGCAATTGTGCAGCCACCATTAGCCAAATCAAAACCGGGGCTCATAAGAGGCAGTTCTGGAACCATGTCTGGTTTCTTCTTGTGACCGCCATCGTTTTCTTCCCTTCATCCATTCCTTTACGCTGATTTTCTTCAACCTTCAACCTCTCAATCCCTAAAACCCCAACAAAAATCAAATTAAATCCAACAAAAAAAAGGAAAAAGTGATTTAAAAAGTGTATAAAAAGGTTTTAAAAAAAGTACCATCTTTCAAGAGAAGCATGCAAAGGGGAAGTTCACGTTTAAAACAGTTGATTTTCTTCATCTCGTCTTCCAATCTTCGAACAAAATCACTAATCTTGGATGATCCCTGGAACCCATCTTCGATCTTGGAAACTTGTTCGACAAATTCGGATATGGTTTTTGGAACATAGACAAATTCGGATATCGTTGAAGGATACTCTATCCGATGTGACCCATTCATCTTTGAAAAAGCCGTAGGACCGTTAGACATTTTAGGCTCAATTTTTTTAACCATTGAAGTTTTCTTCAACGTAACTAATTGATTAGGAAATCGATTGGGACTAAATTGAAAGTTGAAAACTTCGACCGAAATTTTCAGAAAACCATCCCTATTAGTTTTGCAGTTACTTTTAGAGTTAACATTAAGTTTCCTTTTGTCACTACGTTCTAATGAGGTAAAAGGATAATCACAATCCCAATTAATAAAAGAAAATAAACTTGGTTTTTTAATACTACTCTCGATTTGATCATATAATGGTGCAACACTTATTCATTCTTCCATGTCTGATTTATTTTTAAAACTCTCATCTTTCAATGGAACAATATTAAATTCGTCACTTCTGATATATTATTTAAAACATCATCCTTTAATGATCGGCTATGCATTCCTTCTCATTTTATTGAATTACCATCTATTATTGAACTTTTAACATTACTTGGTGTTAATATGCTCACTAATTTCCTAAATTGGCCATTTAGTATTTCAAACTGTCATCTTAAATTTTCGAATTGGCCATGCATTATAGCAAATTCCTTTTCAATTTTTTGCATCGATTGAAAGAGTGTCTTGAACTTGTGATAACTCAGAAAAGTTCTAATCTTATCCTGATGGATAATTTCAATTTTTCCTATATGTATATAAAATAAATAAAAAATAAAAAAATAATCTTAAAAAAAATAAAAAAATATATCGACAAAACAAATGCATCACAAATATTAAAAATTCAGTTATTTATAATGAAAGTACATAGTTCTTGGTCTTGTCCGAACTCATGTCGATATGACGCTTACACTCCGTCATCTTAACTTGTTTTTGAGGGTGTTAAGTCTAAATCCATCATCTACGTAAAAAAATAAAGTTTAATGTAACACCTATATCCCGTATACGAATACAAATGTCACATCACTTTAAAAATTGTTTACTCATTTCGAAAAGCCTTTAAAATTTTGTTACAAACTTAATTCCACATAAATAAACATAATAAATAAGTGTTCATTAAAACATATTACAAAATATTTTTGTTAAATTTAATTACATGTTAAACAAGTTTCCAAAATGATTGCTATTGTCCTAATGTTACTGTTGAGTCAACCTTAGTGGATGATATCTGCTGCTACGGCTGCACTCCTTACTTGATTATTCTCAGTTGTTACTTACGCGTGAAAACAAACACGTTAAGTAATTACTTAGTGAATCATAATATTGTAAAGTAACCTTTATGTGTAGATAAGTACGTCATATTATTGAATTCACATCGAATTGTATATTCTTTATGGATTTTATATTCCTTCTCAGTTGAACTATATTCCATTCATTTTTATAATACACCACTATGCATTTCAGGTATAGCATACATTTATGATGATAATGCACCCATATGCATTTCAGCTATGGCATCCTTTTATGCCAATAATGTACCCTTATGCATTATTCTTTTATGTCGATAATGCACTCATATGCATTTCATCTATGACATCCTTTCATGCCAATAATGCACCCATATGCATTTCAGCTATGACATCCTTTCATGCCAATAATGCACCCATATGCATTTCAGCTATGACATCATTTCATGCTAATAATACACCCGTATGCATTATTCTTTTATTCATTTGTTCTAGAGTAGTTCATACTTTAAAACTCATTCATAATATTCTTTCCCTACATTAAATAAAATTAGTAATTAATGTTTAATGTAAACCATACTTTAAAATTTAAACATTCTAATTAGACTTATGGCATATTGTCTTTAAATAGATTGCATCCAATAAATGTACTCACCTGACTTGCCTTGCTTAGATATCTGAAATGTAAAAATGATTACTCCGGAAATTGGCCTTTGCTTTTTGCTTTACTCGACTCGGGAGTTTGATTTCGATCTATTCCATATTCATTAAATACATGTATAATATCAATTGTTAGTATATTTCATAACAATCATACTTAACCATTAATCAAAAGTACCTATTATTAACTTTTCCACAACAATCTTAGCCTTTCATAAAATTTCTAGGTCCTGGGTATCGATACCCCTACCATGGTGTCGATACTACCATATTATGGTACCAATACCTTCCCATGGTATTGATACCATTTTTGCATTTTGTTTTAAAATGGTATTGATACATTCCATTTGGTATTGATACTCCCTCTTCGGTATCGATACTGATTGAATCAGTATCGATACTATGCAGCTGATTTATATCATTTTAGCCTATAGTATCGGTATTGTTCTATCAGTACCGATACTCGTACCTAGATTTTTTAGTTTTTAACCCGATTGTTACACAAATGAGGTCAAATTTTGTTAGGATTACCTCCCATAATGCTACCAAAATTTATATCTTGTTTTTAAACTCATCCAATGTTTCTAATCTCTCATTTAGTTCTTTAACAAGTCAAATCTACCAATAAACATCAATAAACACTCCTATATTAACATATCATTTCAAAACCCATTTTCTAAAATCCCCATTATTTCCCTTATCTCCTCATTTTAATCCCATCAAAGCCTTCCTTATGCATACATATCACTTAACGTTACAAAAGCAACCCATAATTTAAAGGAAACACTAGCTAATGGAAATTTACCTTATGTTAGAGAGGAGAGTAAATCAACTTGAAGAAGAAGAAGAAGAAGAAGTGTAGGAATGTCTTACTTTCCTCTTTCTTCCTATTTAAAACCCCTAATCTATTTTTAAATTCATTTATGTCTTAAAAGAATAAAGTGCCCTCTTAACTTATCTATTAATACAAATTTGTCTAAACACTATTCCAAATCATCTTTCTCATCTTTTACCATTTATTCAATTTAATCTTAAATTTTTAAATCTTTTCGATATAGTCTCTGGTCTGCTATTTGGGATATTACATTTAAGGCTGAACCAAACGAATCAAGCATACCGTACCAATACTCTACATGAGTGTATCGATACACTAATTAAGAGGAATTCAGAAAAACAAAAAAGAATTATGGTACGATACACTACCGGTACCGATACATGTCTGCTCAAGTATTGTGCCAGTTTAGCGGTACACCCTTCACGGTTTGAAAATTGCGAATCAGGAATTGGATTGAAAAAAACCGGTTTCATTGTAAAAATTAAGGTGAAATTATTCTAATTTGGGCTCTAGGAAGGGAGTTTTGGAAATCAATTAAGGAATTTGGGTTATACAATTGGAAAAATTTTAAAATTAGGGTTAGGGTTAAGGTTAGGGTTTATAAAATATGTGATTGGGAAAAAAAAATGAGAGGGTGAAGTCTCACACCGACAACCACGACCACTGCCGGTGAAGGCGCTGACAGTTGGTCATCCACCACCCTCTGGTAACGGCTTGGAAGAAACACCAAGTTTGAATCAAAATAAAATTATTCTAGCTTACCTTAATGGGTTGGTTGCGCAATCGGTGGTGAACGACGTCCACGTCGGGAGGGATGAACAACAACGATTCAATCGAAGGAGAAAGACGAAATTGACGATGAAGACGAGAAAATCACATATTTAAAAAATAGGGTTTATAATTAAAAATTACTATTTAAACTAATCATTAAAAAATATTAAAAACAATTTAATTAAAATATAATTATACGTTAAATATTTTATAATTTAATTTATCAGTGTTCATTATTAATGGTGGTTATCATAACTTGTCTAGCGCACAAGAATCATCCGGAAAATATAAATGCTTAATCAATAACCAAACAAACCAATAAAAATTATAGTTGTTAATTATTTGAAAAGTACGGCAGACTTAATGATCATAATTAATAATTTTTTTTATAAAGGTACATTTTATCTAGGGTTGTGTAAAAAAATTGATCCAATTAATTTGATTCGTTGATTGAATTTAAAGATTTAAATATCTGATTTGTTCTTTAATTTTTAGATAACTCGAATTGGGTATTCGAGGAAAAATGAATAATCGAATCAGGTATAGATCGTTGAAATTTCAATTTTAAATTATCTGAAAGTCAATTTTTTTTTTTTTAGTTTTTAGATGATTTTATTCTTACTCGACAGTTCCAACCTCAGCAACACCCCAATCTACCGCCCCGCCCCGCCCCACCCCAACGCCCCATCCTCCAGCCCCCACTCCATCCTCCAGCCTTCACCCCACCCCACCCCATCCTCCACCCCCAGCCGGCTTAAATATTTTTATTTTTATAACTTAATTTTTTTTATGTTAAGCTTATAAATAAGATTCTCAATATTTTTATTTTTATAACTTAATTTTTTTATGTTAAGCTTATAAAATATATTATATAAAGTTATAAAATTTTAATTTTTTATCAAATTAAAATTTATATTCAGATTGGATATCTGATTATTCGATTTGAAATTTTGAATATTCAATTTTCTAAATTTAATACAGATTATAATTTTAGTGATAAGAAATTTTTGGACAATCAGATAATATATTTGTGTCCCAAAATGCACACTCTTGATCTTTCTTAACATCTGATAATCACGATAATATATTCGTGTCCCAAAATGCACACTTGATTTTCCTTAACATCTGATAATCACGATGTTAACAGATTTGGGCTGTCGTTAAATAAAGGCCCTTGCAACAAACGAGTCAACTACAAACTAATCAAACGAATACAATGGCACGCTTTGTTCTAATCCATGGCATGTGTCATGGAGCTTGGTGTTGGTACAAGGTTGTCTCGCTGCTCAAATCAGCCGGCCACCGTGCCATACCGTTGGATCTGGGTTCCAGTGGCATCAACCCGAAGCAGATCAGCGAGCTGGATTCGGTGTGGGATTATGCGCAGCCTTTGATGGAATTCATGGCTTCTTTGCCTCAAGAGGAGAAGGTGATATTAGTGGGTCATAGCTTTGGTGGGGTAACCATTTCTTTAGCCATGGAAAGTTTCCCTATCAAAGTGCTGGCTGCTGTTTACATCACAGCTTTTATGCCCACTCATCGTTCTCCTATTGCAACTGCAGTAGCCGAGGTAAAAAAAAAAAATCATCACCATCTTGTATATATTTTTCATGTTTTAGTTGTTTTAACTTTGGTTTAATGTTGGAGGAAGTTAGTGCCTGAAAAGGACATCGGAGGAGCCGATCATGGATTTCCAGCAAACCTTCGATGATGGGTTTGAAAATCCACCAACTCGTGCCTTATTTGGACCAAAATTCATCGAGGCAAAGGTTTATCAACTCTCGCCAAAAGAGGTCGGTTTTTTCTTACAAATGGTTAAATCAAAAGTGGTTTTTTGTTGGTGTGTGCTAATGCCTCTTGATGTTTTGTATAGGACATAGAATTAGCCTTAACCTTGCAGAGACAAGGGAAGTGGTTCATCAAAGATTTGTCCGATGAATCTTTGCTATCGGAAGAGAAATTCGGATCCGTCGATCGGGTTTATATAGTTTGCGAAGATGATTTGCTGATGAAACATAGCTTGCAGAAATGGTACATCGAAAATAGTCCGACTGCTGATGTGAAATTCATAGCTGGTGCAGATCATATGCCCATGTTTTCCAAGCCACACGAGGTCTGCAAATTTCTCCAAGAAGTTGCTGCCAGATATAATTGATTCATCCACGAATGTTTCAATCGGTCAACTTTGTAATCGATGAACAAACAAGTGTCCACTACTCCAGATTCGTCTGGTTACCTCTTCCTATCATCTTTAGAAGATGGTTTCTATTGTGTACGACCCTTTTATTTGAATAAGTAAACAAGTGTTCGACACGAGTTGATTATTCTCACCGTCTACGTCATAAGAGATGAAACATAAATCGTCAATTTAGTCAACTTATCTTTTACGGTCAAGCACTGCATTAATTATATCCACACCGAACAAGGATAGCCAAAGAAAACAAAGCTTCTTATCCAATAATCACCAATAAAAACGCTGCCACTTTGTGAGCAAGCAACTAAGTCTAGCTACTGATCAGCCAAAGAAAAGGAGTAGAGATAGTGAGATCAAGGACAGTGAATTATGGCACACTTTGTTCTAATTCATGGTATGTGCAATGGAGCTTGGTGCTGGTACAAGGTTGTCTCGCTGCTCAAATCGGCCGGTCACCGTGCCACGCCGTTGGACCTCGGCGCCAGTGGAATCAACCCGAAGCAGATCACCGAGCTGGATTCTGTGTGGGATTATGCGCAGCCATTGATGGAATTCATGGCCTCTTTGCCTCAACACGAGAAGGTGATATTAGTGGGACATAGTTATGGTGGGGTTATCATTTCCTTAGCCATGGAAAGTTTCCCTACCAAAGTGTCGGCTGCTGTTTATCTCACAGCCTTGATGCCCAATCTTCATTCCCCTATTGCAACTGCAGTAGCCGAGGTAAAAATATGATCAACATGTTATGTATCTTTATCCGTATGTCGTGCTTTAGTTATTTTTTGTTCGGATTTAAAATTTCCGAGTCGAATTATGGAAATTAGTTCTTCAAAAGGGCTACGGGGGAGCCGAAAATGGATTCAGAGCTATGGTTTGATGATGGACCCGAAAATCCACCAACTCGTGCCTTGCCTGGACCAAAATATATCGCAGCAAACGTTTATCAACTCTCACCAAAAGAGGTCAGTTCTATTCGATTCGATTCGGTACGATTTCATAAGGGTTAATGATTAAACTGAGATGGTTTATGTTTTTGTGTTGGGAACTTATAGGACATAGAATTGGCCGCAACGTTGCTGAGACAAGGAAAGTTCTTCATGAAAGATTTGTGTATGGAATCTCTGCTAACGAAAGAGAAATTCGGTTCGATCGATGCGGTTTATATAGTATGCAAAGATGATTTGCCGATGAAAGAAAGCTTGCAGAAATGGTACATCGAAAACAGCACAGCAGTGGATGTGAAGTTCATAGATGGAGCTGATCATATGCCCATGTTTTCCAAGCCCCAGGAGGTCTGCAAATGTCTCCAACAAGTTGCTGAGAAATATGTTTGATTCATCAATCAAATATTGAGTTTTACTTTTGAGTTCAATTAGAGCAATGAACTGTTAATTTGATGCCTAAAATAATATCATTTTAGATATCAATATTTGTTGTCAAAACAACATTATTTTCTCTGTTATCACCGTATAATATAATTATTAAAATTAAAATCAAAGCTTATTGTTATAAAAATTGAAAGTTCAAATCAATATAGAAGTAGTATTTATTTGGTATAATTTAATCTAATTATAATAAATGGGCATTTAATTATCAAAATATTTTCCGAAACAATTGCTAGGGTTTTTCAACTCCAGCCTAAAAGACCAGCCCTACAATTAGATTTACATAACAAACCAATTAGATTCTTTTTTAACTTGTAAACCCCAGACTCTTGGTTTTGTGTCTTCGATCCTTACACAAACCCCAATTGTTTTCTCCCACAGTCGTCGACTCCAATGGCGGGAGAAGCAAGGCCGGCAGCCATCCCAGGCTTTTTCAAGGTTCTGGTCGGCGACTTCTCTAAGCTGCTGGTATATTGCATATCTCCAAATTTTCAACATGTTCATGCCTGTCAATTGTGATTTCTCTTCTATATACACCAACATTGTTATGTAATCTGAAAAAAATAAGAACTTTATTTTTTGGTTTCTTTAGCCCCAAGTTATCTGAAATCATATCATCATAATGATTAGTTTGAATTAGTTCGGGTTCGATTTTGTTTCTTTTTTTAGCGAATTCCACCTGCATTTGCCAAGTTCTTTGATCGAACACCATTGCCTCATAAGGTCAAGCTACAAGACTCTGAAGAAAATTGTTGGCAAGTTAATGCGGTGAGAATCGACAACTGTTCTTCAACAAGAGTTGTAATGCCTCGACACAAGTATTATGTCAGATACAAGTACACCTTTAAAGTATTATGCCTCGACACAAAGACATGCACAAGCAAAACTGAGAAGTGGATGGGTAGATTTTGCAATTGAAAATCATTTGGCAGTGGGTGATGTTTGTGTCTTTGAGCTGATTAACAGAGCTGAAAACATCCTAAGAGTCTATATATTTGGGCTTAATACGAACAACCAAAACAACATATAGTGCCATACATGAAGAATTGTCACGACTGTGTATTTTCGTATCCGTTATTTTGATATAAACATCATACAGTAATCAAACTGATCAGGAATTGGGTTATTATGAACAAGCATTCTGGGTTTGTTTCTTTACTTTTTTCTGTTTGTTTACCGAGAAAATGATTGAAAGGGACAGGCTTTTGCATCGAGATTTACGAAGCCCCAAGTTTTGGTAAGAAACAAGTGAAGTTGCCCATTGTTTTTCCCACTTAGCAATTAACATTTCTTGTCGTCGACTGCAACATCAGGGAAAGCTTTAAATAGTGCTTTTAGAATTTTCCCATTACGTTGTCGAAAGGTAATCCTCTCCATGTGTCAGACAATCAGTTTGAACCTTAAATATTATAAAACTCGTTCGTTATATATATATATATATATATAAAGTTAGCCCGCTCGTGGCCCCTGGTTTGGGGTGAATCAATGGAATTCTGAAACAATATCCATTAAACAAATCCAAAAAACGTCAAAACTTCCCACTGAATCTCAATTTAAGTCTGTCTATAACTGGCAGCCACTTCTGCTTCCTTGAACTCTCCGTCATATTCGATATCTCACTAAATCTCAGGTCCTCGTTACTTTGTTTCAGTTGTTCACCTTTAAAAAATGGAATTCTTGGCACCCAAAGCTCAGCCATATTTCTCAGTCACCGACGAGAAGATGAATAAGAAGGCAGAAGAACACGGTGAAACGAACAAGGTTGTCACCAGCCAGCTTCAGATAAGATCCTCAGCACGGTCGTCCCGTGCAGCGCTGGAGAAAGAGGTTGTTCTTAGGCGGATCCGCAACCACAAGTGCAAAAACAGGGTCAGGAGCGCTTTTCAGGCTTTGGTTGGCGGCGATGTCCAAGCTCAAGACAAGTGGATGGAACTGGGGGATGCTTTCACTTGCCCTTGAAGAAAGAAAAAACCCAGAAATTCATGGGATTTGTAAATGGCTTCAATGATTATCAGTTCATGTATGTTGGTGATGATGATGGAAGATTCTTAAGGTGGTACTCTCTTGTCTTGTTGAGAATGATTTAAACAGTATAATAAATGAAAAAAAGAACATGATAAAATCCTATCCAGCCTATGAAAAACAAAGGCAATTTAAAAATTGGAAATTCTTTCAACATTGCAGTTTCATTCTCATATCACCTTGTTCATCCCAATGAACAAACTTCATGATGTCTTGATCACCCATCTTTGGGATGACTACGCTTCATTTCTAGCCTAATTCTCCATTTTTTTTTCTGTGGGAACTGAGCTTCATAAAACCACATATATGTTATGTACAAAGATAATAAGGATGGTAAATTTGCTATAAATGCTTATTCTGTATGATATGCGCAGTTATTTGTTAATTCTGGACCGAACAAACCACATCCGATCATCGGTCTGATTCCGGAGTTCCTTCACTCAGAGTAACGAAATATCGAACACCATCGGCATTATCGTTCTGTTAGTCTACCAGTCTGGTCGCTTGTGCTTCACTTTGTCTAGCCTGTAGCCAAAAAGACTCGGTGCTGAAATATAACTGGCTCTGCAAGAACTTGGATAACTTCTGCTGTTTTTAATGTATTTTCATATGTATGAACGAACCAAATCATACTCTCATGATATAGTCCGGCTAATCGGATCAGTCATGACGATACTTAACCATCATGCTTGTAATTTAAGATGCAAATGACGTCTCTAAAGCAGTAAATGTTCATGATGAACGACAATTTCAGTCTCCAGCAATGCAGTTATTTGCAACTACGTGCCGTCCTGGTTTGGATTATTACATTAATCTAATCTGATGCTGATCCAAAGATTCCTAATACAAGTTGATGTATAATCCAGAAAATATAGCGAGAGTAATATAAGTTTTGTCATCTTCTGCATTATTTTTCAGATCAAAAACTTACATATTCACTGATAACAACAAATTTTACCTTTTCCATCAACTCCAAGTGACATTAGAGTTTAATACACTAATAAATAAGCTTGGCTTATAACTAGTTAGTTATCTATGGCGATTTCTTTCCTTTCTCATCAATGGCTATCCTTGCAAGCTCTGTTTTTCGTACTCAACTACTTCTTTGCTTCCTATATCAGAGCTCAGCCCTCGTCCGGCGATGGTGCCGAATTTTGGTGCTTGGAATCATCGACCCCATGCTCGACATACACCGCGTTTTTTGCTCAAGAACCGGACTTTTTGGAGCTTCGAAGCATCGCCAGTCTGTTCAGAACCAGCCCTGAAGAGATTGCAAGAGCTAGCAGCATGGTTTCTGATGATACTCGGTTGTTCCCAGGCCAACTATTGTTGGTACCTATAACCTGTGGTTGCACCATGAACCATTATTTTGCTAACATCACATATGATATCAAGCTTGGTGACACATACTACACAGTTTCGACCACTGTTTTCGAGTCTCTCACCAATTTCACTGAAGTGGAGCAAATGAATCCTTCTCTAGAGCCCAGGAATTTGCACCCCGGGGATGAAGTCGTGTTTCCTTTGTTCTGCAAGTGCCCTTCGAAGGCTGAATCGGAGAATGGAACCGAGTATTTTATTAGTTATGTCTGGCAACCGAAAGACAGTATTTGGAGTGTAAGTGACATGTTCAATGCATCAGCACCAGCTATCATTGATGAAAATAACTTAAATGGCTACCCAGATATTAGCTCGGCAGTGATTCCTCCACTGATGATCCCTGTGTCTGACTTGCCGGTTCTTTCGCAAACTCACCGAGGAAGCAAATCTAAACACCAGGAAATTCTCATAGTTGCTTTAAGCATAGTAGTCTGTTTGCTTATTTTAGCAGGTGTGGTAATACATGAGAGGAAGAAGATTTTTAAGCGCTATGGTTCGTCTCTGGAGAAGGCCGATTTGATTCCGGTGAAGGATCTTACAAGAAGTGAGAGTTTCCGGCCAAAGATCATGCAAGATAAGCTGCTTCAGGGAGTTTCAGGTTACCTAGGGAAGCCAATCATGTATGACGCTGATGTGATTATGAGGGAAACCATGAACCTTAATGAACATAGAAGAATCGGAGGATCGGTGTATAGGGCCACCATTGATGGGAAACTGTTAGCCATAAAGAAAACAAAGGAGGATATTACAAAGGAACTGAAGATTTTGAAGAAAGTAAATCATGCAAATCTGGTGAAGTTAATGGGTGTCTCAGCTGATTCAGAGGGAAACTGCTTCTTGGTTTATGAATATGCCGAAAATGGATCACTCGATAAGTGGTTGCATCCGAAAAGTTCATGTTCTTCGAGCTGTGTTGCGGTTCTCACTTGGAGCCAAAGGTTACATGTAGCACTGGATGTTGCCAATGGCCTGCAATACATGCACGAGCACACTCGACCAAACATCGTTCACCGGGATATCAGAACTAGCAATATACTTCTTGATTCCATGTTTAAGGCCAAAATTGCTAATTTCTCAGTTGCCGAAAGCGTTACAAATAGTATAATGCCGAAAATGGATGTTTTTGCATTTGGGGTTGTGCTGTTAGAGTTGCTTTCGGGTAAGAAAGCAATGGCAACAAAAGAAAATGGTGAGATTTCCATGTGGAAGAATGTAAGGGAAGTTCTGGAAATCGAAGAGAAAAGCGAGAAAAGGCTAAGAAAATGGATGGACCCAAACTTGCAGAACTTTTATCCCATTGATAGTGCTCTAAGCTTGGCAGTGTTGGCCATGGCTTGCACTCGAGAGGATCCCCTGGCTAGGCCAAGTATGGTGGAAATCGTCTTTAGCCTTTCCGTTCTTATTCAGTCATCTTTTGAAATACCGGAAGGCTCCTGGGGTTCAGAGATAGAAACAGAACTCGCTCAAGTCATTGATCCGGTCGTAGCTCGTTAAGTGTTGCAGAAAATCCATAGCTTCAGTTTATATGATAACCTATGTATGATCCTATTTTGTAATATAAAGTTTCAGCTCGGTTTTCAGTTTTGATGATGTATTGAACAATGTCTTATTCATGTGAATATAGATCAACAATACTTGACGATAAGCATATCCGCGTTGTGCTTTTGTTATTTTTCGTGATATGTCGTGTTCTAGTTATCCATGGTCCATATTATTATCCAATCAAATTGGATAGCAATGGAGCCATTGAAGATTTGAATTAACAACTCATACTCATTTATCTTACAGAAAGCAAGAAACAGAGGGAGCAAGAGATTGGGTAAAGAAGCCTATGAAATATGAAACAAGCAAACACAGAACAAATAGAAGTTAAATCAATAGCTCACAGCAGATGTTTGAGACCACGACATGTTGCTCGACGAATCCCAGCCAAAGAAGTCAGAATTTTCGACAACAACCGCACAATTTTGTCCATAGCAAGCCAACATTGATTTCGTCCATACTCATCTGTTTGATTCCTTGTTAGACAAGCACATACAAGAGGAACTTTAATTCTCATTCAAGGAATCGGACTCTGAGACTGATTCCTGGGCTGCTGATTTTGGATAGTTTGATAATGGTCACCAAAACACAAACAGTTGACCGGAACTATAACCAAGTCCGAACGTTGCCATCTCGGAAACCTCGTTTATATCAGCGATTTGAGATGGATCAGAAGACAACTCCGCCATCATCCTTGGAATGATTTTAGCTCAGCCATAAATATATGTAACGAAGAAAAAGTCAAAGTTCATTCTCATTGAGCTATAGGAGAGTAAAAACAGAAAAAAATCTTCTCCCTGTGACGCTTTTCAATTCCTTTTAAGTGGCAAGATACAATATTGTAAAGAAGAATAAGCAAGCTATACTAAACCAATAACTAAGACAATAACAACTACATTGACAATTCTCTAATCCTCTGGCTCTGCAGATTTCGGTTTGGGTAATTAAAATCGCAATTACGAGACACAGGATGGCAGGTACATTGTCATCTCGTAACATATCGGCCAGCCAATCGAGTGTAATGACGAACAGGATGAAAAGCGGAACTGTTATATACAACAAACAGAAAATCATTATCAGAAACGAGATGTAACACTTTGTCTGAAATCTTGTTTCAAACCTGGAAAGATTTCAGGAAAAAACAGATTCGAAGCGACAGCAAGAAATGCAATCCAGCAACCAAATTGCCCTCTGCATCATTATGTGAGAAATTGTAATGAAATATAAAAACTACAAAACATTAAAACCAATACTAATCAACGAGACGAGACTAATATTTGAATACTGCCGAGTACCTTACGAGTTTGAAGAGTACAGTTGGGAAACTAGCTAAGAGATATAACACTAGGAGGTTAGTCAGCAAGTGTGATCTCCTTCCTGTTTGGTTCATGAGTAATAAAATTCTGGGGAGAAAGCAAATAATATAAAAAACTGCTTGAACAAGGAAACAGATTAAACACAAGACTGAGGTGTTTGTTCATACACAATCCTGGAAATGGCTCATTATTGGAACTAAACGCCTTCTTATGGAAAACAGAAATCAAAGACAGTATTTTTCATTGGAGATGCCATTCAAATATGGTCTTTGTATATTGCACTCATGATGTTCGACCCCTACTCGAGTCCTTTTCCTAAGAGAAAATAATACGGATTTTATCACATACTACTTTCTTATCTAAGCATGTTCGAGGCATGCTTGACAATAATTAAATGATGAAGGCAACAGATCTAACAACTATTTTCTGGCAGTACTTAGAAGTTAGTTCTTCTGCAGTAAATAGAGTCTGTTTTCATGATTGTTTGGAGTGAAGTCAACAGATTGAATCGTCTTTGGATGTACGAGTCTCATAGCCTCTTGACCTCTTCTCTCAAAGAAGGTGCTGTGTGGGCAAGTCGATCAGAGTCAGAGCGGGGGGGGGGGGGATGTTCACAGTTGTTGTAGTACAACTTTTCATTTCCTGTTCGGTCTTTCAAAAAGTAGTCAGTTGCGGGATAAGTTTAGTCTTCTTTTTTCTTTTCCAAGAGATCGTGTTCTTGCTACTGCCCTGCCATAAGAGCATTGAGGCTGTCACAGGTCAACAACAAGGGGTTCGATTTCTAGTCCCCCTCTCAAGGTGTCTCATAGCTGCGTGGCAAGAACTCTCTCCTCTTGAGCTTCTGATTGACATACCGAGATTGATTCAATGAAAGTCCCTAGCGCAGTGAGACTTTGTATCGGCGAACCGAGGTTCTTCTGCAGTAAATACAGTCTGTTTTCATGATTGTTTATGTTATAGTTCTCCGACTATGGTTCATTTAAGCATTTCTCGAGTTCTCTCCAGTCGAGATGGACATAGTGAATGCACCCTATCCTACTATTTCAGCATTCCAAAAGCCTTCAAAACTCAACCTTTTTTTCTTAGCCTTGTTAGAATTTTAAACCTTTAACTCGTCAAAAGGCAGCAGATTTACAGAAATCCTATGCTAGAAGAGGAACCCAATAGGCATCAACAGATCGCCTATCACTAAAATTTACAGTACTTCGATCCTTTATATTATCCAGACTCAAAGATGAGTGTCGAATATAAATATGATAATGTGTAATTGAAACTTTCTATTAAAAAATCCAGCAAACAACAGCAGTTACACAGATTAACCTGCATAACTATTCATCTCTGACATCGGAAAGCAACCCAAAATGCGTTATCGTCTAGGATTGAAGAAAGCTAACTCATTTATATCAATCATAGAACCAAATTCAACATCTTTGAACCATTCAAGGAGGAGAGAAACAAAAAAGAAGCAAGAACTGGGTTAACTTACATAGCAAAAATGGTGCCACCCCATTGAAAAGCGGCTCGAGCCTGTGTAGACCCTATATCTGACTCTGCAAAACTGGAGTTCAATTTCATCTCCATATCTGCCAGTCCAAAAGTAAGCATTTTTCTTCTTCTTTTTTTCAGCCAAAATAATTTATAAAAAAATTTCAAAAGAATCTTTGGATTAAAGCTTTGGGAATACATTGCTGGATTTTGTCGCCTGGTTGGTTTGGGTTGTTGGGTCGGGATATCCAGAATCCAAAGTGTTTTTGTTTACACGCAGTAGTTCGTACAACATGTTCCACGTGGCAGATGTCTAGCCCTTGGATCTGGTTCTGGTTTCTTGTGCTGTGGAACCAAACTATTTATGGACATAATCATTCAATTCCGTATCTTTGTAGCGAAAAACCAAAAGGAAAATGAAAATTCAGTATAAAGCTTTTTTGTGATTAGGGATGTCTAAAGAAATATAGTTTAATATAAAGTTACGAAAAAACGCTATTAGAAATATTAATATCTTTTTAATATTTTCAGTAAAACGTTACTTAAAATGTTAATTTTTTCTACCGAAAATATTAATATCAGACGCTACCTAAAATGTTATTTTTCTACAGGAATTATTAATATTAAAAATATTCATTTTAGATAGTAAAATTAATATTTTCAATAAAAAATAACATTTTAAATAATACTTTACCGAAAATATTAAAAAATATTAACATTTACCGAAAATAACTTTATATTAAACGGCCATACAATAGAACTACCAAAGAGAACAAGCTGAAGCTGCCAACTGATAAATAACAAAGAGGACAAAACAAAGGGAAAAGGACAATGAGAAAAGGTCAAATCTTATAGAAGCTTACTTTTTACTGATTAAAAAATAATGACATGGCATATTCAATCAACAGTTATAGCTCGAATGATTAAAAAATCTATATAAATTCATCAATCTTATGTTTGATTTATGTTCAAATCTTAGGCATACATTATTCATCCAAAATGAAATACTTCAAGCCATTCTTTGCCATGTAGGTTGTTGACAATCCTCCATTGGAAACACTTCCTAGACATCATTGATCCAAAGCCTTCGACAATCAAATCATCCTTATGCCATAACTGGCAACTTTCCTTCAAAATGAGTATGCAAATAAAATAACGTATGCATTTCCGGTTATCGATCACGATAAAAATCGGTGGCAAAAAGGGTCATACCGTCAAACCATAGCTCTAAATTTGTGCTACGATTGCTATGTAGAATCGCAGGCTAAAATCTGGAAAGTTTGTCAAGACACTACATCCCTTACAAATAGGAGGTCACATATCTTTTCCTCGATAGGAATGGATTCGCGGAAATAAGCATCTTTCTGCAGGATTTTCTTCTCCTTCTGAAAGGTTTCTGCATTTGAGACTCTACCAAGTTTCTTGAGACCGGCTACTAGAACACAGTATGTGCCTAAAGAAGGATGAATCCCTTTCCTTTGCATTGTTTTGTATATTTTAAGCCCTTTATCTGCAGTTCCGGCAGCAAAGTAGATGCCAACCAAAGCAGTATAAGTGGCAACACATTTCTGATCATCCGGCAGTAAATCGAAGATCTTTGCAGCACAAGATGGCCTTCTAGCACATCCAAGCCGATAGATTAAGAGTGAAGCTAGATAAACTCCAAGAGAATGTCCGGCGCTAGTCATTTCCGTGACAATGTCCACTATATCATTAAACATGCTTGATCTTATTAAACAGCCTATCAAAGCAAGATAGGCCGTTCTCTCAAGTTCTATGCCTGTTTTCACACTAAATTTGAAGGCGAATAAAGCCCCATCCGGTCTATAACGATTACAATTTACATGTACGACAGCAGACATCATTTCTGAGTCCAATTGGATATTCTTATCCGACAACTCAGCCAGTAAACCATCAATGGCAAGAAGATTTTGCCTTTTCAAAAGAACCCAAACTAGTTCTCTGTCTAAACTTAAAGGGTCTTTGGAATCATTCCCTTTATACTCAATCACTCTTTCATTGCTAATACATTCAACACAGATATGAGGATGAACTTGCCTGAGTAGGGCATCACTCTCACCAGCAGCTCTGAGTGTTTCAAGAGCTATTAGAAATATGGGGTACCGGAGGACGATAAAATTTTCTTTCATGTACTGAAGGATTCGGATTATTGGCCACGTCTCCCCTGCTTTGCAACACTTCTCAACCAAAATATTGCATGCAGCTTTGTCGGGCTTAACTCCGGCTTCTTGCATTTTGTTAAAAATTTCAAGGGCTTCTTCATACTTGCCTGATACACAGAAAAAGAATAAACAACTTCCTTATAAGCATTACACTTGAGCAAAGACACTAGATGCAGCCAAAGCAATTAACATTAGCATTCGTCGGTCTTACAATGCCATGAAAGTGGTATAACTATGTATATGAACATCATTAAACAAAAAAAATGCATATGAACATTAGCGTTGATGAAGTGGCAACAAATTATAAACTCTAACAATGTAAATCCAAAACAGATGTGCATTTGTGTATCCCACTTAGACATTTCGACAAACAGAAAGACTGCAATACTCAAACGAGTCATTAGTTAACTTACCAGCCCCAAAAAGATACTCCATCAACACTGTATAAGTGTGACAATTAGGAGAAATCCCAGACTGAAGCATCTCCTTATAAACATCAGTACCTTCCTTGATTCTCTTATTATCAAACAAAACTTTCATATAAGCTGTATATGAAACAACAGTAGGGAAACATCTTTTACCTCTCATTTCCTCCCATGTTTCCATTGCCCCATCAAAATCTCCACTCTTCGAAAGCCAATACAAGCTCGAAGTATAAGTAACAACATCAATTTTCAAGCCCTTTTCTTGCATTTGCTGAAACAAATACTTCATCGACGAAACCCTCCCAGCTTCTCCAAAAATGTCGAGCATTGTCGTGTAAGTGAACTGGTCATGCTTAAAGCCTCTAACTTTATCGACCCAGTTGAAAAAGAGCCAAGCTTTTTCCATTGGTGGGTGGGTTTTGAGGACTTGGTTGACTGTAAAAGAGTCCCATTTGAGGGGTAATTGTTTCAGTTGGGTTTCAGCCGAGTCCCAAGTTGAATACCTGAGGATTTTGTAAATGTTTGAGATCGTGTCTCGCATGTAAACTTTTGGCTCAACATCTAATGTTTTTACTGGATTTTTTGAGGTTTTGGCAAATTTATGTCTGGTGGGTGTTCTGTGTTTGTTTTGATCAAGGGAATGGAAATATCTGATGGGACGATTCCAAATTCTGAAACTTGCAGCAAGTCCATGGAGATAATTTATTCTCAACATATATTGAGATCACAGTTGAGAGCTTTTTCATGGAAAAGCTTCTGCTTTTTAATTCGAAGGGATGAGGAGCTTAGAGGAGTTGACAAGCGACAAGGAGACTGAGCCTTCACTAAAATTTGGAAAGCGCCGAAGCCATCATAAGTTTTTTTTGGGTAAACTAAGTATTTAGTACATAAACTATTAGTTTTAGTCAGTTTTAATACCTAAACTTTTAATATTTTTAAAATCATATCGACTTTTAGTTTTTGTTTTATTTTAGTACATGTCTTTAAAAACTTAAAGGACGGGCTGACGAGGCATAGCTCTAGTGGAAGGACGAAATAGTGGACCACGATAGAATGACGGTCGACCAACATAGTTCAATTGCAAGCCCATCATATGGTTGACGACGGAGATTGAATGATAAAGAAATTAAAGAGTCCATCATCGATTTGAGAAGATTAAAATGTTTCCCGATGAAATAGAGGCCGAAGTCGCGTTTAAGGGTTGAAAAGGTGCAGGATAAAAAATTTAGGCTTCATCGACCGACAGATACCACGACCAACGACTATAGACACAGTGGTTGACAAGCTCGTCCGTTAAGTTTTTAACGGCGTGTACTAAAATAATTTTGAAAAAAAAATAAAAGTTTAAGTATTAAAATAAAATAAAACTCATAGTTCAGGTACTAAATGCGTAATTTATCTAAATATTTTTAAGGTAAACTGTCTATTCAGTCGCCTCTTATTCTCGTATTTATGCTTTGATCAACTAATTATTATTATTATTAGTTAGAATCTTGCTAACCGTTGAGTACTATTCTGTTGTGGTCACTCACATTTAGATAAAATTATTCATTTAACTGAAGTATGATCACCTTCAGTTGAATTCTCCACTTTTCAAAGACTAACTGCACAAAAGTAACAAGCAATCAAGATTCATAAACTTCTTATTGTTCTCCATTGGCTTACCTTTAACTGATGGATCATGCTCTTGCTTCTATTTATCCCTGTGGTGATTTTTTTTATCATCGTATTCATACAAGCCAGAAAATACCAGTAAGAGGTAATAACCACTTCAAAAGCTCTTCAACCACATTGGAGCATTACAAGCTTCATCAACGAGTATCGATCAAGATGTATTCATTAACCAGATAGGTTCATACAAATAAATGGGAAAGGATCCGCATAAGCAGCTTCACAAACAAGCAAATGAGGAAGAACAAACAATCAAATCCCAATTTAAGGGGAATTTCATATGATATAACAGCAGAGAGGAACAAAATTCTATGATTATCATTCTTGTAGAAGTATATTTCCAACGTTGAAACCAG
The DNA here is from genome assembly GCF_006381635.1 of Hibiscus syriacus. Classification (NCBI taxonomy): domain Eukaryota; kingdom Viridiplantae; phylum Streptophyta; class Magnoliopsida; order Malvales; family Malvaceae; genus Hibiscus; species Hibiscus syriacus. The sequence goes on along the minus strand of NW_024062784.1, from coordinate 1,347,023 downwards.
TCACCTGCTTCTTTATCTAAGCCTTTAGGATCAAGCATCACAAGAAACTTCAAATTAAGGCCCTTCTTCTCTGAAATGTTACACACAAAAAAAGGTTAGTTTTGCCTGTAAGCTATGTAATTAGCCAAAGCAACCAAAGGAGCAGCTTTCTCAGGATCAAATCCTTGAAGCAACTCCAATGAATCACTCCTCAACTTCTCGATTCCGATCAACTAAGGATAAGTCACTTTATCAGCCAGCAAATCTTTGTCTGCAGTCTTCCCTAATTCCTTAGATGAATTTGTAACATCAAGGATATCATCCACAACCTGAAACAAAAGACCAATGTACCTTGCGAATTTCCTCAACCTCTCCACATCTTCATCACATCCACCTCCAAGAATTGCCCCCAAAACCACAGAAGATTCAAGCAAAGCAGCAGTCTTGTGAACATGGATGTATTCTAAATGACCCAACCCCACATCTGTTAGTCCCTCGCTACTTATATCCACTACTTGGTCAGCCACTAACTGTAGAAACAGCTACATGTTCAAAAGCAAAAGCTTAAAGAGCATCCCCGGCTAAGACAGCGATATCCTCACCGAAGACCTTGTGATCAGTCGGCTTTCCTCTACGAAGATCATCGTTGTCCATGCATGGAAGATCATCGTGGATCAGAGACATGGTGTGAATCATTTCAACCGCTCAAGCCGCTGGCAATGCCTTGGATTCCTGGCTGCCAACAAGATGACAAGCTGCTAAACAAAGCTCCGGACGGACCCTTTTGCCGCCTGCTAAAAGTGAGTAGCGCATTGCTTCATGGATTTTAATAGGCTCACGGAGTGGAACAGCTGAGTCTAGGGTCTGGTTTATCGTGGTGGCCTTTTGAATCATGTAAGATTTGAAATCAAAGCTCGGGTTGAGGGTGCTGCTCTTCTTCCTTGATAGTGTCTCCTCTGGTGAAGACAGCTGAAATTGAAGGAAGAGATGTAAAGCCTTGAGCTTTTGGGGTTGAAGATGACAGATTCAAAAGGGGATTGAACGGAAAGGGTCTGGGCAAAAAAAAAAAGATTTGGATCTAGAAGCTAGGTTGAAAATGGAGTATGATTGAACCAAGAAGCTATGATTCGGCTTTTTGAAGTAAAGGAAAAGCAAAAAGAGCTTGTGGAAAATGCAAATGGTGGATCACCTATCAGAATTCAGAAAGCAAACTGCAGGGGAGCTGCGTTTACACAGGTTTGCACATCCTGTTTAGTGTGAATTTGATCAAGTTTATATGAATATATAGGCGTATATGTATGTATGTATGTATTGCAAGTTGAATTTACCTTTATGAAGGAGAGAGATTTAACTGTTTGTAGTTTGTTCAAGCACTGAATTTTTACCAGGTTTAAGATCTATATTTGATCTAGGATTGAATTAGCACTTACTAAACGTGAGCTTCATGTTATATTTGGCCTTCTACTTGCAGACATTTCCAAGCTGAACCTGCCGAAATCTTGTTCCATATCTTTTCCTAATGGAAATGATGACCTGATGAACTTCGAGGTTTCGATTCGACCTGATGAAGGATATTATTGGTAAGGAACTTCTCTCATTCCTCTTACCTTAAAACAAGCAATCTTTTGCTCTCTAGCTTTACAGGGGAAAGAGGTTCTGTTCTATGTAGTTGTTTTATGGTTGTTTCTCTTGCTAATAACACAAACAAGTGTTCCACCGACTTGTTGCTCTGCATTTTTAGTGGTGGCACATTTTTGTTCTACTTCCAAGTTTCTCCCACCTATCCGCACGAGGCACCTAAAGTTAAATGCAAGACCAAGGTAAACCGGGCCGGCTCATCTTATTTAGTCACGGCTTCCTTACCCATATTCACGCTGTCGTCTGATTTGCTTTTGGTTAGAACTCATTTCATGTTGCTGGCCGATCCTCAGGTCTACCATCCAAATATCGACTTGGAAGGAAATGTTTGCCTCAACATCTTGCGTGAAGACTGGAAACCCCTGCTCAATATAAACACCGTAATCTACGGATTATATCATCTTTTCACGGTACTTTCCTAGTGAATTTATGGCGATCATTCTATGAATCCGCTTCTATCCGGTACTCAAATCTTTTGATTTTGCGTGTAGGAACCAAATTACGAGGATCCCGTCAACCACGACGCCGCTGCGGTGTTGAGGGATACTCCAAAGATGTATGAATCTAATGTGAGAAGGGCTACGTATGGTGGGTATGTGGGGCAAACCTATTTCCAACGGTGCATTTAAAGTGCAAACGCACGATGCCATCGACAATTCGAGTTTCTGTGGGCTGTATAGTCTGTCTGGAAATGACCTTCGTCATCATCCCCTTTGAATTTCTCGATGTGAATCTCAGGGAATTATTTCCTATAAGACCAACCAGATAAAATTTTAGTTATGTAGTACTTTAGCTTTCCTAATGCTATATTTTGGTGTGGCATATATCGCCTTAAATGTAGAGTAGAAGTAGTATAAGACTGAATTTTATGCATTAGCTTAAAACATGACATTCTTCCTTGGTGTTTCTCTGTCCGAAGATGAAGATGTCTGTCTTGCACCCACTGTTGATTTATTATGGGATTATTTGATGTGCTGACTGCTTGTTAATCGATGGGTTCAGGTTGTTTTGAGTTCGGGTGATTTGTTTTAGTGTCTCGCCGTTAAAAATTTAATGGGTGATTTGTAAGTTGCACCTTTTTTATGGGGTAAGTTGCGTCATTCGTCACTCAATTATCTTCCCACTTTTATTTTGGTCACTAAAGTTTATTTTTATTTAATTATTTAACTTTCAAATTACTCCTAATTTAATCACTCCAACTTTTAATTTTAATTTTAATTTTAATTTTTAATTATATATTAATAAAATACTAATAAAAATATCATGTCAAAAAAATTATTAATAAAATTAATTAGATTGATTGAAGTAAGAGTAATCTGAAAGTTGAGTAGCTAAATTGAAAATTTTTAACCTTTAGTACCAAAATAAGAGTGAGAAGATAGTTGAGAGATTAATGATGTAATTTACTCATAAAAAAATATATTGCGTTAAATTTTTAAGGGTGGTACTAAAATAAAATAAATATTAAATATTAAATATATTTAAAAAATTTGAAAGTTTAAGTACTAAAACAAAATAAAATTGATAGTTTAGATACTATACATATAATTTACCCTATATTAAATTAGATAGATATTTTGATTTTAAAATTTTATACTAGTGGAACCAAACATATTCCTGAATCATAAAAAAGAAGCATATATATTTCTTTTCAAGATGGCAACCGAAGAGATGTTGCAGTGGAAGTACTAAGCAATATGGTTTTCAGAACCGAATCGGTTAGCGAATTGATTGTGTTATCGGTTCATTGATTCAATCGGTTGAATCGGTCGAAAGAACCGGACGACGTCATAATTATTTAAAAAATTAAATAAAAATACCAAAAATATTTAATAAAAAATAATTTTTTATATCACAAGTCATATTCAAAGCAAATCATAACATATATAAGTTAAAAACCATAAAATCAAGTGAAACAAAATGATTCAAATTAACTACAACATAATATTTACGGTAAAATATATTAAATAATAAATATAATTATATAACTATAATTAAAAAATAAATTTGAGGTTAAAAAATCATAACAAAATTATATAACTATAATTATATAACTATTATTTCACTTCAATCAAACTCGAATTTTAGGCTTCAATCGAGCTTCTAATTTTTTTTGAGTTCAAGCCAGTTCAAGCCTTTTTGAGTTCAAGTTTCAATATTATATTTCGAGTTTGAGTTAAACTTGATAATTTTTAGCTTGTGAGTTTGAGTTGAGCTTACTTTTAAAGTTTTTAAGTTCGAGTCGAGCTCAGCAATACTCGAGTTCGACTTGGCTCGTTTAACAAACGACGTTGTTTGGTTTAATTTTTTTTAAAAAAAAAAAACAAACAAAAATCTCGGTTTTTCCCGGTTTTCAGCCGGTTTGATTCGAACGGTTCAGCGGTTCTGGCCGGTTCACTAATAACGATTCAATCGATTTAGATTGAACCAGACTAAACAACGATTTCCAGTTGAACCGATCGGTCCGATCCAATTTTCAAAACAGAGCTAAGCAAGGTGGCAAAGCCCTGGTGAAGGGGCAACCAAAAGTGGTGCGCCAAATTCTGAAAAACAGCATCTGTCACGTGGACACCTAATTTAAGAATAAAGAACGATAGATAATAGGTACGATCGAAAATATTATATAATTTTTTTTAACTGAATATATTAATAAAAAATTAATTTTTTAATTTATGTCTAACAAAAAAATATTATAATTTTTGTAATATTTTTGTCACCACTCTTCTCCACCTTAAATTAGTCCCAGAAAAACGCACGGTCTCCATTTACCATTGTGTAGGACAGTCCAGATGAGAGAGCAATCTAGGCAGGCTTTTAGCTTAAACTACATAGCCAGAATCCCTGTCCTTGCAGGACACGTACTAACCAAGCCAAAAACTAAAGCAAAAAAACACTATGGTGCTCATTTTTATTTTGATTATGACTGGTGTAAATGGCTACCATGTGCCCTAGAGGATATGGGGGGTCTTGCATGCTGCAGCTGGATCAAAGACAGCTTGGGATTCGTACAAGTCTGGGTAAAATATACTACTAATATATCTGCACATACTACATGGACCAAACTTGGCCACGAAACCACTTGTTCTCCATCCACGTCTCTGTTTGTACGATTTCCTTTATTAAAATGTTTAATCATGAATTATGGGGTTTAATCATGGAGATAATGGACTACTGCAGAATCTTTTTATCATTATTTCAATAATTAATAGTTTAATATTATCCGAACGATACAACTTAGCTGTTTTTAAAGATTTGTTGCTTTTAATTATGGGGACCATAAGCTTACTTTATCTAATGGTTTTATACATTTGTGTGGTCTTTAAAGAAAGTGAAAATGACATGTTAATAACAATGGTAAAAATTCGAATCTAGAAAACCTAGAAACCCTACACATGAGACAGACACATTGTACGATGCCGTATTATAAAATGACTGCATTGTAAGAGTTGAAAGAATCATAATGCACTGAGAAAATGGCTGAAATTAAGGCAGGATGAAGGGGTTCGTTTGACAAGGTTTTGTAGGATGGGAAGAGGGAAACATGGAGGTATACTGTTTCTGTCATGTACAACACAAACAAAATTGACTTTGAAGACTAACAAGTTGCAAGTGGATGAGCGCCCAACACTAATCCTCACGAATCGTAAGAGTTTTTAAACGTTTATTATTAAATAATGAAAAGTCGTAAAATTTAAATATTTTTAAAAATATTTTTTGTGTCTTTTTCACGATTAAATCTATTCGTAGAGGAGAGAAAATGTGAATGGACCACTGGATATTCTCTGGAAGATGTTTAGGGATTTTATTACAAAAGTAAGAGATTGTAAAATCTAATACAAAGTTGGAAGATGAGGAAACAAGAGCTGGAAATGTCGGGAGAAACATAGCAGCCACTAGTGTAAACATTTGCACTTCATTATTTAGGGTTTAAGGGGAAAAATCTAAAATAAAATAAAAAACAATTATTGACTCGACATGATCCAAAATAATTATTATTTTTACATATTTAAATATAATTATTATACTATCCCTTTCTTTCTTTCTTTTTAACTATCTTTTTATTTTATCGAATAAAAAATTATTTATATTAAATCAAATCAAAACATTAAAATGAAAATTTTTAATTTTAAATTATACAACAAAAGAGAGAGAAAAGACTCAATTTGCTACATGTATATCCCTACTAACAAAACTTATATATATATAATATAAAATTCGAATCTCGATATTCAGAGATCTAAAATCATAACCTTTACGATCAAGATAATTAAATATCAATGTATATAATTTCATCTTTATCCTTTTCTTGACCACCATGGCTTCACTTAATCCTAGTTGAACCTTGGTTAACAAATAATATCAAAACAGACTCCGACTTGATCTGGATTTAAGATCTAGAAACCCTTTTTTTAACTTAGCAAACAAGAAACCAACGAATATAGTAAGGAAGCTTTATCCGATCTTCAGTGAAATGAAGTCGCCAAATCGACAGAACCTTATCATTCACCGATATATACCCTTTCCAGCACCGACAAATCTAATCTCAACTTTGGTCCAAAAAGGTCCCGCTTCTCAAACACATTAACATTTGCTTTATTTAGACAAACATCGGTTGCAGTTTTTGATTCAATGGTGGCACCTTTGATACCTGCATGCATTTCTCTCTCTTTCTGGACCTGCTTTAATGAATAAAGCGGGAGCATTTTTACTGGGAATTCTTTTAGATAAGGTGTAACTAAATAAAGAGCATTAACACACGTAAAAGTTATCACCCTTTCCGAAAATTCCATTTATCGTTATGATGTTTCTAGTTAATTACCATCAATGGCAGAATCGGAATGTTGGGTTCAAATTAGGGTTTGGAGGATCTGATCAAAGATGTTTGTAGTAATGCATGGATGAGATTGATACCCATTCACAACTCAATTATTAGCTCTACGTTATGGATTAAAGATGAAATTCATATATTATGTGTTTTTTCTCTCCTAATTCTAAAGTTTTGCCCTAATTAATCTGGACCGACCCGCGTCGCATACTTGACTTTCTCACGTCGCTTGACTCTGATTTGCGATTTATCAATGGTCTTTCAATAGTTTTACTCTTTTTTGTGGTTCATTTGCCGATGTAGTTAGATTTGTTCGTATTTTTATTTTGTTCGAGCATTTTGATTTGATTTTTTAACCTTTTACTTCTTTGATCCACACATGTGTGATCTAGGTGGTTAGTTCTTGAGTCAATGATTATAAGAAATGTGCTAATTATAATTTAGTTTAGGTTTACAGATATACTTATAAAGCTTCATTGCAATTCTAAATATTTTCTATTTTTAATAAAATTTTGTTTTCTACAAAAAAATTTTTTTGTTATAGAACAATATTATTATCATAAAATCTTCAAACGAGTTTAACTGATATTAGTTGATATTATACATGCAATAATATTATTGTTGTGGTCGATAAAGATTTTTTATTTTATAACAAAAAGTTTAGGTCAGGTGACTCACTCAATTCAGGACCACGACATACTTAAGACTTAATTGAGATTCACATAGGAATTTACAGATGACCCATCAAGAGTGACGGTGGTAGAACTCGAAATTGACCTTACAAGCTCAAATTTCTGAATCTCAACCACTTATACCATTACTCGTTGACAATTGATATAGATTTTAACATGTTTTAATCTATATCATTTCAACAGTAATTATATCAATCGAACTAAAATTCAATGAATAAAATAATATACTTTAGAGACTACATTTAAAATCTGAATTGCAACAACAATTTTAAATTAAACCTAATTCGAATTATTGAAAATAACTTAAAAGATAAAAAAAATATTAAGTCCTACTCAACTCTATAAATAAACCATTTTGCTTCCTATCACATTCACTTCATTGACATTCATCACCCGTTACTTAGGGAAAAAAAAGGAAAGAAAAGAGGAGGAAGATCAAATGAATAAGGTGGAAGATGAAGTGGCTCTTATCTCCCCATTATACTCTGCTGCTTTCTCCCAAATTGCACCTCAGCAAGGTAATCTAAATTATTCATATTTATCTGTTAAAGATATGATCTTTCAAAAAACAACTTAAAATTATTTATATCGAATATATAAACTTATTTTTGTTAATACTGAACAGCGGAAGCAAAGCCCCGACGGCGGCGGAACAGGAACAAAGGAGGGGAAGACAGCCGTTTCGGGGCTAAAAAGAGGAAGCTTACACAGGAACAAGTTGATGTACTTGAACTTAACTTTGGTAATGAGCATAAACTCGAGTCTGAAAAGAAAGACAGACTCGCTTCCGAACTCGGACTCGATCCCCGTCAGGTTGCTGTTTGGTTCCAGAACCGAAGAGCTCGCTGGAAGAACAAGAAGCTCGAGGAAGAGTTTAGCAAGCTGCAGTCCATCCACGACGGCGTCGTTCTCGAGAAATGTCGTCTTGAATCGGAGGTATAAACATGTATTTTCTTTGCTGGTTTCTCGGGAACCAAGCAGGAACTAACGATATTATCCGGCTCTTCCCTTCTTCACAATTATTTTCTCAGCTACAATTAAAGTTAGTTAATGAATTGCAGGTTATGAAGCTTAAAGAGAAGCTGTGTGAAGCGCAGAAGGAAATCCAACGGCTGGGGGAGCGAGTAGATGGGGTATCGAGTAACAGTCCGAGCTCATCTCTGACAATGGAAGCCATGGATGCACCATTCCTTTTTGAATTTGGAGGATATGAAGATGTTTTCTGCATAGCAGAGAACAGTTACAATATCCATGGCATGGAGTGGATGAATCTGTGAATGTAATTGAAGTAGGAGGTTGATTTCTAGCATTTGTAGATAATTATGATATCTAATGCAAATTAATCCTTAATATCCAGGCTTTAATGTTGACCCGAATTAAATTGTGTAGTTAAGTAACTTGCCTCTTTATTAAGATGGTTTGAGTGAGGTAAATAAATCACATTATAAGGGGTGCCTAAATTTGTACCCAACTTCTAAGGTATCGTTTACTTTAGTATACAGATTTGATTGTTTTGTGTCACAAAAGTGATTAACACAATGGTTAAAAAATTTATTATTCTTTGAGATCTCGGTTCGAGTACTATTTATGCACGTGTATAAACATTTATTATTAAAGAGTTGAGAGTTTTTGAGTAAATATTATCTTGTGTTCTCCTTAGATTTATCAAATATATATATATACATATTTATAATTGTTTTGTGTTTTGATTCCGAATTTCTTTGTTTCTTCAATCTTTCATTTGTTTTAAGTCCATTTTAAACTAAATTCGAACCACATACTCCTCAACTATAGTAGAATACATATATAACTTCAATTCATTATTTTGACTATAATTTTTCCTTTCCAATTTAGTTCCTTCAACTTTATATTTATTCAATTTGATCATCTAACTATAACTCTTTACGATCGTTTTTTCCATCAAATCTTTGACTCCTACATATTCTCATCAATATTTTATCTTCAAAATATTTTTAAACAACGTTATAAATATATTTTATAATTTTATAAGATATTTAATTTATTAAACAATATTACAAATCTTACACATCTAAAAGAATATGAAAATTATATATATGTATCTCGTGTATGTTTAGGGTGAGTCATTTAAATTACAACCAGTAAATATCATAACATTATAAATAATTTCATTCAAATTTGAGAAGAAACTTAAACAAATATATTTGATTTAACTTAAATTTTATAAATTCATCTCGACTCAAAAAATTTAAAAAAAAATTAAATAATAAAACGATACTCTTAAACTCGTCCTACTTGATTTTTTTTCCACTTGATTCAGTCAAATAACCATAGGGATGAGAACGAGTCGAGTTAGGGTCGATTTTTTTTCAACCCGACCCGATCTGAAAATATGTATCCTCCACCCGAACCTGACTTGACCTGAAAATTATATATCATCCATCCGATTTGATCTGACCTGAAAAATATATATCCTCCACCAAACGTCGACCCAACCCGACCCGGTATAAAATAAGTACTTAATTAAAAAAAACATTTTTTAAAGAAATTATATTATTATCCCCGGGTCGGGTCGGGTCGGAGTTTTTTCACCCTCTGCCCGAACCTGATCCAACCTCACATCTTAAAAAGTTCGACTCGATCCGACCTGAACCTATTTTTTTCTTCTAAAAAATCCGACTACATCAGATCGAAACCCATCGATTTCAAGTTAAATGTCCATCCCTAAATACTCACCTTTAATTTACATGGTAAAATAAATTTAGGGTCATTCTAGAATGCCTAAGAGGATAAGTAGATCCATAAAAATTGGAACATTAATTATCCTTCCTCAAACTCCCTCCCGACCCACTCAAAAACTTGTGTAACACCGAAAGGAAAAGCATGCTGATAAAAATGGAGCATTTATAGCAAGATTTTGACGATGACAAAGGTTATGATCATGCTTTTGTTTGCTGATAACAGGAAAGAAAAGACACACACTACAATGAACGCACAAAATCGCGAGAGAAGAGTTGATGAAAGGCGGATGAATGATCCACCTTTGCCCATGTAGCAACGAAAATTCAGGTCGCAAACGAATATATGAGACATTGCACTTATTGTTTGATCCCTTTACCTTGAATGATCCACCATGTAAAATGAATATCAAGTTAAAATTAAGTATCGAAATTAAAATTAATGATCAATACCAAAATTTCGTATCAAAATTAATATTATATTGATTCAAATAATCACAATTAATATGAAGTAAAATTAAGTATAAAATTGTTAAGATGAATGATAACAATTAATATCAAATGCTATGAAATTAGTGCTAATAAAAATTGATGAATAAAGTAAATTATAAAAAACATTGTTAATTAAAATCAAAGAGTAAATTCGAAATTAATTATCAAAATAAAAAAAGCACAGATTATAGAAGATTTAAAACTTAGAAGTCTAAAATATAAATATGGAAAAGTTTTAGGGTTTGTATGCAATTTCTCCATTTAAATTAAATCAAAAGTACGGGAGGATTCATGTAATTTAACCATGTATATTAAAACAGACGAAATTATAAACGCTGAAAACTATGGGGGTTTCACGCAATTTAACCCTTCGATCACAAATAAAGGGAGTTTTTAATGTAATTTTACCGTTAAAAAATTCAGCCTAATCTAGTGCAAAACAGAGAAGAGGATGGAGACTTAACCACGGACTTACACGAGAACGGAAAAGAAAAAAAAAGGACGGCGGGCTGCCGACGATCTCCTTCGATACGGTGACTGCTGGGCGACGCGAAACTCTGCTATGGTCACCGGCGGTCAAAAAAAGGGCAAAAGCACTGCTGAAACTTGAGGCAATGGTTTCCTGCGAGAAACATAGCCACTGGCGGTGGTGACCTTTGATGAAGGTGGTTCCAACTTTTATAATATAATAAACCTAATTCTAATATAACTAAATAACTTAAATTAATTATTAGTTTTAATAAAAAAAGTATATTTTTATTATAATTTTTTAAAGTTATACTTTTTAATATTTACACAATAAAAATAAATCTACTTACTATATATTTCGATACGTTATTTTAACAATATGTTACAGTACGTAACGTGCGCTGTATACTTTTTCGATGTAAAGTTATAACATTTACCTACAATAAAGACTAACTGTGCATTAAAAACATAATATTAAATTATCATGGAAGGTCGACCTGCTTCTTAATTTGTCTACAAGCACTATAGCTCCATATCCTTTTCTCTACCAAAAGCGGATGAATAATTAGTCAATGTAAGAATTACTTTTCTAAATTACTCACAAAAGAAATCTTTACATCAATTCTACTCCAATTTAAATAAATAAAAAATACTTAATTTAATCTAACCCAAATTAAGACACTTTAAAATTTTCTATTCATGAGGAAAAAACTTTAATTTAGAAAACCATGCGGTAAAGTAACTCACCTTCAAAAGATTATAAAAAGAATTAATTATAAAATAAGTACACAAATTATAACGCTTTTCACATGAATAAGTGTCTAAAATATTTTTTGAATAATTCCGGTGCTTAACGTTACAAAAGTTACCAATTTAGATGTCTGAACCGTCAACGGTGTTAATTTTCTCTATTAAGTGACATGTGCCACAATTTGATAATTTTAAAAAAATTATATAAAATTTTTAATATATATAAAGGAAACACATAAATTTCGAAATAACAATAAAACTTTGAAAACTTTTGTAACACCTTAATTCAGTTAAACCCGAAGATTCATGGATTATAATATTTATACGAGACTACAAAAATAGTGACCCAAAATTTTCTTTTAAAACTGTTTGTAAATCTCTTAACTTTAAACATAATGTAATATAAAAATATAATAATAAACTGGATTTACAAATAATGGAAAACTCCTAAAATACATCCGTAAAATAATACAAAATATTGAGTTTTAAAAGAGTTATGACTGAATACATAACAAAGTCTATAACAGTACATACCCTCTAAAGATGACTCAAGGCGTATTCTGAGGGGTCTGAAAATTTGCTCTGTTGCACTAAAATATCTGATGACGATAGCTTCTCACAATATGTCCCTAAGAACCTGCGCACGGAAACACATTCTGAAAGTTAAGCTTACGAGCTCAGTGCCTCACTAAAATCTGTACTATACTATATGCATTCACCACATGAAATGACAAGTGGCATAAGTATGAGTATACAACTACTAGACTGTTAATCTGTGACTCACATCATGGAGTGATTGAGGGATTATATATCTCGGAGCTCACACACATCTCTAACACTATCGAAGCATCATCGGATACTCCTGGATGAGATCCGAAATTCTATATCGGAACATACACTCACCGACTTACTCCATCGAGTCTTGGGGCATCTGCTCCCAGTCTGTTGCTATAATGTCGTGGCATTAAATTAGATCCACTAACTGTCGTATTTCTACTAAAAGAAACTCGGATGTCCTGATTGTTTCTCGAGCTTTAACGAACGTTAGTTTTATGTAAACCTAGCTATTTTTGTTTCTACTGTTATGATATTAATTATTGTTCTAGCGTTTACATCAACTGCCAATATCGCCCAAAATCGGATAATGGTCAACTCCGGTGGTCCGTCGACGATCTCAACCATCTCTCCTATAATCTCAACAGGTCGGAAAAATGTTTCAAACTTGTAAGAGAAAGTTGCATTCAATGACAATGGAACAAAAAACCCTCTCATGTCTTGTTGAACCTCTCTTTCTGGTCCAAAACAAAAGCCAGAAAGTTCCAAAAAGACAAAGAAGAAGCCAAACTTGGATTCAACGTTGAAGCAACTATGAAGCTTCATAAGGCTTTTGCCTTAAATCAATGCTAAATCTGTTCTTTTAATGTAACTTCAACAAAATGCTGTTTCTGGGGAAGCTTCCTTCAACCCTTTTCTGTCTCAGCTTCATCGTTTACCTTCCTCTGTTCACCACAATAGTGTGGACAACTCGATTCTGATACGAATACGTGACAAAGACGTATCCGTATGTATACTCACCTCTTGTGAGAGAGTGTTTTATAAATGCAGACACCAGGGAGGTACTATAGGAGTGAAACTCAATGTTTCATCAAATTTTCTACTTTTCTCCGTTTTGTATTCTGCTGTATATCAAGGGGAGATGAATTAGAAGATAAATAAGAAAACTTTTACCCAGAAAAAAGTTTTTCATTTGACTCCCTCTCTGATAATAGTTCATAAGCAGTAGCCGAAATGGCTGGATTTCAAGTGAACCGGAGAGGCTTGGCAATGGTAGCATGGGCAATCTTTCTAGTTCTTGTCATGATGACCAATGCTGGGATTGCTGAAAGAACATTGAAAGACAAAACAAATCACCAAGTTTTCAAAGAAAAAACACAAAGCCTTCTACATAGAGTTGTCAGCTTCCTATGGCAAGGTAGCAAGGCGGCCTATGAACCCATCTGGCCGGTAAGTTACCTGCCAGTGAACCTTCTTGAACATCATTCAAGTTTGTTTAGTTTTGATAATTGAACTCAATTGTTGATTCAACAGGAGATGGAGTTTGGTTGGAAAATAGTTATCGGAACAATCGTTGGATTCCTTGGTGCAGCTTTGGGTAGCGTTGGAGGTGTTGGTGGTGGTGGATTTTTTGTTCCAATGCTCACTCTAATCATAGGCTTTGACCCCAAGTCTTCCACTGCCATTTCCAAGTGTGAGTTTCTTTTTCTAGATATCGATCGCAACGTTATGTCACAGTCGTATTCTAAACTTCGACACAACGAAACTCGAACAAATATATATACTTCTTTGCTGGAGACTGCAGGTATGATCATGGGTGCCGCTGGATCAACAGTATACTATAACCTGAGACTTAGGCACCCAACACTGGAAATGCCCCTCATAGATTATGACTTGGCATTGCTCTTCCAGCCTATGCTTATGCTTGGAATCAGCATTGGAGTTACCCTCAATATCCTGTTTGCCGATTGGATGGTTACGCTTTTGCTTATCATCCTCTTTATCGGTAATATTATGTTACTCGGACTCTTCATTTTTTATAAAAAAAAATAACATTGTACGGGTAACATAGGTAACCATGAACTATGACAGTTCTTTTTTTTCTGATATAAATGATGCCATTGCCAGGTACTTCAACTAAAGCCTTAATCAAAGGTGTAGAAACATGGAAGAAAGAGACAGTGATGAAAAAGGTAGATTTTTCAACTTGTTTCTCTCTAAGTATTTCCGTGGAATGGATTCTTAATGAGGGTTTTGAGATTCTATTTACAGGAAGCTGCAAGGTTAGAAGCCGAGCAGTCGAAAGCCGGTGAGTGTGTTATTGATCTCCAAATTAGCTTTTCATGCGTAGGTGAAATGTTGCAAATGGCTTGTGCTAAAACTTTGAGTGTTGCAGATGGAGCTGTTCAAGGTTATAAACTGTTACCTAGTGGCCCAAACACCATGCGATATGATGACGTGAGTTTTAATAACATTTTCAGTTTTCTTAAAACGACAGTCTTTTATATTCTTTGTTATAATCAGCTGTTGTCGTTGTCGATCACTCGATTCAGGTTCCCCTGGTGCAAAACATATACTGGAAAGAGTTATCGCTGCTCGTTTACGTATGGATCGGTTTTCTCGTCGTTCAGATTATTAAGGAATATCTTCAGACTTGCTCAGTCATGTATTGGATTGTGAACTCCTTGCAGGTAGAAAATCTTGAAATGTACATATTTACAGAACAGAGAATTTAGAGTTTATTATGTTTATCTTTGTTTTTTTTCCCCTATAGATACCTATTGCTGCCTCTGTGACAGTCTTTGAAGCCATATGCTTATACAAAGGGAGAAGGGTGATTGCATCAAAAGGAAAGGAAGTGACCAATTGGAAGATATATCAGCTTCTTTTTTACTGTTCTTGTGGCATAATTGCTGGTGTGGTTGGTGGTCTGCTTGGATTAGGAGGTGGCTTCATCTTGGGTCCTCTTTTCCTCGAACTCGGAATTCCCCCTCAGGTATAGTATCGGAATATAGTCACTGCTTTCTCGAATGTTTACGTCGAAGGTTTTGTTCTCTGTGGACATTCACTGGTCTCTTGAGGCTTTGTTAACTGCAATGTGCCTACTTGGTTCGAACAAGGAGCCTCTCACATATGACCTTATGAGAGATCATTGGTTCGAACTATAAGTGACACACCTGCAGAAGGTAGATCTTTGAGGAATCATTATGTGCTCGAAGATGATAATACCTACAATATAAGCATACATCGGGGTCAGAAGCTGAAAAAGGATTCATGTTCAAGCTCTGATTCAAGGTTTACATCTAAAGAGATAAAATGCAACCTGTATTGATGATGTTACCATGCAATTGTGCAGGTAGCTAGTGCAACTTCGACATTTTCAATGGCATTCTCGGCCTCGATGTCGGTCGTACAATATTATCTTCTCAATCGTTTCCCTATCCCATACGGTAAGCAACGATGGCACTAAAAAAGGTCACCATTAGGCTTCATCGGCCTTATAGAGTGTGGTTAACTCCTTGTTTACCCTGCAGCTGCTTATTTCGTCCTGGTAGCCACCATTGCAGCCTTCACCGGCCAGCATGTAGTCCGAAAAATCATCACGGTCTTCGGACGAGCATCAATAATCATCTTCGTACTAGCATTGACCATCTTTATCAGTGCAATCAGTTTGGGTAAATACAATGCTTTCCTTTGCTTCAATCATATGAAGCTGCTGAGCTGAACCATATATTTTGGTGAATGTTGGCAGGTGGAGTTGGCATTGCTGATATGGTTCAAAAACTGGCAGATGAAGAGTATATGGGATTTGAAAACCTTTGCAAGATCTCTTGACTTCATTTTTTCCCCAAGTTATTACAGATGAAGCAGAGAACAAGCAGATTGAATTGAAGTTTGAGGCCTTCAAAGCCAACTATTTGTCGATTGTTTTCAATTTAAGATTTGGGTTTTGCTTGTATATCGGTGGATATTCATCATGTTTTTTTAGCTCATCAGGGGAAGCGGATTTTTTTATTTAGCTCATTAGGGCATCCGACATTTATTTCAGAGAATTTGACAATTGTTACAATGATGTTGGAACTCATCATGTCGAGGTGACGAATTTTAACAAGAAATTATTTTTATCCAAATTCGTTAGATGACGAATTCTAATAAAATATAAATATTTTTATTAAAATTTATCACATCAAGATAAAATATTTAAATAAAAATATTTTTTTAAAATTCGTCGTCTCGACATGATGAGTTTCAGAAAGAATTTCAAGTTACTGTAGAGAATGCTATAAATCCCAAAATAAACTTTTACGTGCCGATAAATTGTAATAGGCGAATGTAGCCTATTCATCATTCATCCTCTTATCCAATGTATGGAAAAAAGAAAAAAAAATTCTTTTGCAATCAATTAATATTCATCCTTACTCAATAATATGACCAAAATATATTGTTCTAATATTATTGGGACAATTGTATAATTGTATATTACAGAATGTAAATTTAAGATGGTATATTGAAAATTTGGGTAAAGTACACAAATGGTCGTTCGTCTATAGGGTGTTGTTTCATTAAGTTCATGGACTATTAAAAGTTACAAAATAGTCTTTTCGAATTTAGTGTGTTGTTTTGTTGAGTCTATCTACTATTAAAAGTTATAAAATGGTCACTAGACTATTCATTATGTTCCAAACTCGTCATTTTCCCTTAAAAAACAACGATTGTCTAAGCCGGACGTTAACATGATGACTGAGATTTGATAGTCGTTTGAGATTCTAGGATCAAGTTTTATCATATCACAATCAATAATTTAATGTTCAACTCAGAATACCATCAATTTTTTAACAGAAAATGACTGGTTTGGAACATAATTAATAGTCGATTGATCGTTTTGTAACTTTTGATAACTGATAGACTTAATAAAGCAACACTATATAGTCAGAGGATCATTTTACTACTTTTAATTGAGAGACTTAATAAAATAATATTTCATAGTTAGGAGACCATTAGTGTATTTTATCTTAAAATTTTAAGGTATAAAATTATAAAATTTTAAAAATTAAAAATTAAATTATCAATAGAAAAAAAAAACAAAATACTTAAATTATACAAAGAATTAATTATGAGTGAGATTGCATTTCAACCCTCCCTCAATTTATCTCCGATCTAATAAATCATCTTATTAATTCTTAATTTTTTAAATAAAAAATAATTATGTTTGAATGCATTTAAAGCAGATACGTATCACGTTTAAATTAGTTAAAATTGATTATTAATTTAGGTGAAGTTGAATTGACTTTGCCTTAAAAGAACAATATAAAAAACAAACTTGCCATCCCACGCTTTGTGTGCTTAGCTAATAAAATGAAGGGAAAATATAATAGAGAGGTCACTGAACCATGTTAAAAGATTGTTTTGGTTATTGAATTTTTAAAAGTTACAGAATAATTATTAAATTATCAAAATATTAAGAAATGATCCCTAATTTTTATTGAAATTTTAAAAAATAGTACCTAAATTAATCTTAACTTTTCAATTATTATAGTATTAAACTGATCATTTTGTAATAATTTGATTAATTTATTGACTGTTTTATAACTTTTAAAACTTCAGTGACCAAAATGATCCTTTAAGCATAGTTTACTTACCTATGATGACGTACTTTACTAGAATAAAACTAAAAACTATTCTCCGGTTCTTCTTGCTTTCCCACCATTAATAAAGGAAAAATATTCAGCTCAAACTTTCGATATTCTCATTGCCTCTGATAGTTTCGATTTTCATCTGGTTTTTGCTTAATCAGGTATTTCCTTTCTATTTCTTCTTATTTTAACATTTCTTCTTCGTCAATACTTCTAGTGTTGTTGAGTTGTGAAGTAGATCTATATGCATCGACCGATTCATCTTCGTTTTGAGTTTTCCTGCACAATTTTGTTTCTAGTTTTCGTGTTTATTAGATTTGAAGAAAATACTCTGTTTCCTTTCTTTTCTTTTTGAAAGTGAACGTAGAGATAGATCTGTTTTCAAAATTGATGGATCTTTAAGAGCTCTGACCTCTGTCAGTCGTTCAATGAATGCTTGAAATGTCAAACGCCTTTTATGAGTTCTTTCCTCCGCGTTGCTTTCCGAATTTTCATGTAAGATGATCGATGTATATTAATTTCT
This sequence comes from Hibiscus syriacus, assembly GCF_006381635.1. Lineage (NCBI taxonomy): Eukaryota > Viridiplantae > Streptophyta > Magnoliopsida > Malvales > Malvaceae > Hibiscus > Hibiscus syriacus. Next base: position 1,328,751 of record NW_024062784.1, on the reverse strand, counting down.
TGTTAGGTAAGGAATTCAAACTTAATGGCTGCTGTTAAGTTTGTGCTATTAATAATCAAATTAGAACAATTATTTTATTTTCATCTTTTGAACGGTAAATTTGGGTTTAATTTTTGATCGATTTAATTTGCAGTGAAATGTTTCTTCGTAGAAAGCATACACAGAAGGACGATTCTGAGCAACGAGATGCTAAGGTAATTTTTTCATTCATATATATAACTGATTTTTAAGTAGAATAAATTTAATTAATTCTGGTCAAATTTTGTGGATTTGATCTCTAGATGTTGTAAATAGGGGAGGCGCTAAATTAGTGACTAAAAATATTCTGAGTTTTTTTTATATGGACTTGATCACTAGAATAAGTTTAATTCATTTTTCTTGTAGTATTTGTGTTTGAAACCGGTATTCGACACGTTCCTTAATACAAATATATCTGTGTTAGGCACAGTTTGCATCTAAAGCACACCGGATGCTTGAATAACATAGGTGTCAATTTGTAGTGTCAAGATGGAATATTTGTAATTTAACATAAATTGTCCGGTTGCAATTGTAAGTAAACTCTGAATACTTGGCTGATATGCAGGTCAGTGAACTCAGGACTGCAATAGGGCCCCTGTCTGGGCGCAGTTCAATGTACTGTACCGATGCATGCCTCAGGAGATATTTAGAAGCTCGGAATTGGAATGTTTCTAAGGCAATGAAAATGTTGGAAGAGACGTTAAAGTGGCGTTTGACGTATAAGCCAGAAGAAATCCGTTGGGTATGTTTGATGATTCCTGCCTCTTTATGGTAGTAATGCTTATATGTGTGTGCGCGCGCGCGCGTGTTAGTCAAACTTGGCTGCTGGTGTGGGATAGGTGCATGTACTCGACATGGATATGTTCTTTTTTCAAGTTTTTCATGTATCTTGAGTCTTTGGATTATTATATCCTATACTTATATTTGAATATGGATACTCCACAAAAATAAATAGTTGGAGCAACATACAGTGATCAATCTATATCTTGTTAGTGCCAGATGAGTTTCCAAAGCCTATTTGAATACTTGAAACTTCATATAATTAGTTCAAGTTGAAACTTTGTTAGATCAGTTAGATTTGATGATTATGAAACTGGATTATAGTTCTTTCCTACCTTATCATGAATCACATGTTCCATTCTTGTTTTTGCATATGATTATGACTTTATAACTAGTACAGTTTTTGGTGATAAATGCTCGTATTTCTTGTTTCTCAAACTTGCCTCACTGCATCTTCTTCTCCAGCATGAAGTGGCACATGAAGGTGAGACCGGAAAAGTTTCCCGGGCGAACTTCCATGACCGTCAAGGAAGAACAGTGCTTATAATGAGACCTGGAATGCAGGTTTGCACTGGTTTTCATTTGTTCTGGGTCACCAATCTTACTCTATTAATTTTTCCACCTATATTTCTTGGCAGAATACAACATCAGCAGAAAATAATATCCGCCATTTGGTTTATCTCATAGAAAATGCTATCCTTAATCTCTCCGAGGGCCAAGAACAAATGTCATGGTTGATAGACTTCACCGGCTTTTCATTGAGCACCAGTGTTCCCATCAGAACTGCCCGGGATATCATTTACATACTTCAGAGTCACTATCCAGAGAGACTGGCAATCGCTTTCTTGTATAATCCACCGAGGTTTTTTGAACCATTCTACAAGGTTTGATCTCCTGCCTTTCCATTTGGTTTCTTGTACTATTTGAGCATTCTGTAAGACTGCCCATTTACTTTCTGAAAATAGGCAGGCGGGAAGGGGATTTCCAAACCTAGAGGGTAAATATCCCCTTACCTGTATTTGGATATGGAAGTATCTATATCCGTGATCCACGCGTTACACATTCGGACATGGGCACAGAGATTAATCCTGCAAGGACCCCCTACATACATAGAAGTAGTTAAACATACTCTTATCTGATATGAACACTCAAGTTAGTCGAATACAGGTATTTTGAAGGAAAATGAAGTCAGCAACGTAGAGGCTAGGTATTGTCCATGATGTGTAAATGATTATACCCTTTATTTTCATCTTGTATGGAATGCAAACTAGCATAAAACCTGTGTACTTAGCTCCAAGAAGCTGCAATATTTCAATCTTAGATTGTTACATTAACATGAAATATCACTTAAAAGATATTTGATTGATTTTTTTTTTTGCTTTGAGCATTTTCCACAGGCTGTCAGGTTATTTCTGGATCCAAAAACAGCTCAGAAGGTGAAGTTTGTTTACGCTAAAAACAAAGACAGCGTAGAGCTCATGCAATCTTACTTTGATGTCGAGAACCTCCCCAGTGAATTCGGAGGAAATGCGACCCTGAAGTATGACCATGAAGAGTTCTCACGATTGATGGCTCGAGATGATGTAACGACAGCTAAATTCTGGGGAATTGACGAGAAACCCCACCAAATCAGCAATGGACATTAGGTGGTGTTGGAGTCGGCGCCCATTGCACAGCGAGCGAACTGAGAGAACTCACATATTGTCTAGAAATGGAATGTCTGAGATTTAAGTAAGTACAAGATGAGCATCAAAATTAGCATCCTTGCTTAGGGGATGAATAAGTGTCGGTTGTTCTTTTTCTCCGCAATGCTAACCATTAGCATGTTTTATGCTTACATAAATGCTACTACTTCAGTGTTTCTCATCTTTCAGATTGTTTTTAGAGGTTATGCCTATATTTTATGTGACATAAATTTTTATGACATGACCAATGGGAAAAAAAGAAGCCCTGAAGTTAATATATAAACAGCGACACTTTCGAAGTATTATAAAAGTGTACATATAATTAAAAATATTGTTGAAGAATTATCACTCTAAACTCGATTCCTTTCCAACTTCGACCGCTGAACCAGTCCCAAACCCAAAAATAAACACAAATAATTTAAATCAAGTAAACACATACTATGTAACATCCTAAACTACTACTTACCTAAACTACTAAGATCAGATTATTTCACACAACACTTTTAAAAAAAATCTAACAACAATAAAGAGCTGGTCCCTGGTCCCAACTACATAATTAAAATTTAATAGGTTATTTATTTCTATTTTCAAGATACAAGTTGTTCACGCAATTGGAGTATAATATTTAAAGTTTGATCGTCGTGTTTTAAATATGTTCCATGTCATATCTAAGTTGGCATTTAACATTCAAGTCGGTGACTAAATTGATGGAAAGACTTGATTGTTATGACATCGATAGTTTGTGGACTTAATTAAAAAAAAATAGTTTGGGATGTTTGGTGCAATTAATTTTTTTGTTACATAGTATGAATAGTTAATGTTGGCGAGTTGGCATTGAAGAATAACAGAAGGGTAGTTTGGGGGGGCTAATGATGGTGGCTTGAGGTATATGTAGAGCGAATATGCACTTACATTGTTTTACCTCATCTTACAAAGATTTGGAACCCTTATCACCACCTGCCTTCCAAAGTAACACTGCTGGATTCCCAATTTTCACCTTGATAGAATTGTTCTCATTTGATGGCTGCTAATTTGTATTTACTTAATGACTGGAATTTTCAAAAGAAGATGCCTAGATAGCCATTCTGTTTCCTAAATAATCAGATTCTATATTCAAAGAACAGATGATCCGACCAAGCAGTGAAGTTAAAACCTTGGGTCAAAGTTAATGAAAGTAAATCCACTAATTTTGTCTAGTCTACATCTACTAGCATAAGCTTGGGAACAACTTTCTCAGAGAATTTTGGACAAAAGAACAGATGGTTCAGGAAAAATGGTAATAAATAGCAAAGTGAATCTGATCGAGGGAGCCAAAAGAGGATCTTTCAGTGTTCTTCCTTTGCATCATAGACTTTGGGGTTCTTGCACTAATCAGTTGAACTGTGTGCATGCATACTAGTATGTCAGAAAGCTAGTAGCCAGTTTAAGGTCTTCAAAGGTGATATTGATCATGGATCTTTTGGTAACAAATTGGTACACGTGAAGTGCATTTTCAGTACATGAATGCATAGAAGATTGCTTCATCGGTCAGAGTCTTCACTTTTCCGATAACAGTTCTTGACTGGGATTCGAGATAGAAAGGCTAACCGGAAGAAGCTAATTCTTATAAAGAAGTGTTTCTTGTCAGTTACATCTTTGGATTATTTCTGGTTTTATATTCAGGTGTGGCACACCCAATATCCAACATCAGGAGTTACGATGCATACCAGTATCCGATACTCAGTCTAAGTAACATGGTGTTGTACATTTATCAGTCTATGGTTAAAGTTTACCAAGGTTGTGCTTATGCATGCTTAAAAAGATATAACAAGTAGGACTCTCAAGAAAAGCTTCCATTAACACATAAATGCAAGTAATAAAATAGAGGAAGCGTTCCAAGGGAGAAAGAAGGGTATCTTCTTACCAACATGCTATATATCATTCACAGGCCTGTTTGGAATAAAGCTGACCTGGTAGATTGCCAGGGCTTGAAAGCAAGGAAGGATTAATAATAAACCATAGCAACATCGATGACATAGATCTCTGATCCGCAGTGATCATTCACAAGCCGGTTTGGTGTCAAAGCTGCTTAGGCAGATTGCAAAAGCTTGGACAGTGGATAGAGGGTAACGATAATCCATGGAGAAGATGTCTTTGCCGATTTTTCCAAACTGTAAGATTACCTTCTCTTGCTCTTCGGGTGATATGTTATGTGATGACTCTGCAGCTGCAACAAGCTGGAAATTCTTAACAGAGGCCACCGTCACACGCCCCTTGAAGTTAAGGCACCAGCACTGTAACTGTTCATGCCATCTTGGAGCCTTGTTCTTTAGGGTTAGTGGCTCTCCTGAGTCCACGGCAACTATTGGCATGACTGGGAGGGATCGGGAGCTGGTGTTTGCCACTGGTTCCTTACCTTTCGAATTGGTTAAGGAAGAAAGTTGTTCGTCAAAGGATCGGCTGAATGCCAATGGTGTCGGTGCGGTGCCTCCTTCCTGAATAGCAGACACGGGAACCGAGTGCAAAACGCAATACATTCTCCTCGGTCCCTGCTTTCGGAGAACATTGAGCTCGTAGGTAATGGTACCTATGTTGTAGTTGGATGAAGATAGTTTTTGAGACACCTGCTTCGAATGTAATCTTCGACTCGATCGGGTAGTTGATGGTACTATTGAATCACATGTAGGTTGACTGTCATATATCGTGAACTTGGTACCGAAAAAATTAGACCTGCAAAGCAATTTGAATGTGTCATCACAGACATTATTAAGAGAATAACCGGACAAAGATAAGAAATCTAACGGTGAGACTTGCCTTAGTTTACCAATATATGTATGGTCGGCCCTAGAAAACTCATCAGCAGCCATAGATATAATGAAGTCCGTGCATGTAGCCCTTCTGACCTTCCTTGCTGCTAACAGGAATTTATCATTCTTTCCCTCAGCTGTAAATCAAAGAAGCGACACAAGTGAATAGTTCTCAAAACATATGGAAGCTTCATAAAAGTGGTATCTCTAATGAATATTGTATTATTTGGCTAGAATAATGAGTATAATTTATGAGAACTACAAAGCTAGTTAACCCAGATTATGTCAAAGCCAGCTTCAACCGAGCATAAAGTCTGGTATGGGAACAGGAAAAACCGAAATGGAATGTTATACTGTTTTTGTATCAAAACAGATATTCACATCTTAAGCTTAAATATCTCATGAATAATAGTAACTAAGGACACCAGAACAATTAACTTACAAGGCATCAGACCATAGAACAAGTGATATGTAGAAGTTGCTCTGTCCCTTCTAATATAGCATTGGATCGGGGAATCGCGAGGACCGGGCTGTTCACGTGCAAAAATAGTATATATCAGCAACCTTTTAAATGGAAGAATAAGATGATAGATACATAGCCACTCCCATTATTTATGAAGACAGACAGAGTGCGAAAATTTAGACCCATCTAATAGGCACGTGTTCGTTCAACAACTTAAATTATACATCAATTACGAGCCAGTGTTCGTTTCAAGATAGAAAAGTCACACTGTAGAAATGTAGATTGCAAGGCAACTATGTTATTGACAAAGATGGATACAACCAATATATCACTGCAAAGATTTTGGCCTTTTTGCCAATGTAAACCTTACTACCGTCGATATAGCGAGAGTAGTTCATTGCCAATTGATCAAAATGACATGTAATCCAATACAGAAAAAGTACAACCTGCTTCAACGAAATGGGGAATGTGAGGCTTCCACATTGCTCGGGAGTTTTCACAATCTCCTTTGTAATCTCCCTCCAAGACCTACAAACTGCTGCGCAAAACACGACAACTGCTCGAGCAGGCCAAGCTGTCTCACTCAGTTCGACCCTTTGGATGATATCCAAGAGCAACTCGGGCGGCAGATTCGCCCAAGGGCTTTGGTCTACGGATTCAGATACGGCCGGTGTTCGATCAGGAGCGACATGAGATCGAGTCAGACTACGCCGAATCTTGCTTTCACCTCCTTTGATATGTTCCCAATCCCCTCTTTCATTTCCTTTAATTCTAGCATAATACTCTCGAGTGACATCCTTTATAAGCATTACCGAATCCAATCTCTCAATATTCAACTACAAATATTAACATATACGTTAAAGAAACAAAACCCAAAGATCAACAACCATGAATGATATTAAATGTACAAAAAAATGGATCTCTTTATACCTGAATCGCCGACCCAGAAAAGCTAAAAGCTCGAGATTGTGAGAAGAAACGAAAAGGAAGAAACTAATTTAAGCCAAACGGTTCAAATCAACCCAAAAATGAACCAGCTCAGATGCACTCCCCACACTCTTAGGGACCCACGCAGTTCAATCAACACCACGAACCAACGAAAAAGATCAGATCAGAGTGAAACAAATAATTAAAAACGTTTTCAGTAATTTAAGAAAGGTGCCAACCTTTTCTCTTTTTTATTAGCGGGAATCCTAAGACGGTCACGTCGTTTCTAACGCCGGTGCCACCGCCACAACCAGCGTCAAAGCCGACGTGTAGTCCTCCTGGCCACCACCGGCTTTCTCCCTGGATCAGAAGCGGAAACTAACACTCTACAAGAGCTCTCTTTCACTTGAATGGGATCCAAAGTGTTCCCCCCCCCTCCCCCTCATATATACTGTTATTTTTAGAAAATATTTCTAAATTAATAATAATAATAAATATTATTTTTATAAAATATCTAAAATATTAATTTTAATTTATTTTAATACTTAAACTTTTGATTTTCTAAAATTATATCTAATATTTAATTTTTATTCATTTTAGTGCCTCACCTTAAAATTCTAACTGCACCACATTTTCTATGGATAATTACATCATTCATTACTTAATTATCTTTTCACTCCTATTTTGGTATTAATGTTGGAAAATTTTCAATTTAACTACTCAACTTTCAAATTACTCATATTTTAATCACTTTAATTTATTTTATTAATAATTTTTGTGACATGACATTTTTTATTATTATTAATGTATAATTAAAAATAAAAAATAAATTTGAAAGTAAATTAAGATTAATTTGAAAGTTAAGTAATTAAATTAAAAAAAATTAAACTTTAGTGACCAAAATAAGAGTGAGAAGATAGTTGAGTGATAAATGACCCATAAAAATGTGTCACTTACTAATTATCCGTTAAGTTTTTAATTGTGATGTACTAAAACGAAATAAAAACTAAAAGTTATATATACTTTTAAAAATTTAGAAGTTTAAGTATTAAAATTAATAATTTAGATATTAAACGTATAATTTACTCTTATATTTTTAATTATTTACTCCCTTAAAATCTCATGAAAATATATTACTTTATACATCTCTGATTAATTTTTTTTTAAAATTATTTATATATATTTTATCAATGTAGTTTTTTAATTAAAAATATTATTATTTTATTGATGAAAATTAAAGAAAAATAGTACGAGTTAAGTTAAAAGAATTCGAGACCTTTGAAAAAGTCATTAATCAACTGTTACATCAAGTTTATTATCTATTTTATCATGAATAAAAATTATATTTGAATTAAACTCAAATTGATGCATGGAGGGGGGAGAACAGAGAATAATGGATTTCTCAAGAGCAAACTCCAATTCTGATATTAATGTCAAGCGGCAGAATCAAAACACCCAAAAAGGCTGCTTCTCAAGAAGCAAACATGGAAACTATGCAAACCAAAAGAAGAATTAGAACAAGAACACCACAAACCCAGTAAACGCATGCCGTCTTCTTCTTCTTCATTTGATTTGCGTGGTAAAGTTGATCGGTTCCTCCACTGATAAAATCAACGGCACTGGCCACGTTTTCTTCAATGTCATCCATCTTCCCCCCTTGTGCCTCGACCAGAACAGCCATGTCGAGGAACACCATATGCAGCCTCTCCAAACTCCGTTGAATATCCACCACGGCCTCATGCCTCTCCTTGTTCCTCGAATCCATTTCGAATATCTCCGCCAACGACCGAACGTGTTCGCCGCCGCGGGTAACCGTGTCGTCTCCCGGCGACTCTCCCGTGCAGTCGTGGTATCTTCTTCTGAGGTCTTCTTTATGATCAGATAAAATCTTGTCCCTCAAGGCATTAAAATCATTCATCATTTGCTTGAGATTAGCCCTCAAACCGTTTGTTACCGAAACCCTGGTTCGATCCACATACGTCCCTTCCTTATACGCATCAGATAGTCTCCTGTTGCTCGCATTAGATCTGTCGAGTAATTCGAGCTTTTCCTTTACAACCTTCGCTTTTCGAAGAATCGAAACGGTGTCGGCTTCGATCCTGTCTCGTAACCCTCGGAAGACCTTGGCGCTGTGAATGGACTTCGTTTCTTCATTTAGGGTTTGTAGATCAAACACGAGATTCGAGATCCCCTCCATTGTCATCTTGATCGAGGCCACTTCTTGGAAGAACTGGGAAAGGTTGATTTCTTCAATGGGGTTGAGTTTCCCTTTTCCGATGCCATTTTCAACGTCGGGTACTTCTGATTCCAAATCCCTCTGTGCCTGTTTCTTCAGTTCCACGTAACTTAAGAAAGACTTCGTCATTAGATCGTTCATCTTTGCAAGAACAATGCAGTAAAACCCTCCTGCAAAAAAAACAAACAATCAAGAAACGGAAAGTGAAACCCTTTTTTTCCGGGGAACCGAGAAACCGGCCCTTGTTTGGATAAATATCTAAGAGTGAATTTGATTCACGGAATGTAAGATTACCAGTGGGAATAAAAGATTATCAGGGAATAAGATTACTGGGAATGTTGTATTTTGTGTTTGGTTGGTTTAGTATGAATGTAAGATTACCGTGTTTGGTTAAAGGAATAAAATATTATTGGAATGTATATTTGACCAAATTGTCCTTATTATATATTTGTATATATTATAAATTGTAAAATATTTATATATTTTCTTTAAAAAATTAAATTCATAATATTTATATAATTTTTTTTTACAAAATAAAAAATATAAAAAATGTTTAATGAAAGGGTAAAAAAAAATTTAACCCCTGAACTTCATATAAAATTTTAATTATAGATTTTTTTTGTAAATCTAAAACAATTTAAGGATAAGTTTGTAATTTAACATTCGTAGAATTTTTATTATTCAATGACAGAAGAAGGATATTTTTGAAAAAAATAAAAATTTAAATGCATTTTAGTCCAAAACGCCGGTAATGTTACAATACCTAAGGGAAGGGAGGTAATGACATTCCCAGTAATATACCCCAAAAAATCTACTATTGGTAAAACATTATAGGGAATGAGATTCCCGGCCAACCAAACATGAGAATGTGAGATTCTCATCCTATGGGAATCCCACAATCCTTGAACCAAACACCCCCTAAGGGAAAATCCCATGAAAAATGTGAAGTGAAGAAGAAAACCTAGAAGTGGGATTCCAAGAAAACTTAGGAAAATTATTTGCGATGCTTTGTCAAGGTAGGGAAAAAAGAGAGATCTTCACATGGCGTTCATTGACATTGAGAATGCGTATGATAGCGTTCCACGCGATACGATCTATAAGACTTTGGAAACGAGACGGATCCCAACTGCTTATATTCGGGCGATTTGTGATATGTACTATAGATCTACTACTTACGTCAGGACTACAGTTGGCAACACCGATGTATTCCCGGTGGAAATCGAACTGCACCAGGGGTCGACTCGTAGCCCTTACATCTTTGCCTTGATTATGGATGACATCTTTTGTGCGACACCAGACGGTGTTTCATGGTGTATGCTTTTCGCTGACGACATTGTCCTAGTTGCTGAAACAAAAAAGTAGACTGACTATCTGGAAGAGTGTTTTGGAAGAAAAAGGTCTAAGGATCAATATTGAAAAGACAGAGTATTTATGTTTAAACTTTAGTGGGAACCAAAACGATGAAGATGTAGAAGTAAGCATAGAAGGACATGTTCTCCCCTCAAAGGATTGTTTCAAGTACCTAGGGTTTATGATACATAAAGATGGGGGTGTAGATGATGACATTACGCACCGTATAAAGGCGGGATGGCTAAAGTTGAGGGCTTCTACTGGAGTTTTGTGTGACAAGAAGGTGCTTCTAAAACTTAAGGGAAATTTTTATAGAATGTCAATAAGACCAGCGTTGATGTATGGATCAGAATGTTGGGCAATCAAGAAGGATCACGTAAGGAGGATGGAGGCCGCAAAAATGAGAATGCTTAGATGGGCATGTGGTAGGATTATGTGGGACATGATACCAAACTCTGCTATTAGGATGTCCTTGGGGGTGGTGCTTGTATCCGAAAAATTGAGGGAGGGAAGACTACGGTGGTTTGAACATGTCCTTAGGCGACAACCGTCGGATGCGGTCAGGAGGGTAAAGTCGATTACAGTCGACGGTGCCAGAAGGAGAGGACGACCAAGGCGGAAGTGGGAAGACTGCTTGAGATATGATTTGAACGATTTAGCCCTTACCGAGGACATGAACTCTGATAAGAAAGTATGGAGACTTAAGACCAGGGTAGTCGAGTAGTACGGGTTACAACCATAAGGTGTAACATTCTCTGTCTTATTTTTAATGTCTTTATAGTAATTTTCATGACTTATACTTTATATACGTTCCTGTCATTGGAATTTATGAAGGCTTAGAATTAGGGTAGCGTAGTAGTGTTGCCTTAGTTTATGTGTTAACTCATCTGACTTTATTCCGTCTCGTAGCTTGCTATCGTTGACTACTGTGTATCATTCTCTTCGGGTTACCTCTTTTTAAATTTAGTCGGGTCTTACGTCTTCTGTATATATGCAGAGATTTTTACGCAGAGATTACTTCCCATTAGAGACTCGCATATGAAGAGTGCATATGAAGACTGTTCAACTATGTATTTATTTATTTATTTATTTATTTACACATGCATTGCATTTTATCTTTATTTTTAATTTTTTGACTGTCGAAGGTCTTCCACGGAAGTTGCTCTCAACCTGGCGTTGGGGGCAACCTACTACACTACCTTCCCCTTATCCCATTACATATGGGAATAAAATTTTGTTGTTGTTGTTGCGTTGTCAAGTGTCAAAGCCTCCCTTGAAATGCAAATAACCCTTCTCTTCTTTCTGTAAGATTCAGATTATGGGGTTTGAATGGGGAGAGTTTTTAAAGGGAATCACGGAATGTACAGCAGTTAGGGAATTTCAAGGTTCTATTTCACACACAATAGCTGTTGGATCGAAACGCTACCGTTTTAACTTCAAAGTACAAAAACCAAAAGCAAAATAAGCTTTATGTAAGCCTTCTATTTCTACTAATTTTCATGCCATTTTAAGATGGTTTATTTGAAAACTAAGTAATTAATTTATATATGTATTTTTTAAATGTTATTAATCATTATGGACTATCTCATTAATATAGTAGACCGTTATGTTAGTACTGTGAACTGTCACGTTAATATTGGAAGTAAGGATGGTAACGGGTCAGGTTTTTGGTCAACCCAACCCAAAAATATGCACCCTCCACCTGAACTCGATCCGACCCGAAAATTTTATATCCTACATCTGGCCTGATCTAACCCGAAAATATGCACCCTCCACTCGAACATGAGTCGACCCGAAAAATTTATATCCTACATCTGACTCGATCTTATTCGAAAAATATATATTCTCAACCCGACCCGACCCAGGTGTTTAGAGTATAAATCTGACCCGATTGACCTGGTATAAATTAAGGATTTAATTTTAAAAAAATAATAAAATTTTAAAGAAAAATTAACATTATTTTCGTCGGGTCGGAGTTTTTCCTCCCTCCACCCGAACCCGAATCGACCCAAGCCCAAATATTTTTTTAAAAAAAATCCGACCTAATCAGGTCGGAACCATCGGATGAAGATGAAATTGTCATCCCCAACACTCAATGATAAAAAATATTGATAAAAAAAATCACATTAAATTTATTTTCTAAAAAATTAATACGATAATTACATTAATTTTTTTTAATGGAGAAACTTCTTATACCTTCTACTAATATTTTTTTGCTCGAGTAATTTTTTGGACAGATCATTTGTAAGATATTTGGGCTTACTCGAGTGGACACCTAATCAGAATTTCTTATTTGTCTTTGGGCCTTTGCTATTTCTTATGTCTTTGGGATGCATGCGTTAAACCCATAATGATGACTGACGAACCACACCTATTAAATAAATTTGACGTTCCATTTAACTAAACTACATCATGACAATTTCTCATATTCTTTTGAAAAGAAAACATATGAGCATTTGGCTAAGTTTGATGGTAACACCGACATTAGATATTAACCATTAACACATCCAGAGAAAAATTTAGGAAAGATAGCAGAGATAGTCGATCTATTGAAAATTTAAAATCATCATATATTTTAAGTTTTTTGTGTATTTTTTTTTATTAAAATTATATTTTCATCCTCTCAAAAATTTTATAAATTCAAATTTATCCCTAAAATTTTATAAATTTAGATTCACTCTCAATATAAAATTATGCATCCATCCCTAAACACATCGATATCATCAGGAAAAAAATTATGTCAAAATGTTTGCTTCTTTTAGCAATTAGTCCACCCCCACCAAACTCCACAACTAAAAGAATTTAAACAGCATTATCTCATGTCATGTGCAAACTAATCTGATAAGGTTAATGTAATAAACTCTATCAAGAAGCGATGAATCTATTAGTCGGTCAATTCTTTACGCTTTAGTGTTAGATAATTTTGAACTCATTTTAAAGGCTTTGACTGTCATTTTACATCGAGTATGGTACAATTACATTATGTAAAAAAAATTAGTTTTATAATTTTAGGGTTATTAGCTTAGATGTGAAAAATTAAAGACTGAAATTAATAGTAGAAAATGATAAGATGTTCGTTGAAAAAATAAAGAGAAAAATTTTAATACTTTGATTCCGAATAGAGATATTAAAATTTAAACAAAATATATGATAACGGAATAAAATAACCAAAGCCATGTCAATATGATTTTAAAATGAGTGTCTCTTGTTTCCATATGTAATGGGATAAAGGGAGGTAAGATAGTAGGTTGCCTCTAACACTAGGTTGAGAGTAATTTTCGTAGGAGACCTCCGAATTATAAAATGTCATCCGTGAGACTTGATCCCACGACTTCAAGATTAAGAACCTTATGCTCTGCCAACTGAGCTGGATGGTCATTATCAATATGATTTTAAAGAAAAGTATAAAAAAAACTGGAAAAAAAAACCAGATACCTGCAATTTAAATGATATTTTCTGTTCTTTCTTAACAAATGTAATAGGTTTCAAACAATTAATTTGGTCATCCATCCAACCATTCCTTGGGAAAAAGTTAAATAACTTTACCAAATTATAAGCCTAGAAAGAAATTATCTCAATATAGTAACTTCCTAGTAGTATTTAAAGAGTTCTCTTTTTCCCAAATTTTGTGGGAAAGTGGAAAGAAACAGAGAAGTTGCAGATTTGTGCGTGGCAAAGCTTAATTAGGCCAAACTGCAAATTATTTGGAAAAAAAACGATTTTTCATCTTCTTTGTTCTGATAATTTAAGATTATATTATGTACATGGAGAGAGAGAATATTGATATTTCCTAAAAGGTGAAGCCCCCAAGGTCCAAAGCAGTATGTAGAATAGTAGATGCCGTTTTTTGCCCCAAGGGAAATGCCGTGTGCGCTTCACGTCCATGCCCTTTTGTCTCGTTGGTCTGATAAAAAATTCTGAACCAGAGTAGAGACCGTTTCTCTCTGTTTTGGATAAGCCTTTTGCTCGAAGACCCATTTTTTTTTTTTTGGAGTTGTTTTAGAGGTTGAAGAAAAGGATGGGCAAAAAATTTGGGTTTTTTGGAAGCAATGGTGAAGGACCAGAATTTTACAGAAATGATTTGAAAGCTGGTGAATTTGGACTTTGCTGGTAGATTGAAGAAAAGGGTAGCAACTAGTTGAGTTTTTTTTAAAGATCAAGTCAAAGAAGAAGAAGCAACATGTAAGATTGATCTCAAACCTTTTGTTTTTGTTTTCCTTATCTCTTTGGGTTAAGTTTCCTTTCTTAATGCTGATCCTTTGTTTCTGGGGATTTTACAGAGCAATGGCGATGCCTGTAGAGCCACCGAATAGGGTGCAGGCTATAGGTAAGCATTACTTTTCAATGTGGCAGACCCTTTTCGAGATCGACACGAATTACTATCCGATCAAGCCTATAGGGAGAGGAGCATACGGTGTAGTTTGCTCGGCGATCAACAGGGAAACCAATGAGAAAGTGGCCATAAAGAAGATCAACAATGCGTTTGACTATCCTGTGGACGCGTTGAGAACTCTGAGGGAGTTGAGACTTCTCAGACACATCCAACATGACAACGTGATTGCCTTGAAGGATGTCATGATGCCAACTCAGAGAACCAGCTTTAAGGATGTTTATTTGGTTTATGAGCTTATGGACACGGATTTGCATCAGATCATCAAGTCCTCTCAGCCTCTTTCTAATGATCATTGCAAGTATTTCATTTTTCAGGTACTGTGAACTCACTCACCCTTCTCTTCTTATTGTGATCTGCCTGTGTTGAGATAAAAGTTAAAAATGGTAATTTAGGCCTTACGAATACTAACCAACTCTAGATGGTAATTCTAGTATTGGCTGCATGTATGTATCTACCTGGCTCTTCGTTTTTTTACAAAGACTCGTGTTTTGACACTAGCAATCGAGTTGGAGTAATGTGGTATATGGATATAGATCATTAGACTTGTTAACATTTTATTGTTTGATTTCCCCATTTTGCAAGGCCTAAAAGTTCGTATTAGCAAAAAAAACTCGATCATGATCTCGAGTAAAACATTGCAAGTAAAATTTAAAGTCGTTTCCGTCTCGTGTGCTCTGAATATGCAATCTAAGGCAAAGGCCTTTGTTTCTTCTTAGCCCTCTTTCCTTCTTCATTCTATCTCGTTCGGTTTACTTTCTTTGCAAGTAAGTAAATATGCCATGATTCCCTCTTTCGGCTTTTCTTGTTGACAACTTAATTGCTTCATCAAATGCTCGCAGAATAGGATATGTATCCTGTAAATGTGTAGGGAAACTTCTTGTCTCAATTACAATCGTACGAGTAACGGTAAACCTCTTCGGCATTGCTGTAATTTAGAAACTCGGATACGTAAACAGCTCTAGCAAGTTTCTTTGCTTAATTTTTTCGTGTTTTGTATTGTCTGCTTGTTACTAACCTTTAGTTCGTATTTTAGTTACTACGTGGGCTGAAGTACCTTCACTCGGCAAATATCCTTCACCGGGACTTGAAGCCAGGGAATCTCCTTGTCAATGCTAACTGTGACTTGAAGATATGTGATTTCGGGCTGGCCCGGACCAGCAGAGGTAATGAACAATTCATGACGGAGTATGTCGTCACCCGCTGGTACCGTGCACCTGAGCTCCTGCTCTGTTGTGACAATTACGGGACCTCCATTGATGTTTGGTCGGTAGGATGCATCTTTGCTGAGATTCTTGGTCGGAAACCCGTCTTTCCTGGAACGGAATGCCTCAACCAGCTTAAGCTAATTATCAATGTCCTTGGAAGCCAACAAGAGGCTGATCTTCGGTTTATCGATAACCCCAAAGCCCGGAGATTCATCAAGTCACTACCTTATTCTAGGGGCACCCATCTTTCCCATTTATACCCACAAGCCGATCCGTTAGCAATAGATTTGTTGCAAAGGATGCTTGTGTTCGACCCATCTAAGAGAATTTCGGTCACGGAATCGCTCCTACATCCGTACATGTCGGACCTATATGATCCAAGGTGTGATCCACCTGCTCAAGTCCCCATCAATCTCAACATAGACGGGAACTCGGGAGAAGATGTTAGGGAGATGATGTGGATTGAGATGCTACATTACCACCCAGAGGATGCATCTGCAACTGATTAGATGACATTGTTTTAAGCTAATGCTTGGTTTTGGTTGAACCAATCACGTTGTTTAACCTAGAAGAACACCATCGAGACATCTGCCATTGAACTTTGCATTTGTACCAATATTTTGTTTTAACATCTCGATTATTACCGTAGCTTGTTTGGGCCCTGGTGTAGAACAACCATAAGAACAATCAAACACTTTGTGGTGTAGAACAGCGAAGAACACACAAATCAACAAGAGAATAATCACTGGACAAACAAATTTGTTGTTAGAGTTTGCAATCTGAATCTTGTTTCGATTCGGTTTGAAAAGTTCAGTATATCTAATTAGTACAAGAATATACTTCTTCTGTTAGCTTTTGATTAAAAAGAGGACACGTTGTTGAAATAGATTTTAGGGTAAATTACGTATTTAGTCATCAACATAATATTACGGTTTTGTTTTGGTCACCCGATTATATTTTTCTTCACAATCATACCTAATGTTATGTTTTAATTCCATTTTGGTCCCCACAGTTAAAAAAATAAACAGAAATGCTTATATGATTTTTTTTAATGATGATGTGATATTACCTTACGGGGTGACACATCAATATCATCGTTAATTTTTTAACGACTTGTGACCAAAATAGAACCAAAATGTAACATTAAATATGATCAAAATGTACAAGTTAAGGGACTAGTAATCCTTTTAATTAGAACCTAGGGTAAAGTACACAAACGGTGACTATATAATATTGTTTTATTAAGTCCTTTAACTATTAGAAGTTACAAAATTATCCTTCAACTATAGAGTGTTATTTTGTTGAGTCCCTTGACTATTAAAAGTTATAAAATGATGATATGACTATTCATTATGTTCCAAACTCATCATTTTCGTTAAAAAAGTAACGGCATTTTGAGCGGAAGTTAACCTACTAGCTTTGATATGCTAAAATTTGATCACATGTTCTCAAACAACTATCGTATCTCGGTCATCATGTTAACATCCAGCTTAGACAACGTCAATTTTTTAACAGAAAATGACGAGTTTGGAATATAATGAATAGTCGATTGATCATTTTATAACTTTTAATAGTCGAATGACTTAACAAGCAACACTCTATAGTTGAAGGACTATTTTGTAACTTTAATAGTTGAGGGACTTAATAAAATAATACGCTATAGTCGAGGACCATTTATGTACTTTACCCTAGAATCTAGCCGTTGCTTGGGCTAGAATCAAAATAAGTGGGCTTTGTGAAATTGTGAGACAGACATTTTGATTTGGGTTTTGTTTGGTTGATAAGAAATTTAGAAAACGTGATGCTAATGGGTATTTCATAAACGAGGAACACAATTTTCCCAACGAACTCTCCTTGTCCAACTCTTTCGGATCTTTGAGGAATTCCAACTTAGAATGTTTCTTCTCTCTTCTTACATCTATTCCACAAACAAAGCTTTTCATCTTCTCCGCTGTCTTTTTTAATCTCACTTCTATCAAATTTCACTTCATTTCCACTCCGAACAATGGCGATCGGGGGAAAGTCTCGTGGCCCCAGGCGTTCGTCTTCAGTTTCATATGCATCAACCGTCACAACTGTCATTTTCGTATCCTTATGCGTTTTGGCTGTTTGGATGCTCATTCCCAACTCCGTTTCATCCCCACAGACCACCGCTCGCACCACCATCCGCGCCACCGTCACAGACACCGACGGAGACATCGCATTCTCCGGTTCAAACGATGAGCAACCCACCAAAATCACCGAAGATAAAGATAAAGCGGTGTTCGAGGATAACCCCGACCAACTTCCTGACGATGCAGTCAAGCCCGACGACGATAAAACCAGCGAGTCGGACGATGATAAAGGGAAAGACTCGGTTGTTGAAGAAACCCAACGTGGTTTACACGGGAAAGAATCGGCTGAAGAACGGGAGAAGCAGAAACAGAGTGAAACTCAGATATCCAAGGAAAGTGTGTTGACTCAGAACCAACAAACGAAGCAGATTATCCCCAGGGAAGTTGAAGATAATAATAAGCAGACGAGTAATGAAGAAACCAACAAGGTTAATCAAGAGGAAAACAACAACAACAGCAACAACAATAAGGATTCGTCGGGCGATCAAGATCAAATTCGAGCCGTGGAGAAGCAACAAGTCGACGAGAAACCGAAGGAACGTCGAGGCGACAAGACGAAGAAGAAAAAGAAGAAGAAAGGAGACGACAAAAGCAATAAAAAGATGAAGGAAACAACAACGATGAACGTGAAACCAAAGGAGTATGATCCCGAGAGATTAAAGAATGATGTAACGGAGATGGAAGATGAACCCAAGGGAAACAAGCAACAACAGAATCAAGAGCAACAGAGGGCAAACGCCAGTTTTAGCGACGAAACGAAGGATAAACAGAACGAACTTCTAAACACAATGCAAACAGATACGTTGCCCAGTTTGTTGAAGACATCAACGAACCAGGAAACAGCGGAGAAAGACATCCAAAATGAAGGCCAGAATCAGGAAAGTCAGCAACAGAACGAATCAACCACGGGAGATTCATTAGACAATTCGATTCCGAAGGAGTCCACCGAATTGAAGAAGACATGGAAGTCGCAAAAGATTCAGTCCGATAACGAGAAGGAGAGACGGAGAGACGAATCGGACGATAAAGAGAGCTTCTACGGTTACAAGTGGCACTTATGCAACCACACTACCGGTCCCGATTACATTCCGTGTTTGGATAACCTGAAAGCTTTGAAGAAATTAAAAACCACCAGGCACTTCGAGCACCGGGAGAGGCATTGCCCTGAGGAGGGCCCGACGTGTTTAGTCCCACTTCCGGTGGGATACAAAAAGCCCATCTCCTGGCCTAAGAGCAGAAACAAGGTAAAAACATTGAATCAAACCTGTCTGATCGTTATCGATTTTCGGCGGCGGTTTTTGTAACTTGTTTATCGTTGTCTGGTAGATATGGTACCATAATGTTCCACATACGAAACTGGCTGAGTTCAAAGGGCATCAGAATTGGGTTAAAGTGAGCGGTGAATTCTTGACTTTCCCTGGTGGTGGTACCCAGTTCATCCATGGCGCCCTCCACTACATCGACTTTCTCCAACAGGTAAAGTTCGACACTCGATTCAGTTATGAATCTGTAAATCTGATGCTTCGAGAAAGAAGAATATGTTAGTTTATTGTTGGTTGCAGGCAATACCCAATATTAAATGGGGTAAACGATCCAGAGTTGTCTTAGATGTTGGATGTGGTGTTGCAAGCTTCGGAGGGTTTCTTTTCGATCGAGATGTCTTGACGATGTCATTCGCCCCCAAAGACGAGCACGAAGCTCAAGTTCAATTCGCACTCGAAAGGGGGATTCCTGCTATATCAGCTGTGATGGGTTCTCAGAGGCTACCGTTTCCTTGTAATGTGTTTGATTTAGTGCACTGTGCACGGTGTAGGGTGCCATGGCATATCGAAAACGGCATGCTTCTGCTAGAACTGAACCGTGTTCTTAGGCCTGGAGGATATTTTGTGTGGTCAGCCACTCCTGTATACCAGAAACTTTCGGAGGATGTGGAAATTTGGAAGGGTAACACATAGACAGGACATCTCATTCGAATATGGTTTTCGGGTTGTCATAGATCTGATCATGCGAAGCTTGTTTTGCAGCCATGTTGGCCCTGACGAAATCCATTTGTTGGGAACTTGTGACTATCAAGAAGGACAAATTGAACTCTATCGCTGCTGCCATCTATCAGAAACCTACCACAAACGAATGCTATGACAAACGACCGGAGAATAATCCACCAATGTGCGATGAAAAAGACGATGCAAATGCTGTCTGGTAGGTTTTCTTCACATACTCTCATGTTAATGCACCAAGTAAGGCAATAAATTCATTGTTGTTTGTTTCGTTTCAGGCATGTACCCCTGCGTGCATGTATGCACCGAGTGCCGATAAATCAGGTCGAAAGAGGAGCACGATGGCCCGCGAACTGGCCTAATCGGCTACAGAAAGCTCCTTATTGGTTGAACCGATCCCAAATGGGGATTTACGGGAAACCGGCTCCGCAAGACTTTACGAAGGACTACGAACACTGGACTCGAGTTGTGAGCAAGTTGTACATGAGCGGATTGGGAATCAGTTGGTCCAATGTTAGAAATGTGATGGACATGAGAGCTGTTTATGGAGGGTAATGGTCGTTTCACTTTCGTTTTTCGTGTGTTACTAAAGAGGCATTGAAGTTATCATATCGACCCGTCTTGGATGCCTGCAGGTTTGCAGCAGCCTTGAAGGACATTAATATATGGGTGATGAATGTGGTGAACTTTGATTCTCCCGATACACTTCCGATAATCTACGAACGCGGTCTTTTCGGAATATACCATGATTGGTGCGAGTCGTTCAGCACGTATCCAAGATCGTATGATCTCTTGCACGCTGATCATCTTTTCTCCAAGCTGAAAACAAGGTAGAATTAATCACAGCATGATTTCCCCTTATAATCTTCTTTCTCGACCGCTTCTTCGATCACCGATCTGCATTTTCCCGGTGTTCGTAGGTGCAAACTTCAACCTGCGTTGGCAGAGGTCGATAGAATCGTCAGACCGGGCGGGAAATTAATCGTTCGAGACGAATCGGATGCCATTAGCGAAGTTGAGAACTTGCTGAAATCACTGCACTGGGAAGTTCATTTAACTTTCTCCAAGGATCAAGAAGGGATACTGAGTGCCCAGAAAGGTGATTGGCGACCTACAACATATCAAGCCGTCATTTGATGCATCCTCGATCTGTATTTTGGTCATGGTTTTTATTATGGTTCGATCATTCCTGGAGTTTAGGGTGTATGTGGTACTCTTGACCTTTCGCTCGAGAGTCATACAAGTAAATTAAATTAACATCGTATATCGAACACATGCTCGTATCTTTCTTTCACTCAATTCGAATATCATGATGGATGAATACAATATTTATCATTAATTCATCTTGTCTTAATGTTGGGAGACAAGCCATGATCAGAGGGCTTAACGTGATTATCATGATATATAATCTCAATCATTCATGATTTATTTATGCATATTAAAAATTAAGATACTAATAATAGATTAAATTTATCACTTTCATATCTATCGTATTTTCGCATCAATTCAGCCTTCGAAGTTGTTCAATTGCATCATTGTATACCTTATATTTAACTTAAACCCCTAAACCCTAATTCAAGTTCCATAACCTATAAACCGTAAACCTAAATCTTAAACTATAGCCTAGGGTTTATAATTTAGGCTTTTAAGTTAAGGAAGGATATAAAATAATGCAATTAAACAACTTTGAAGACTAAATAGATGCGAAAATACAATAGGATAATAATGATAAATTTGGTCTACTATAGAGGAAATTTTTTAGATTAATTTGGGGTAATAACTCTCAACCTTTCGACATTGAACGCTCACACCTCTAACATATATGATGCTCAAAATTAAATCCTTAATAATAACAATAATTTTTTTTATCACGAAAATTTCAACATTTTTCCTCCACGTTCCAATTGAAAGTCTCAACCAAATAAAAACATGACTAAACTACGTATTTAATACATAAATTATTATTTTTAGTCTATTTTAATACCTAAATTTTTATTTTTTTTAAAAATCATACCTAACATTTAGTTTTTGTTTTATTTTAGTATCCACCGTTAAAAACTTAACTCGTATAGTACCTAAACTATCAGTTTTTATCCGTTTTAACACCTAAACTTTCGTTTTTTTTAAACTTAACGTTGAATTTTGAACAATGTTACTAAAATAAAACAAAAACTAAATTTTAGGTATAATTTAAAAAAATTTAAGTATTAAAACAGACAAAAATTGATAGTTTAGATAATAAACGAAATAAGTTATCTTGAAAACATTATTGTTTTGGATATATGGTGCGATTAAAGGTAGAGAAAATGAGGATGTTTAAGGAAAGATGTTATCGAAATGTTAATTTTGTTTTAATATTTACGGTGGAACGTTACTTAAAATATTAATCTTTTTAAGGTTTTCGATTACAACCGAAAATATTATAGAGAAAGTTACATTTTAGATAACGAGATTAACATTTTAAATAGTGTTCTATCGAAAATATTTAAACAACATTAAAATATTCGTGTGCGGTGCAATGGAACTACCGACAGAAAATGGCTTGAATCTGAAAGAAACACTTTGGTAAAAAGACGACATAACGTAGCATGAAAATCAACATTCAAGCAAAGTAAAGCCTTCTACGAACTTCATTATTTGTTTTAGGTGTCCTTCATTTAAACGTACAGCAAGCCAACCAAGTAAACTAATACAATGATATCAAACACGCCAAACAATATGGCAATAATACCCCCAAAAAATTTTAAGGGTGCGTTTGGTTCACGGAATGTAAGATTACAAGTGAGAATAAAAGATTACCAAGAAATAAGATTACTGGGAATGTTATATTTTGTGTTTGGTTGGTTTAGCAGGAAGGTAAGATTACCGTGTTTGGTTAAAGGAATAAAATATTATTAGAATGTATATTTGACCAAATTGTCCTTATTATATATTTGTATAATATTACAAATTATAAAATATTTATATATTTTCTTTAAAAATTAAATTCATAATATATATATAAATTTTTTTACAAAATTAAAAATATAAAAAAAGTTTAATGAAAGGGTAAATTTTTTTTAACCCCTGAACTTCATATAAAATTTTATTTATA
Organism: Hibiscus syriacus; assembly: GCF_006381635.1. NCBI lineage: Eukaryota > Viridiplantae > Streptophyta > Magnoliopsida > Malvales > Malvaceae > Hibiscus > Hibiscus syriacus. The sequence continues at coordinate 1,305,703 of NW_024062784.1, read as the reverse complement.
GATTTTTTTTATAAATCTAAAATAATTTAAGGATAAATTTGTTATTTAACTTTTGTAGAATTTTTATTATTCAATGACAGAAGAAGGATATTTTTGAAAAAAAATAAAAATTTAAGGGCATTTTAGTCCAAAACGTTGGTAATGTTACAATACCTAAGGGAATGAGATAATGACATTCCCGGTAATATATCCCAAAAAATCTACTATTGGTAATATATCCTAACTATTACATTGAAATTTAAAGTTACGTTTAAGTATTTAATTAAACAAAAATATATAATATTAAATAAAACATTAAATTAGAATATTTAAAAAACAATATCTCAACAAATTTATATGATATAAATCAGGAGTAATAATTTTAAAAAAATGGGGAGTAATTTCATAACGAAAATTCAAAGGGTAAATTACATCAATTATTATTGAATTTTATTATATCTCATATTTACTCATTGTACTTTAATTCCGTTCAATTTTATCACTGAACTTAATATATTTGATTTTTTGTCACTTTTTTATTTTCTCACTAACAACATTATAAATTGACTTTTATATACAATAGCGGAACTTGGTAATAGAATTTGGGGATGTCAACATAAAACTTTAAAAATTTAGAGGTTTAAATTAAAATTTTGAATAGTTCAGATTATATTTTTTTCAAAAAAATGAGATCTAACTAAATTTTTTTAAAATTTGAGAGAATTAATGAGAATTTTTAAAAATTATTGGAGGGATTTAATCAAGAACATTAAAAAAATTTAGTGGGGCAAATTAAATTTTTAAAAAATTTAAGGGATTAAAACTAAATTTTTCAATTTTTTGGGAGTTCATGGCCCCACTTGACCTAACTATGTTATGCCATTGATTACATAGATGCAAAACGATATCGTTTTGGTGAAAATTTTGTTTTATTAAAATGATGTTATTTTAACGTCGTTAACTGTTTAACAACAGAATAATAAAAAAATGAAATGTATTAAATCAATGAGGAAATCAAACGTATTTAAAAAATAAAGTTTAATGATGATAGATGTAAATTACCCGAATTCAAAATAAAAATAAAAAGGAGGAAGTGGTGGAGAACAACCAATATGAGCGGCGGATAGCAATCAACGCGGTGGCGGAATTCAAACGTAATATTTGTCAAAAGAGATGTCCTTAACAAATAAGAGAATGGAAAAGTAAAAGAAAAAAGAAAAAAGAAATTAACAGAAGAAAGGTTACTCTTTTTCCTAGGTCTTCACGACATAAACCAGAGGGTAGTGTTCGTAAATTCAGTTAGCTTTTTGTTTTTCAGTAATTTATGAGAGTTGTACTGTTATAAATATATAGATTTGCAACGCATAAAGGTAAAAATAAATTAAATACAGGGATTGTATCCTAGAAAAGAAAGAAAAAGTAAAACAAAAACAAAAACGAAGAGATAAACAAACAATGGATGCTTTCTGTCGTCGTCGCTCAACGCTTTACCAAACTCACCACCACCCGTTTATCTTCCAATTTGCTCCGCTTACTTCAACCTCCCCTTTGCTGTTATCATCCTCTCTTCAGGTACTGAAAAGCTTTTAGCTTTTGCTTCTTCTTTTTCTGGGTTGTTTTTAGATTTTTGAGTTTTTTCCTTAACGTGCTTGTTTTAGGAAATGGAATGCGTTGAAGCAGCTTTGAAGAGCAGTTTTAGAAAGGAGATGGGTATGAAATCAAGTCCCCAAGCGTTTTTGGATGATATTTTGGTCGTAAATAATGGAGGAAATGGAGTTTCTTGTGATGATTTCTCTGTCGACGACCTTTTTGACTTCAGTAACGAAGACGGGTTCCTCGAACAACATCACGAACCTGAAGAAGAAGGAAAAGAAGTACCAGTTTCTTCTTCTTCTTCTTCGCATAAGCGACAAAAGCTAAGCCAAGAGCAACATTTTTCCGACGAAACTACCAATTTTGATTACACTTCTTTATCCACCGACGAGCTCGCCGTTCCGGTACTTTGAAAAATATAACCCTTTTTTTTGTTATGCAAGTTTTTTGCTGTTTTTAGTTCGGGGTAATGGTGAAAAAGGTGACATTTTTACAGGCGGATGACGTGGCAAGCCTTGAATGGCTGTCTCATTTCGTTGAGGATTCCTTCTCGGAACACTCTGCGGCGGCGTATCCCACCGGAACGTTAACGGAAAAACCAAAGTTGCCGGACAACGAATTGCCCGAACCGGAAACCCCAGTTACAACGTGTTTCAAAACTCTTGTTCCGGGCAAAGCCAGGAGCAAGCGCAGTCGAACCGGCGGTGTTTGGTCCCTTGCCGCTTCCCCTTCTCTTACAGAATCCTGTTCAAGTTCCACATCGTCATCTTCCTCCTCCAGCCTTTCAGCTTCAAGCCCTTGGATCGTTTACTCAAGCAGCGTCCCCGGTTCAGCCTTCGAGCCGTCTGAGTCGCTCTCGGTGGAGAAAAAGCGTAAGAAGAGACCGGCGACCGAGTCAAACGTCGGGAATGTGACTCAGCCAACGCGTAGGTGCAGTCATTGCGGAGTCACAAAGACGCCACAATGGAGAGCTGGTCCAATGGGAGCAAAGACTTTGTGTAACGCTTGCGGTGTCAGGTTCAAGTCGGGTCGGCTTTTACCCGAGTATAGACCGGCTTGTAGCCCCACGTTCTCGAGCGAGTTACACTCGAACCATCATCGGAAAGTGTTGGAGATGCGACGCCAGAATGAAGGTTCAGGTCCGGCCGAACCCGGCTTAGCCCTGACTTCCGTTCCCAGTTTTGGTTAACATTAAAGTAGAGTGCTAGAGTTAGTTTAAGTTCGAGCTGTAAATCAATTGCACTAGTATTGTAGGGACGTAACTCATTTAGATTTTAGGTAGGATTTTAAATTTTGAATTGTACCCTTCTTTTAATATAATTCTTCCATTCTTTTCCCCCAAAAGTAATTTTTCTTTTTAATTTGGATCAACTATAAATCATATCACTTAACTTTCATTGATTTGGTTACTAAACTTTAGAAAGTTTTAATTTGATCATTGGATTTTAAAATTGTAATGTTTTTGGTCGGTTTGTTGGATCAAAATATAAAGCTTGTCTTCTCATTCTCCTCCTTTTCACCATTAGAATTTGAAAAAAGAAGATGCTTTAACCTCGAGAAAATAAAGTAAATCAGGGGGAAAAAAAGTTTCAAGGGCTTTTGACAAAGAAAAAAAAGAAAAGTTTAGGATCTTTTCATGATTTTTTTAAAGAAAGATGCCTAATCATAACCCTGTTGAGTGTTGAATATTTGAGTGCAGGGTGATAAAAGCGAAAAAATTTGAAAGTTCAATGATAAAATTTTAAAATTTTGAAGTTGAATGAGTATAACAAGAATAAGGTCATAGTTGAGTGATTTGAATTTTGTGGGTTACCCTCTTAATTTTCCAAGTTTTCCCATTGAAATTATTCAACATTTTTCAAAAAAATGGGTGGAAACTGCATTTGGCTTAGGGACAGAGCACTTGGCTTATGTGCTTTGCTATATTGCTTCATATAATATATATGTTCTTTGAAGTGAAAAAAGCTAAAATAGTTCAAATTCTGATTAGTTTTAGGTATTTGAGTGGTTGTACCCGAAGCAGTTTCGTGCTTGGTGTTTTAATTTGTTGGACGGATATGGACTTTTTGAAGTTGGTTTTGGACGATTCTTTAGTAAATTGAACATTTGGACAAAGTAGTAAGAAAACCGGTTGAAGTTACCGATAATCTGCCCTGTTCGGTCTTTTGTTTTTGTTCCCTCCCTCGGAAATCAAATAAAATCTGAAACAGGCTGGGACCCCATTAATCACATCTAGTTTTATCTGCAACAGTTTCCATCATCCGGTGCCGTGGTGAAGATGATAAAATAAATATCCCCTGCCTTTGATTTTTGGACACTTGTTTAGCACTTAGGCCACAGTTTTACCTGTGTTGATCCACAACCCCACATGTAGATTACATAGTATAATGGTCGTGTTGTATTAAGGTTGCAAATTGAGGGTAAGGTATACAAATGATATCTTGATTATAATATTTTATTTTATTAAATATCTTGACTATTGAAAATTATAAAACAGTCTTTCGATTATAGATTGTTGTTTTGTTGAGTCCTTTAATTATTAAAAACTACAAAAGGTTCATCCACCCAACTATTCATTATATTCCAAACTCGTCATTTTTCGTTAAAAAACTAACAATATTATGAGCTGAATGTTAACATACTGACTGTGATATGATAAAATATGATCCAAGAATCTGAAGCTATTATCATACCTTAATCATCATATTAATGTTTAACTTAGACAACTATCAATATTTTAAATGAAAATGACGAGTTTGAAACATAATAAATAGCTGAGTGATCATTTTATAACTTTGAATAATAAAAGAACTTAAAAAATCAATATTTTATAGTTTCAAGACCATTTATAACATTTAATAATCGGAAGATTTAATAAAGTAATCCCCTATAGTCGAAAATCATCGGTATACTTTACCCTTATTTGATTCGGTATAGGAAAGGATATTTAAGTTGCAAATAAAGGTGGGAAATACTTGACTTGATTGAGTCATATAGAGTATCTACTGTTAGTGGAAAATCAAATCCCATAGTTGTGAATTGATTCCATGTCACAATCCTCTATTTGATTTTCTTGGTCCAACACCCACCGCCGCCGTTGCCCTTTCTTTTGCCTTTTCCTCCGCCACTTCCACCTCCACCCCTCGGCCATGTCTGCCTTCATTTCCTCCTTTCCCCGCCACAAAACTCCAACTTCTCTTGTTGCTTTCATTTACCCCATCAATCCTTTTTATACATGTTAATTACAGTAGCAAAAGAAAACCAAACTGATTGGCTTCCAACAGTCCCCACATGTACAACCTCCGAGCTTCCGATATCAAACATGTTTCAAAAGGCTGTAACAATGAGCCGCAATTTGTCCCCACCCTTGTTTCTAGTGGCTAATGCGGGCTTCGATTGTACCCTCGGACCACGAACACCATTCTCCTTCAATTAATGAGTTTTTGCCTTAAAACTATATTAGATGACACCTCTTTAAATTCGTGATATTTATTTAATTTTGAGTCGATTTAGATTCAAATAGAGTGTATCTGTTTCTTGAATTAAATTGAATTAGTCAAAAATTTAATCTGACCCGACTCTTTGCTATCCTAATCCTACATCTAATAAAAAAATTTAACGAAATTATTTATGTAAGCAAGTTTTCTTCTCAAAGTGAGTGAGTAACAATGAACTTTAGGCTACCCAATGGAAATTGAAATGGTCGTTTTAGTCCTCAAATAAGCACCGAATGTAGAAACACAGACCAAACGTGACTGGCCCTGCAAACATTCCAAATCTTGATCTTTTCAATGTCCATTTAATTTGCTTTAGACGCTGACAAAGTGGGCCTTATAGGGTTTAGTCACAGAGTATAAGTGGCATAGTAGATGCAGCTTAAAGTATGCCCTAACCCATATAAGGTCGATGAAGATGACAATGCCACCTTGTGCTTGGCCAATGACATTTTGATGTAGGAGGGGGCATTGTAGTTGACATATTATAAGCATCGGATGTAAGTAGGGATGGATTAGGAGGGGTTTATAGAGTGGTTGCCTCTTAAAAATTTTAAATTCTTATATAATTTAAATTTTTTATTATTTTTATTGATAATTTGTGTTCGTTTCCGTCTCAAAAATTGGACAATTTCGAGTTTAGGTTTTAAATGGATGTTTGTAAGTTGTAACATGTTGAAGTGCAATCCAGGTAAGGTTCTCCAACGAATAGTATATTCATTATTTCTCCATGTGAGAAAAGCAAAATTTCCCCATTTCGTCAACCTATGTTATTTATTCTCTGTCACTGAATCCGATCATTTCCAATCACGCCATGGCCGCCGCCCCTAAGCCCTATATTCGACAATTTCCTCGCTTTTTGTTCAGTAGCGGAAGGGGGGGGGGACTTTGCATGTTCATAATTGCATATAATACGCTGGAAAGATACAGTAGAGAGAGCAAAATAAGATAATGCAACAAGAACAAAACGATCTCAGTGGTAAAAAAATTGTTATTTCTTAAAGTTTCGGATTTAAACATAAAAAATATCAAAAGTGTGAGCGTTTAATGTTAAATGGTTGCGAGTCGTAAATAAGATAAATCATCAAGACTTTTAAATCGTGAAAACACTTTTTTAAGACTTTTATTATACATTTTAAATATAATAAATTCGTAAATAATCAAATAAGTATAGTATAAACGGCATACTATATCAGCTGCGATGCTGAGTTATAATTAAAGTAACATCTAACTTAACACAAACTAAAATTGCTTAAGTTGAAATATTTTAAAGTTTAATGATAAATCAATACACAGCTAAAAAATATAGTGACTAATACTATAGTTAACCCTTATTGTTTTTTGGATAAAGTTGCACATCAAAAAGCAAGTGAGCTTTATTAGTGCAAAGTACACGTTTTAGCTTTTGGTGGGGAGTTCTATGATCAAGCGAATGACAAGTTCAAAGGGACAAGAAAGCAAACAACCTTTATTTATGCTACTCTTTCAGGTTTCGTTTAAAAAAGAAAATGACAATGTTTAGGTTAAAAAGAAAATGACAATGTTTATGTTTAGGAATGTAAATTTTAGTTTATATAAAAGTGTTTACTTATGTATGTTTTATTTAAGATTTAGAGTCTATGGGTTTAGAATTTAAAAATTATAAGTTATGACTAGCTAAAGTTTAGGTCATGGGTGGCTCTCCAGTCCAGGGTCTGGTATACCTAAGATCCAATACGAATTTATATAAGAATTTACAGATTGTCCACCAAGAGTGACAATGGTAAGATTCGAACTTGACCTTACAAGCTTAAATTTCTGAATATTAACCACTTCTATCAGCACTCTTTACTTAAAAATTAAAAATTAAAAGTTAAGACTTAGAGTTTTATATTTTTAAAACATGTATTTTCAGTATACATGAGATCATCTTAGATTTATCTTGACAATTCCTTAAAATAAATAGCTTTTGACATAGTCAACTAATGGTAATAGGTTTTAATTGATTGGGTATAAAGTACATAAATAGTCCATTGACTATAAGATAATATTTTATTAGGTTTTTTGACTATTAAAAGTCACAAAATGGTCCTCAAACTATAGGACGTTGCTTCGTTGAGCCCATCGACTATTAAAAGTTACAAAATGATCACCCGACTATTAAAAATTACAAAATGGTCACCCGATTATTAATTGAGTTCCAAACCCGTCCTTTTCCATTAAAATTTTGACGACAATCTGAGTTGTACGTTGACCTACTGACCGAGATATGATAAAATATGATATCATAATCTTAAATGAGTATCATACCCCAGTCAACAAGTTAACGTCCAACTCAAACGATCGTTAAGTTTTTAACAGAAAATGACACTTTTGGAACATAATGAATAGTCAAAGGACTCAACAAAGCAATTCCCTACCGTCAAAGGATTATTTTGTAACTTTTAATATTCAAGTGACTCAATAAATTATTATCCTATAATCGAAAGATTATTTATGTAATTTGTATGTTCAACATACCTTTACTTTGTGATGATGCAAGTATAACTGCCCCTCCCAACGTGCTTCAAAGTTAAACGTACAACTTTAAGCTACACAAATTCTTTTTATTTATCTTGTGACAGTTCCCGTTGTCCTTGTTTAACCACACAGTTTCAATATATATATACTAACAACAAATCAATAATCCAACCAAGAAAATTACAATAAGAAGACTTCTTCAATATCAAACTTTTTATAAAATTAAATAGAGACCATTAGGACGAAATTTATTCACGAAAGACAATATTTTTAAGAGTAAATTATGTATTTAATATCTAAACTATTAATTTTGATCAGTTTTAATATTTAAACTTTTATTTTATTAAAATATACCTAATATTTAGTTTTTTTTCATTTTAGTATTTTATCATTAAAAAAATTAATGTGTTTTGTACCTAAATTATCAATATCGGTCCGTTTTTGTATTTAAACTATTAGTTTTGATCAGTTTTAGTACATAAACTTTCAGTTTTTTTCTTCAAAACTTAACGTTACGCTTTTGACATATACTAAAATGAAATAAAAATTAAACTTTAAGTATGATTATAAAAAAAATTAAAGATTTAAATATTAAAACATATTAAAACTAATAATTTAAATACTATAAACACGGAGTTTACCCTATTCCCGATTGTAAGCGGAGTTCTTGCCGTGCCACTAGCGTTGTTGTCTCACGAAGGTTGGCCACTTCCCATATGCAATTTAATGACTCTGGACTAAATGCACAGACGAAAACCTTGAATTACACATTTGGTTTCACATACTCTTTTTACACATTAGTTCGCTTTACACTCTTCCCCCTCTTAGCTCCTCCCCGTCAATAACATGACCCCACAAAATATCTATAAAAAAACATACTAACAACCGATTTTATATAAAATAATTAAGACTTAATCGCGTTATATGTCTTCAATATAGGATCTTCAGTTTAAATTAGTCCTTAAACTTTTAAATATTTTGATTTTATCCCTAAATTATGACTATCATTTTAAAACTAGTTTTTAAACTTTTGAACATTTCAATTTCATCCCTAAACTATGACATTCATTCTAAATTAGTCCCCAAACCTTTTAAGCATCCCAATTTCATCTTAGACTATATGTATATTGTAACACCCCAACCCGTATCTGACCTGGATACGAGTCCGAGATGTCACATTAACTTTTAAAACCTTTATTCTTACAAAATAACAGAACATTTGAACTCATTTTAAGAAAATACCACAATATTCTATCAAATTATATTTCATATTATATTTCATATAAAATTTCGAGTCAAAAATGTATTTATAAACAGTAAAATACGGTATGAATATTACCGTGAACAATAATGAACATTACTGTAAACAGTGCCATGAACAGTGTCGAATGTTAAAAATTTTCCAGATTGTCAGAGGGGAACTGATTCCCCTGCTACAGGGAACCGATACCCTGCTACAGTACTTCCGTAAAACAGATATAAACTCTTAAATTATCTCTATACATTTACCATTTACAAAAATACGTTTAAAACATTACAAAACTTGTTCAGAGCATATTAGATTCAAATCTTTTATATTACATGCCAACTAAATTCTATATAACCAAATACATGTAATTCAACTACTTTTTTGATCTGATCTTCGGTAAGGGGAACTGACCTGTCTTGTTCCTCTTTACTTCTCTTTTTCGCTTTCCCAACCTACGTGTGAAACAATCACATTCTAAGTCGATGACTTAGTGAGGCATATAAAACATAATTATATGCTAACTGTAACTTCTACAATGCATAAACATTTGATATTGTTTTATCATACCAAAACATATATTCTTCTATGTAACATATACATACATGCACATATCATGTAACATAACATCAATAACATGTTTATCATTTCTCATTTTATCATCATTAATTTCTTTTTATACCATATCAGTATATACTATAAACTCTAAATCACACTAGTGCTTAAACGATTTCCAATCTCATATAACAAATACATTTCACTTAGGAATACACACAGTATCACATATAAATCTTATAAATACTTTTGATATCTTTTATAGACCCATGTACATTACCGAGAACTCAAGGTATTCGAATACATTGAGGTTGTGCACTATTGCTGTCACCACAGCTCGTATAAGTCCCACTGAGTGGCATATGAAATTTGTCCCGAAGGACTTGTGAATATGTCCCGAAGGACCTATGAGTTGTCCCGAATGACCTATGAAACCCTCGACTCTTAGCATGCCAAATATACCACTAGCTCTCATATCACATAACATGGGCATTATCATTTATACATTTCATATCACTTGTTATTTCACATAGCTCTTTATCACATTTCATATGATCACATATTTCTTTCTCTTATGTCACATACCATATGTATGTATAAACATATATCTCATATCACATGGGCATATTATCACGTAGTTTATCTTCGTGTAATTCATATCACTTATCATATGATTTCATATGTCACATAGCTCGTATCACTTTGCATGGTTTCATATAAACCTATATATATATATATATCATATCTTGTTCACATATATTTCCCATATAACTCATATCATTTTATTCATATCTTATTCTTATATCTCGTCTATGTTCATTCACTTAATCTTCTATGTTCATATATCACATATCCATATCGTTTATTATATCAATATCATAAGCTTATATAAACATATATACATATATATATATATATATATATATATATATCACTTATACCGGTTCCTATGTCTTATTACACTAGCATATATTTACACCATTCATGTAACTTATGCAATGATATATATATATATATATATATATATATATATATATATATATATATATATATATATATATATATATATATATATATATATATATATATATATATATCACATACACTCATGCCACATAAGCATCATATCAATCACAAATCGAATAATATTTTAGGAGTCACGTCTTACCACAATAACTCTGTCACTGGCTCATCGCAAGCCAATGTTTGTTCAATAACCTAAGTACAAATTAAATTGTACTCACCTTAGCCTTGCTTTGATTCGATCCTAATTCTTTGATTGTTTCGGAACTTGTTTAGGCTCAATATCTACATAAATATAATTTTCAAAACAATTATCAAAAACCTAAACCTTAACCTTGATGTTAATAACTTAAGCTAGTTTAATGAACCAAAATTCCATTTTTTTTCTTTAGGGGGGAATCGATACTCCCTAGGGGGTATCTGTACCCCCTGCATAATCTGGAATTTTTTCCCATAAAACATTGTTCATGCACGAAAATTCACTATTTCCACTTCAATTCTTCATGTTTCATTCCCTTTCATATTCTTAACTCAAATAAACACAATTAAACTAATTTCTACTCATTTATCACATCTTAAACCTCAAAATCTTCTCCTCTTTATGAACTTCAAAAATCTTACCCAATTTTCAACATGTTTCAAATCCAATTCTAACACTTAATACTTCTTAATTAAGTTGATGACAAGTCAAATTTAACTTCAAATTCAACTTATCAACTCTATTTCAAGATTTCACTCAAGAACTCAAAATCTTTAATCTCTCCTAACTCTTTTATCTTTTGATTTTAAGATAAGTTAAGCTTTCCTTAAGCTTAGTTATAATCTAATGATCATAACTCAACCTTAAAATCAACAATTAATTAACTAGACAGAAAACTCACCTTTGCTCTTGGACACACGTTGAGGAAGAAGAAGAATGGAGAATTCTCTAGATATTTTCCTTCTTCTTATCCATTTCCCCTATATATAACCCCTAACATATCATTTTTAATTCATTTATTGGTTAAATGACCATTTTCCCTTTAATTCTTTGGATAATTACTAATAACTTTCAGGAAATATTCCCAAATAAATCATTTAACTATTCAACTATTCTACTTTAATCACCAAATTCTAAAATTTTACAATTTGGTCACTAACCCGATATTGAGGATGTTACATATATAGTAGTCACATCCCTTGTTAAAAATCGTTAAGCCAAGTTATATTATTATATGTTTGAAAAAAATACAAAATTTAGGTTGAATTATGGTTGAAACTAATTACATAATTGGATGAATTTGGGATGAATTTGGGATGAATTTGAAATGCTCAAAAGGTTTGGGGACTAATTTAGAAAGAAGGACATAGTTTAGGGATAAAATTGAAATGTTCAAAAGTTTAAGGATTAATATAGAATGATAGTCATAGTTTAGGGATAAAATTGAAAAATTCAAAAGTTTAAGGACCAATTTAAAATAAGGGTTATAGTTTGAAGACATATGATGAAATTAACTCCTCAATTAAATTAAACAAGGATATACAATTTAGAAAAGATCAATTTTTTCTAAAATTTAGAAAAGTTTATATGAAAACATTAGGCTAAAAAATAGATTTAGACAAAAAAATATAGATACATTTTAGATATGAGTCGGACTTGAGAGTTACCGATATGATTGGTTTTGCAACGGTCGAAATATTTGAATTTTATACAGGTAGTAACGATACCCCTATGAAGGTGTACAGATACCCATACACTCCCAACAACTTTTTGAAGAGGATTTCACACCACAACGACTCTATTGACTCCACCAAATTTTCCAAAGTTCAGAATCGATCCAAGGTGTATTTAAACAAGTCTTGAAGCCATTGATGAAGAACAAGAAACAAGTTTTGAGAAAGAATTCAAAGAGAGAAAGCCTTAAACTTATTGTTTGAGCAATTCAAGCCAAAATCCTTTTAATATTGATTTTGCTTTCAAGAACACTATTTGTGCACAATAGTATTCATTCTTGAGTGTTCTTTTTTTGTTCTAGAATTATTCAAACATTCTACCTTGTGAGGTTTTTCTGTAAGTTTGCAAATTTTGTAAGTTTCTCTTTGAGAGAGTGTGTTCTCAAGAATTTGGGGTATAATTATTGAGGGAGTTGTAAGGTTACTCTTTGTCCTCAAAAGAAAGACAAATTAGTGAATTTGTGGAAAATCCTTAGTGTGGATAGCTAAGGTAGTGGACGTAGACTTTGGTTAAGAAAGTCGAACCACTCTAAATCGTTGTGCAAATCTTTTCAATTTTCTGTCAAAGCTTACACCAAAGTTTTAATTGTCAATTCACCCCCTCTTGGCCTATTCATCCGATCGATTAACTCAACAATAATGGCGAAGGATCATTATGAATTTAATGGTAAAGTTAAGATGAATTATAGAAAGAATTCATAATTAGTGGCTTGATTGTGTAAATGGCAAAAGTTGAAGGATTAATAACGGAAATAAATATTTATGGAATTTGAGGAATATTTTTGAGAAGTTTGAAATTTCGAGGGAAGTACGATTTAGTTATATATCGATTTAAGTATTGATTTTATTTCTATCGAATTTTATATTTAAGATTAGATTATGTTAGTTCGATACTAACATATAGTTTGAATATTTTATGTTATTATATGACGTTGTCAGACCACAATAAATCTAGTGAACCAAGTAACTTGAAAGGGAAGGAAAAAGTACGAGATTGAAAAGATTATTGTGAAGAAGCTTCGAATATTGAGACAAATGTGAGTGCATTTAATTTGTATTTATGTTATCGCACAAACATTGACTTGCGATGAGCCAGTGAAGGAGTTACTATGGTAATAAGTAACTCCTAATGTTATGTGAATTGTGGTTCAATCATATATGTTCATTTGATAAGCTTATAGAATTACAGAATGAGTTAAAAATGCTAATTAAATAAAGTTGTCTAGAAATTTTGATTCAAACAGGGAGTTTAGAAATTTACTATAAATTATGTAGAATTGATTAGAGGATGATCTTATACCTTTGGATTTGTATGTTAGTATAGTTTCATTTACAATATACGACTACTAATTTTGAGGTGTATACGAAAATATATAAATTTTTAATCGATAATAGGGCAGAAAATGGGGCAGCGGATTCTGCTCAAAGCAGCTTCTGTCAGTCAACTTTGAAAATTTGTTATAAATTGTATAAGTTGAAATAGAATAAGTTCCTTAGATGGTTAGATTCTTATTCTAGTCTAGTTTTCAATGGTATTAACAAAAATATTTTAATTATGTATATTAATACAGAATAATATTTCTTTGAATGGTTTTTCTGTAAGTTTGCAAATTTTTTAAGTTTCTCTTTGAGAGAGAGTGTTCTCAAGAATTTGGGGTATAATTACTGAGGGAGTTGTAAGGTTACTCTTTGTCCTCAAAAGAAAGACAAATTAGTGAATTTGTGGAAAATCCTTAGTCCTTCGGGACAAATATTCACTGCCCCTAGTGGGAATTTATCGAGCTGTGGTGACAACATTAGTGCACAACCTAAATGTACTCACGCACCTCTGTTCTCAATAATGTACATGGGCAATTAAAAGATAAATTGAAGTGAAAGTGATACAAGAAGGTAAGTTTCATATATGCATGACATGATTATATATGTTATAGTGAAATATATACATGCATATTGAAATGTCATGATCAAATGGTAAGAATGCATATTCATGAATCTATTATTACATGTTCATTTATTGCCTCACTAAGTCTATGACTTAGCGTGTAAGTGATTTACACGTAGGTACCAAGAAACAAGAAGACCAGTAATAGAAGTGGCAACGACAGCATCACTACTAAAAGATCAGATCAGAAGTAATTGACAAAGTAGGTATTTTGGATGTGTATAGAGCGTTGGCATGTAATAAGTTGTTAATTACGAATGCTCTGATCGATTTTTTATTTTGTGGTCTCTTTTATGTAAATTAACGTATTTTGTTTTAATGAAAGTTCAAAATTTCCCTGTTTTTCTTTAAGTGTCAAAGTTTGAAAAGTCAATGTGACACCTCGGACTCATATTCGGGTCGGGTACGGGTCAGGGGTGTTACATGTATAGTTTCATTTACAATATACGACTACTAATTTTGAGGTGTATACGAAAAGATATAAATTTTTAATCGATAATAGGTCAGAAAATAGGGTAGCGGATTCTGCTCAAAGCAGCTTATGTCAGTCAACTTTGAAAATTTGTTATCAATTGTATAAGTTGAATAAAATAAGTTCCTTAAATGGTTATATTCTTATTCTAGTCTAGTTTTCAATGGTATTAGCAAAAATATTTTAATTATGTATATTAATACATAATAATATTTATTTGAATGAAGTGCAAACTATCATAGTATGAAATTTGATAAAATTGGATAGTTGAAGCATTTGAGAACAAAGGATTAATTCTAAAGCATAGTGAGGCATATGTTTTGATTTATTAATTAAGTGTCAAAGAGAATGCAATTTTTTTATTTAGTTATTTTGATTGAGGACGACTTGTGATTAGTCAACCTCATATTATTTAAAGTATGATTTTCTAACTTAAGTACAAATGATTTTCAACATGTTTTATAAATGTTTAGGGTATGAACTACCCATTTTATGATTTTTATGAGAATGATTGAAAATTGATTCTGAGTTGAAATATTGATTATGAAACTGCCAAATTGCTGCATAAAATTGGCTTTGTTTGGAACGATAAATTATTATGTTATGTTTATGCAAGCCAACGAAACAAATATAAAGTTGATAAAGAGATGTTTTAAATTGAAACAAAATTTTTGAGCATTTATTTTCAGTGAATGTTTTGTAAAGTTGATGTGACATTTTTAGCTCGTATTTCGAGACATATACGAGCAATGGGTGTTACAAGTGGTCCCTCGACTATATGATACTATTTTATTGAGTTCATCGACTTTTAAAAGTTACAAAATGATTACCTTGCTATTAATTATGTTCCAACTAGTCATTTTTTGTTAAAAAATTGACGACAGATTGAGCTGGACATTAACCTGCTGACCGAGATATGATAAAATTTGATCTCATAATCTCAAACGACTATTATATCTTAGTCAATATGTTAACATTTTAGTCCGAGTTTGGAATATAGTGAATAGTCAAGTGACCATTTTGTAACTTTTAATAGTCAAATGACTCAATAAAGCAACTCCTTACAGTTAAGAGACCATTTTGTAATTTTTAATAGTCAAATGATTGCACGAACCAAGTAACCTCCTTGGTAAAGGAATTGTTGTTATTCATTGAGGACTTGGGTTCGAGCACCATAGATGCCATGGGTGTGAGCGTTCAATGTCAAAAGGTTGAGAGTTATCTTTGAACATATATTGTCTTGTACTTACCCTAGATTAATAAAAATAATCAAAAGATTGAATAAAGTAAAATATTATAATAAGAGGATCATTTGTGAACTTTACCCTTATATTTTATAATCTAAGAATTGATGAACTTAAAATTCAAATCTCAACGTCTTCATTTTTGTATTCTCAAACTGCCAACCTCATAGTTCACCTAACCCTAGTGCCCCATGTTTTAATTGGATATAATAAACAAAATTAACTTAAAATAAGATTAACATAGACTTCACCCACCTAACCCCAGTTCCCAGCTAGTACCAAGTTCATCAATTATCTCTATTTGTCAGCAGATGATCCATTTTTTTTTACAATTAATAATTTGAAATTTAATTTTAATATGTTTTATTCCATTTTCCAAGTTGTTGGGCTATCTGATTTGAGGAGTTTGTTTATCATAATTTGACTTGATGAACTGTTAGCATTGAGATAATGTCAAATTGAAAAAAAGGTTCGACTTTGTCTCACTTGTTTTTTTATATACATAAATATATATTATTATTGTGTTGGATTATCTGTATCGAAAGCTTAGTGAGATTTTTTAATTGGGATATACAGTCGTGATTGAGTGGATAAAAATATAAAAATAATTTTAATAATATGTTGAAAATAAATAATATGGAAATGTTTTAATATAACTTTCATGTTATAAAGTAAAGATTATCTAGTATGAATATGACATTATAAACGATTGTCTAGTATAATTTAAATATCAGCCTTACTACTTGCTACCTGATTATATATTTATTTTCCAATAATAGAGGGGAAATATAAGATATATTAAGCTGGTCATGTTGAAGTTTACATTTTGTATTTCGAAATTAATTTTTGTGACACCAATATATAACTTAATGATTAATGTATTATTTGTTAGATGTTAAATGTTCTGTTATATTAAGTCTCTTGACTATTAAAAGTTACAAAATGATCATCCGATTATAGAGTGTTGCTTTGTTGAGTCCATTGACTATCAAAAGTTACAAAATGATCACCTGACTAATCATTTTGTTCCAAACTCGTTCTTTTCTATTAAAAAATTGACAATATTCTGAGCTGAACATTAACTTGTTGTCTATGATATGATAAAATATGATCACATAATCTCAAACAACTATCGCATCTCAGTCATCATGTTAACGTCTAGCTTAGACAACCGCCAATTTTTTAATGAAAAAAGATGAGTTTGGAACATAATAAATAGTCGGGTGACCATTTTGTAACTTTTAATAGTTGAGGAACTTAACAAAGTAACATTTTATAGTAAGAGGATTATTTTATAACTTTTAATTGTCAAAGACTTAATAAAGTAGTACCATATAGTCAGGAATCATTTGTGTACTTTATCGTTATATTTTTATTTCTAAATAAATTCAAAAAATATTTTACATAATCTAAATTGTAACACCCTCAAATTGATACGAGTTGCCCGATCCGATTTAAGGTTTCACGTAGGGTGACCGAAGCGACCCACAATAAAAATTCAGAAAATAAAAGAATTTTGTTAAATCATTTCAAATCATAAAACAATTTATAAATATATTATATTAGTTCAGAAAACATTCACAAAGTAAATTCAGAAACAAGTTACAAACTCCGATATACATACAAAATGAGACTTACATGTCCCCTAATTATAGCTATACCGTACTCCGCAAGCAATACCGAAGGAACTCCCACACTGATGTCGATACAACACAAGAACGATTCTTTAACCTGAAATGGTGATTAACAAAGTGAGCTTTGGAAAGTTTAGTAATACAAAACTACCAGATGAAGCTAAAGGACAAGTCGATATATGGAAGTATGATATTTCCTTAGTTATCCAGGCATATAAAGGTTATAGTAAAGAGTTGAGGTCTCACTAATTAATTCTTTAGGTAACAGTCAGGAAACTTACAAGTCAGAGGGAACATTTGATTTATTAGATGGAGTTGGGAAGTCTAGTGTGTTCCAACAAAACCAAGAATATTAGTTTATTTCAGTAAACAGATTTTTAAAACACAATAATACCCTCCACCCGTACACCATATGCAATCCCCCAGAACTGCATCCATAAGGACTTACCCTATACTCGATGAGTATATGAGACCAATAAAAATGATCAGATCAAAAAGGATTTACCAGCTAATTGAACCTCATAACTCCAGAATCCTACCCAATCAGTACCCTAATATAACCATAACAAAAAATGTCAGAAATCAAGAGGCAAATATTTTTGTATAGAAATAAGAGTTTAGAGATTGTGCCCTCAACCGAACATCAATTTGTATTTTTCCCTAAACTGTTAGGTCCGTAAGGAATGGTCAGCTAACTGAACCTCAGAACTCCAGACACCTACCTAAACAATACCTCAATAAAATAGTTCAGTCAGTCACAGTAGTTTCAAGGTCTATCAATGAGATATATTTATATTTTTCACTAAAAATAGGTAACCAGTAATATCAGAAATTAAGAGTCAGATGTATTTAGTATCAGAAAACAGAGATCGAGTTTTTATTTCAAATATCAAAAGGATACCTTTAAAATTAGATAAAATATCTAAATGCATAGGGAACACACTAGATGATTCAAATATCTTTCTGAAGGCGCTTGGTAATTATTAGGAAATGAAACACAAACTTTTGCAATTTCATTGGATTTTGGAAATGAGGTCTCTATTAAAAGGGTTCGATTACCATCAGATTTAATCAGACATTTAGAAGTTGATACTTCGAAACCATTTCTAATTTTAGGTGCACCAAAAGGTAATAAGGAATCTTACATCAAAATTATTTCAGATTCAGATGTAATATGAGTGATTCTATTACTTAGGCTATCAGGGACATTTTAGTCATTTTACTACCAGGAGAAAACTTGGTAATTTGGTTTAGGCGGATAAAACAGAAATTCATTATTCCAAATTTATTTCCAGTTCTCTGGATTTTGATTCAAATTGAACTATACAAATCCCAACACGATGATACTTATTGATTATCTGGAACAATATACTTCATGAATATTCACTTCTTAATACTGGCGACACTGGTTGAAATGATTACCTTTAGAAACGTCATAGAACGGGTCTTGAGGAGACAAATAGTTATTTCAATAGTATTTATTTTGTTTTTGCAATGTAATAGTATCCAAAAAGAACCGACATGCTTAGGTCGTGCTTCAAAACCTTTAGAGGTGATACAACCTTTAGAGGTGATATAACATTTAGAGGTGATACAACCTTTAGGTTTGTCGATGTTTTCAAAATTATCCAAAGACATTCACTTATTTCTAGGTCACAAAGTTATTTAGGACATTTTTGGGTCCAAGGGCATTTTGGCAATTTCAAATAGTTTATATACATACAATACTTCTAATAAATTTATTTTTAGATAATTAATCTGTAATTAGAATATCCAATAAGTTGCAATCTTGAAGGGTAAGAATCAATTTCCAAAATTTTTTCCAATCGTATCATAAATTTAACCGACGATTTCGTAGTTCTATCAAGCCAAGAATGGATTCCTAGGTCATTTCCAATGTCAGTGGAGCTCCGAGTCTCTTTTTGGTTCCAGGGGTATTTTAGTTATTTCATCCAATTTTTGTCATATGCATTACTTCTAGTAAATTTGTCTTCTTGTGTTTACTCAAGATTCGAAATTCTAAATCCTTTTTCATCTCGGAGGTCATAATCAGTTACTCGAATGTTTCTAAATAAAACAAACACTTAATAGGTGAATTCAATAGTTTAATCAGGTCAAGAATAGCTTTCCATGATTATTTCCACTTTTGGGCACAATTCTTGTCATTCTACATCATAAGGATATTTTCGTAATTTTTTAACCAGGCATTTCCATCATTAATACTTTCCACAAGAATAATCAAAATTTTAAGGATTATGAGGCTAATCAAATTAACAATTAATCATTGAACTTGAAATTACTTCTTATTAGTCTTCTAGTTCCTTACACGATTAATCGAATCTTAACTAGTTTACTATCTTTAAATTTTATTCAACACGAATTTAAGAATATTCATTGGGATCTACTAGACCAAACATTTTAATTCATGCATCCATCAGTTACCAACATGTACCGTAAAGTATGCATATGATAGTAAAGTATTACCTCGATTTTTATGTCATATTGATCGAACATTTAAACTCTATCCGGTCTCCCTTTAACTTGAATTCGATGTCTCATAAAATCGGGTTTGAATTTGGCTAAACGAACCCAAAAAAATAGGCTTCGGACATCAATAAACATTGGAATAGGTGGTCACGAAAAAGTCAACATGTAGTCAACGACATATCAACGCCAGTCAACAGTCAACACCTGGTTAACATGGCTTGGCTCGACTCATTGCTTGACTTACGGCTCGACTCGCAACTCGGCTCTGGCCCATCGGCTCAGCTCAAGCCATTCCACAATTGAAAAACAACCCCTACATGCAAGGGCGGCGCGCGGAGCGTGTGCGATGGCCACCGATGCTCGGAATCTCATTGTTTTCTCCATAATCGAAGATCTACGGCTCCTGAGTCCCGTACAAGCATTGTTTCACGACGGAGAGTGACAAAATGACATTTTACGAACGAACGAACTTCCTCTCGCTTCATCTCTCATGCGCCGATGAAGACGAGGGACAAAATTGATAGGGTTTTATTTGGAATGGCCTGGTGGTTCTAATAGTCACGGCGGTGTCGTCATCGGACCTCAAGATCAACTGGAAATTAAAGAAAACGGAGGTGATTGCTTGGGATTTCTGATGAGCATTTGAGGTTTCCTTTGCGGCTAACAATGGGGCTTCTTGGAGTATGGTTGGTCAGGTTTTGACCGCGGGTGAATGACGATCACGATAGTGTGCCCGGTGACAAGAACGACGACCGAGAGATGAACACCTATAGTTCATAGGGTCAAACTGTGCTAACCACTCCTTTCTTTCATTATTTTCTTTCTTTTTTTGGTATACATAAAATGGGTAAATTTGGGCTTGGTCCTTAAACTTCATAAATTTTCAAAAAATTACCTAAACTTTTCATAATCTCACAAATTAGTCCTCAAAATTTAATGAAATAAAACCAAATAAGAATCGAATTAAATTTGGGGTGCTACATAAACACTATTGATAATGTATTTTTACTCTTGAAATTTTACGTATTCATCCTCTAATATTAAAATTTTATGAATTCGTCATCTAATATAAAATCATAGGTCTCATCATCATGCTTATTCATTGTTTAAAGAATTATTTTTCTTCAAACAAACATGAAAACTTTGCATAGCATGTATATATTCAGACACGTTAGCAAAGGGCTATTAGCTTGTTACAACGAAAACAGACTTTTTGATTAAAAGAAAACATGATCTTTCCCACTCACTTTCCTCTAAGAAATTTAACCCCAAAAAAAGGGAAAATTCAAAGGCTCCCAGAAGTTAAAGGAAGATCCTCGTGTAACGGTTGTAGTAGTTGAGGGATTTTGACAGCAAAAACAGATAAAAGAATGTCAACTTTCGATCGATTAAATCATGTGGCGGGCCAAAGTTACTGCAACCTGATAGGACCAAAGTTACTCGTTTTATCTCATAGCATGATGTGGCAAAGTTTTATTCATGCAAACCCTTTGTTTTGAAGTTTAGGTGAAGTGAATGAAAAGTTATAAAATGATTATTCGATTATTCATTAGGTTCCTAATTCATCTTTTTTCGTTAAAAAATTAATGGCAGTCTGAGCTGGACATTAACCTACTGATTGAG
Source organism: Hibiscus syriacus (assembly GCF_006381635.1). NCBI lineage: Eukaryota > Viridiplantae > Streptophyta > Magnoliopsida > Malvales > Malvaceae > Hibiscus > Hibiscus syriacus. Next base: position 1,284,199 of record NW_024062784.1, on the reverse strand, counting down.
ATATAATAAAATATGATATTATAATCTCAAACGACTATTATATCTTAACTAGCATGTTGACGTTCAACTCGGATGATTGTTAATTTTCTTTATAAAAAAGGACGAGTTTGAAACATAATGAACAATTAGGTGATCATTTTGTAAATTCTAATATTCAAGGAACTCAACAAAGCAACCCCTATAATTGGAGACCGTTTTATAACTTTTAATAGTCGAGTGACTCAACAAAACAATATTCTACAACCGTAGGATCATTTGTGTACCCTATCTCTAAATATATATAAAAAGTTATAATAATTATCTTGACCCTAAAAAATTTATTTATCTTGAATTCGATCCTGATTCAACCCGACTTTGTCATTTACTAAAATTTTCAAGAATCTAATTTTAAAAAGAATATAACTCTATAAAATCATATCAGAATATGTCAGATTCGAATAACTCGATCACTCTTATTTACAAAATACAATTATACTTTTTTAAGTACGTAGACATTTCAATCTGGTTCACATCTTTATTCATCCATTTACAATATTGTTTTTATTGATATATATATATATATATATATATTTGGTCGATTTAAAATACTAGTTCAAGTGCATCATCTCTTGCATTTGTGTACCCTATCTCTAAATATATATAAAAAGTTTTGAGAACTTGCAAATCGGTCCTTGAGTGATTAAAATTTCTATGCATAATGTATAGAAAATGAATGATACAACAAACAGAAGTTTCATTAGCTTGACTTAGCTTCCTCAATGTTAGCTCTTTCATCTTAATTTTGAGATTCCTCTAATGATATTAATTGGTTTAGATTCCCCCCCCCCAAGATAAATAAAAATAAAATTTTAAAATAGAACATAATTAATTTTTTATTTAATTATATTGACAACTAAATATTAATTTTCTTAGTATGCTCCAACTGTTACCAAATGGCTAATAAATTAAATGAGTCCTGAAAACGGCTTCGTAGATATTAATTTTACACCAAAGAAGTTGAGCCGTCCCTATTCATTCAATCACCAATCATTGGTGTCTCTATTTCCTGGAAAATTATTTTCAAAATTTTATAATTAATAAAAATTGTAATATTTAAGAACAAAATAAGAGAAATAAGAAATGATGTGGAAAATGTTTATTAATTATGAAATTGAAGTTTACTATTGCATGAAAAATAGTCTTAGAAATTTTCTAAAACAAAATGTTTAAAATTAAAAGTTTATGTATTTTAAAATTAGATATGGTTATTTTTTATAGATTGACTGGCTACGCAAATTTAGGTATATGATATTTTTAAAAAATACAATGACATGTGATTTTTGTAAAAAATAAATGGTATGATCCAAGTTGTGCATTATTTTAATCCTATAGGGGTATCCAAAATCCTGTATAAAAGACCTCATAATATGTGACAAAAAGGTAGCAACGTTCGACGAGTTGCAGTTTTACAAGCAATGGATAATATAATCTCCATGGTACAAAGCATGGAACCATTGCCGATAGCGCTTCTATTCATCGTTCCTTTCTTATTCCTCATCCGCCTCGTCTCTCGGCATCGTCGGAACCCATTTCCTCCGGGTCCGAGAGGGTTGCCGATCATCGGTAACATGATGATGATGGACCAATTAACTCACCGTGGACTGGCCCAGCTTGCTAAGAAATACGGCGGCATATTTCATATGAAGATGGGGTATTTGCATACGGTTACAATTTCTAATCCGGAAATGGCTCGCCAGGTGCTTCAGGTTCAAGATAACATATTCTCCAACAGGCCAGCCTCCATAGCCATCAGCTATTTAACGTACGACCGAGCGGACATGGCGTTTGCTCATTACGGGCCGTTTTGGAGACAGATGCGGAAGGTTTGCGTCATGAAGGTGTTCAGTAGAAAACGAGCGGAATCGTGGGAGTCGGTGAGGGACGAGGTGGATTCCGTCGTTAAAGCCGTGGCGGCCAACGAGGGGAAGTCTATAAACATGGGCGATTGGATCTTCAACCTCACGAAGAACATCACTTACAGAGCGGCTTTCGGTTCGAGTTCTCAAGAAGGGCAAGACGAGTTCATCAAGATCTTGCAGGAATTCTCCAGGCTTTTCGGTGCTTTCAATATTGCAGATTTCATCCCGTGGCTCACATGGGTCGATCCTCAGGGACTCAACACCAGGCTGAAGAACGCTCGCCATGCATTGGACAAGTTCATCGACACCATCATCGACGAACACATCCAAAAGAGGAAAAGAAACGTCGACGATGGCGCCGGTGATGTTGACACCGACATGGTTGATGATTTACTTGCGTTTTACAGCGAGGAAGCAAAAGTAAACAAATCGGACGATCTACAAAACTCCATCAAACTCACCAGAGATAACATCAAAGCCATTATCATGGTATTAATTACGTTATCTATTTATGGTTTAGTTTCATGTGGTATTTTCCTAATATAAATAAATATGCATGCATATAGTTCTGATGGGTGATAAAATTATTTTTAAAGGATGTGATGTTCGGCGGGACGGAGACGGTGGCATCGGCGATAGAGTGGGCTTTGTCGGAGCTGATAAAAAGTCCGGAGGATATGAAGAGAGTCCAGCAGGAGTTGGCGGAGGTGGTTGGTCTCGACCGCCGTGTGGAAGAATCCGATATTGAAAAATTAACCTACCTGAAGTGCGTACTCAAAGAAACCCTCAGGCTCCACCCGCCGATCCCACTGCTTCTCCACGAAACAGCGGAGGACGCCGTGGTGGCGGGGTATCAAATCCCGGCGAAGTCGCGCGTGATGATCAACGCGTGGGCCATCGGCAGGGACAAGGATTCATGGGAAGACCCCGAGAGTTTCAAGCCATCGAGGTTCTTGAAAGAAGGTGTACCGGACTATAAAGGAAGCAACTTCGAGTTCATCCCGTTCGGGTCGGGTAGGAGGTCGTGTCCGGGCATGACACTCGGGTTATACGCGCTTGATTTGGCCGTGGCTCATTTGCTTCACTGTTTTACGTGGGAATTGCCCGATGGCATGAAGCCGAGTGAACTCGACATGAACGATGTTTTTGGACTCACCGCACCTCGTGCAACTCGGCTCTATGCTGTGCCGAAGAAGCGCTTGATTTGTCCACTCTTTTAACAGAGGAACATTGATGAAGAAGACGAACGAATATGAAATGTGACAAAATGTGAGTGCCAAAAGGATGAATCTGAAAGTGGGATTTCGGATTTTTTTCTTCTTCTTTTATATATATTGTTGTTTTCAATACATTGGGAAAGAAAGGTTTGAAGAACAGATATATTAATAAATATTGTGAAGAAAAGAGACATTTCATTTGAATCCATGCATGCCATCGGTTCATGTTATTTATAGGTTTTAATTGAGTGAAAGTAAATTTCCAATTTCTTCTACTCATTTATTTTAGATAACTTATATTACAAAGAGTTACGTGGAAGCTCATTTTTGTTAACGTACGATGAGAGACGGTGATTATCGATGACTAGTTCATTTTTTATTTGGATGAAAAGTTGTAGACGATGATAATATAATATAGTATCTCTTATATGAATGTTATGGTGGGAAAGTAAAATAAAGAAGAAAAAAAATACTTCCATCATATTTCCGAGCTCGCCAAAAGAGATTAGAAGATACGGTTTGAATATGATCCACTAAATACAATTGAGTGACTGATATCGTGACAAAATTTACTTCGAAACAACTTTTTCGAATTCATATCTTCCATGATCCACCTTCTAAAATTAGGTTAGCATTCTCATAGACAATCAAGGATGCCATGATAGATGTTTAGGCTATTTTAAGTCTTTAGTTTTCTTCTTTTTCACTAAAAAAATGGTTCTCATACTCTCTTTAAGAAAGAAGAAGAAACCTCTTTTTATCTAGGGAAGAACTATATTTTTGTCCCTAAATTCAATGACAATTACAGTGTACTTATTGATGCTGATAGATAAAAAATTATATGATAATTATTTATTTATTAAGAAAAAATATATAACACGAAAATTTTAAAATAGAATAAATTTTCACAGGGTTATGGTGTAATGATTTATCCTTTTAATTTTAAGGGAGAATTATATTATCCAACTCTGATAACACTATGGCATTAAGCGTCTCTTGAAGAGTCTGAAAGATCTATACGATACATTAGGGACAAAAATTATTTTGATAAGAACATCCATATGGATTTCACCATATTTTATGGAAATTTTGTTGAATACCAGAAGTGGTTCATACGCACTACACCCATGTTGATGTATGACATGAAACACAATGGTTTGCGGGTGGTTGTCGATAGTTCATCTCTTCTAATTTTGAGTGGAGAATCGTAAGTGATAATGCCATAATTTTTTATACGAATGTCTTTGTATGGAGGAGAAAGAGAGAAAAAATGGTTCTAAGATCTCTCTTCTTGAAAAAGGGGAACAAACCCTTTTTGTCAAACGACCATAGGAAGTTATCCTCTCACTTCTATAGATATAGATGATAATTGTAAGAAGATTGACGATAATGATCGTATAAAAATTCGAATGAATATCACATATATCATATGTGTGACTGACTGTTCTCTCTGAAAGTCATTGATTCTAATGATAGAAGATTTCAAATATAATTAATGCTTGAGAGCATTGTTAATAATATTTTATCAATTTCTTTCCCCAAATGAATTAATATTCATTTAGTTTTTGTTTGAGTTTTATCGAGTCAAAGTGCAAGTAGTGGCCACGATCTCAAAAATTATATAATTGATATATAATCTCATAAAAAATATAAAAATATAATTTAATACAATAATAAAATTACATTCCGACCTCTCTAAAAACATTTATAATTTTATAGTATTTTTTTAATAATAGTGTCGAAAATGGGGAGGGGACAAGGTGAGTTGTTAGTGATGTTGAGTCGTTGACAAAGAGGGAATATTTTGATGGAGCTGTGAATCATGTGGGTGATAGACATCAAATGTGAAAAAACATTATCAAATGTCCAAAACAAAGAGTTTCGGATGTAGACATGTAGTTTTGTTTTACTATACCTTAATTTAAGATTAAATAATGATAAAAAAATAAATAAACGTGACTGAAGATGTTATAAAATCATATTATTTTGATTGTCATCTGAAAATGTTATAAAGAAAATTTTCATTCGAAAAATATTAAGAAAAATTAATATTTTAAATTGCATTCAACCAAATATATGATATTGTTATAATATTTTCGGACACATCTTTTTTTTCAACCTTAAATTAAATTGTATTTCTTTAAACTCTTCGGAGTTTCAGTCCCAAGACCGAAATTCAAATGGAAAAACTCACGTGATATGAAAGCAGACTGAAAGGATATAAAGATATACTTCCGTTTGTTGCAATATTTTAACCCAAAATGCATACATTAATATAATAATAAACCAACAACTACCTGTACTAAGCATCCCGTGTCCTAAGCATCTTGCATGTTTAGGTTTAGGTAGCTCGGGGAATAATAAGGGCATCATGAACTTGTTATAATTAGGGACGGATATTTCATACGAACTCGATAGATTTTGATTTGAATTGAATTTAGTTAGATCAATCTTTTATTTAAAAAGTTTAGGTTTGCATGGTATCGGATGCAAATTTTGACCTAAAAAGACGTCAAGTTTTAGATTGAAGAGTCATCCTAAATCTAGTCGAATCAAGGACAGGTAAAAAACTTTAATTTTCGAATCAGTCGGAAAACTCAACTCGTTGCCATCTCTAAGTGCAATGCTGGGTAAGTACTAGCTACTGTGCAACGGGTAACCTATAAGGTCCTGAGAGTAGGAATAATATGGTATTATTACGTGTAGCTTGAATGATACTACTGTTAAAGCTTAGAGTTAAATTTGGCAGAAATGACCAACAGACCAAGTAGCTGATACAAATAATGAATACAGAATGAATCGCCGTGGTAAAGACTAATCAAGGGTGCCAATAACTACATGATGCCCCCTTCTTGCAGTGACCCCTTTCGTAAAATTTACAAACTCGCTGCCCTTTGGCCGGTGGTCTGAAAGAACCAACACCACCATTCGACGACTGTCTATTCCAAGAGTGCCTGCCCCTACCAAAACTCGAATCTCTTACCTCGAAATATCGGTCCCTTGAACCAACATATCTCTGTTGGTTTCCCTAATCGGGCGGATGCCCTGTGGAAGGGCTTAAATTGATGCTTCTGTTTTCCTGGAATGCTCCTCCCTGAGCTGTCCCCGACCGACGTTATTAAAATTCACATTTCCGTGAACTGCTCCCGGATTGGTGCCTGTAGTTTCTGGCCCTGGTCTCCAAGCAGAATCTACAATAGCCATGCCCCAAGTTGTTATCGGGGGTGCAGGAGGTTGCATGTCTGAACCAGCTTCATACTGGTTAACCGAGGCATTGCTAGGCCTTGTAACTTCATCTGTTACAAGACTCGAAGAAGAATGCACGACAGAACTCCTATGAATATTAAGAGCTACAGACCAAGATACCCCAAACTGCTCATTGGTCAGAGTTGACTGAGAAGACGTTTGAGGGTTATTTCGGGAGCTCAAAGCATCGGTTTTTCCTGGATCAGGTGCAGGGCTCAGTCCTCCTATAGGGCTAAAACAATCATGATCAGAAACTTGTGCCAACTCTCCATCTGAACGCAAAATCGAAGTAGGTGAAGGCAAGCCATTAAGTGACTCCATCGCTTCAACTTCAGCCAATAGATCTGAAACAGATTCGTCAGCCAAAGAACACTCCCAACCAGATGCATTATTTGCATGATCTGTGGAAGAAGTATGTGCCAATTGGCTATTTCCTGAAGTTGGTGTGGCAGAATGATTTCCTCCCAAGTCAATTGGTTTCAAAGAAGAAACAGGCACAAGATCTGGCCTCCATTCCTCTGCAGAAGGTTTCGCTGGAGTAGAGGAATACCCACACCATTCACCAGCTACTTCAGGAAGCTGTGCTCCACTACTCACTAGACTCAGAACAGTACTCCAACTAGGACCTGAATCCTGATGAGGAACACTCAAAGAAAGAAACTGTTTGGTTTTAGTAGCCTGAATTTTCGAGTCTTGGTTGCTCAACTTTGATGTTGAGGTAGGAATATTTGAGAAATCAATATCCTGATTGTGCTCTGATTCCTCAAAATCCCTCGCCAGAGAAATAAGTCCAGAATTCAAATCCCATCCATTTGAAGTATCATTTAGTGGTGAAGATCTCTGGCTTTGCTCACACAATTTACCTGATTTTCCGTTGTTATCTTCTTGCTTCACATTTTCAGAAATAATTTGACCTTCATAGGTTTTGTTCAAATCCTCATTCATGTCAATTGAACCACATTCCCATCTTTCCACCCCATGACGGCTGCTAACTGGATGAGACTTGGTTTCACATGGTTTCTCAGATACCATAGATGAGGGGATGGAGCTACTCACTTGGGGCTGGCCAAGGAAGCAATTATCACTCTTCACAGGGTCCCAATGTCGTAAATGACTTCCCATCTGTTCTGCATTTGAATTGACAATATCTACTGAGGCATTACAAGGAGAAGATTGAGAGCCTGATTCTCTGCTCTTCACATATTCATTGCTACCACAATAATGATCACTTGAATCATTCTGCATTGATTTCGAACTCTCCTCAACCTGTTTGTTTTCCATCTGATTTGCATTGAGATCCCTACTCCCCCTAACATCACCATCTCTATTATGAGATCCATCACCAGATGCAATCTTTACGCCCTCAATTGGTATGCAGCTGTTATGAAACAACTGTTCTGCTTGGCTGCACTGCTTATTAAAAGCATTGGTTAAGAGAATGGAGTCATCCTGCTTCTCATTTGTTCTCCATATTCTCAGATCAGGAGGGAAAAGACCACTCGTGCTCCATTTATGTAATATTGACATAGAAAATGGCCCTTGAATTTTGCCCAGGGGGTCTTGATAGTGCCATATTTTATCTGTTTCAATATTATTTACAGATAGCTCTGGTACTGTAGAATGAGGTGGTATGCTAGCTTCTCTGTTTCCAATATCACTCAAGACATCATCTCCCTTCACTGGAGCATCACTGTTCCTATCAACCGTGATGGGTTGACCATCAACCCTTTTACTAATTTTACAACTCTTATCATCGGCAATTGTGGGTTGGACATCACTGTTCCTCTCAACAGCCAATTGAGTAGCATAACCTTTGGAGCCTCCTCCTGTTATGGTATCAACGAGCCTCGAATGATCTTTGGTGAGAAAATGTGAATCAAGAAGCTTAAACATTTCAAAGTGGCCCACCCTTGCTTTTCCAAACAATTTTATAAGCATTGTATCACAGACGATGTAAGATTTATTGCAAGGATCGCGAAGATTGCTTCTTGTTATGTACTCGAGCAAAAGTGCCTGAACATCAAAACGAGAGATCTCAGATGTGTCACCGTTTCTCATGTGTGCCACAAATTCAAGAAGCTCCTTTGTTGCCCAATTTAAGCCTTCAGGAATAGGCATCCCATTCATAACACCCGTTCCTTCTGCTTCTAGAGATTCAACTTTTTTGAAAAAGTTCTCTTGCCTTGTCGATTTTCTTCTCTTCGAAGAACTTGCTCCTAGGTCTCTAAAAGATTTTTCCGCATTACCACGTTTGGCACCACTACGGTTATTAAGTTCAACTGACGACTCTCCATTAGGAGCCATGATAGCATTTTCTTCCCAGGGATTTTTAGCTTGGGTAAGCTCATCAAACCTTAAAGATAATTTCTCTTTCAACAAAATCCAATAAACCTTGAAGAGATACTCCCAGCTAGTTTTGTCATCAAAATCCACTTGAACCTGCACAGTATAAATAAAAGGCCTTTAAGGTACACAAAAGCTATCCGCTCTCCGATAATATAAGCATACCAATTACAATAGTTGCCGAACAATGAAGCAAAACTAGTGGGAAAAGGCTGAGATGTTCACAGGAATCAATTGCATAAGCCGTAGTTAATCATACCGTTTCCTTATTTTCCAATCCGCTGTTTTCAATCAGCATTATAGTTCTCATGCAAGTTCCACAAAACCCTTTAGTTCCTCTTACATTCACATAATCAGCATCTTTAGTGCAATTCTTGCACACGGAGTACGTACAAGTATAGCACATATAATATGAAGCTTTCTGACAAGAGCTACATATATGCCACCCTGAAACATACAAATAGAACATCAGAAAATTAATGAAACAATCACTAAAACTTACTAATAAGTTATTAGTTTATATAAATAATATTAGCACAATAACTAATCCAGAAGCAAAAGTCCAAATCACTGAACAGACACGTACGCTACTATTCACTTAGAACAAAGAACCCAAACCAATGCAATGGTAGACACGGAAAGCAACCATTTGACAAGCCACCATCCAACAGTCCAACAGGCAAATGTTAATGGTGTGATATAACGTCTTAAATGAGATAAATAATCCAAGAATCACTTAAGAACAAAGAACCCGAAATGTGAGACAGGGAAAACTACCATTTGACAAACATGTGAACAGTAAGAACAACAGTTAACCGTGATGCAAGTAAAGAAAAGCATGAATCTGGATTAAAATATGACAAGCTTCAATAGTCCTGTAACATATGCAAACGAAACTGAAATAACATGACAAACATGTACAAGAGCTAACTGAAATGCAACATACCACAATTCCATTTCGCCGTCGATTTAAAGAATTCCTCATCCCTTTTGATACAGGCCGGATGGTATGCCTTAGGACAGCCCCTGATACATTAAATCCCATATGATTAGCCAAGTAAACAGAAGAAATGCAAAACTAAATAGGAACAGAAAACAAAAAAGCATTCATGGAGAGCTCCTGATACAATAAAATCCCATTTGATTAACCGAGTAAACAGAAGAATCGCAAAACTATACAGGAGCAGAAAGTAAAAAAAGCATTCATGGAGATCCCCCGATTCACAAAATCGTATTATATTCATCCATACGTATATATATGTGCGTGTGTGTGTGTGTGTGTGTATGCAAAACTATATAGGAGCACGAGGTAAAGTCCACAAAGTAAAATAAATATATCCCCATAACAACATTAAAATTTTAGGGGTAAACAAGGTTTTCAGACCAAATGTACCATGATAGAATTACTAATTACACAACCCTTCAATGAATTCTTTTAACTTTCATGATTCTTGGCATCTTAATATTGAAATAGGAAGTATAAAAAGATCAATTGTTAAAAATACAATCTTTTGAACTGAAACATTTATAAAAAAAATAAGAATGAAGTTGAAACTTTAAAATCAAAAGTTCTGTTGTGTCTCTAATCTTTTATAAAGTGATTCCAATGTGATCTTTGTGTTGACACACATGAGATTAAGAATAAAATGAGATACAAGTGCAAAATTTACAGGTAAAACTACTTCTAATTTCAGAACAAATTTAGTATTAGAATCAAATGTTGGAACAATTGGAAAAAAATAAGTAAATAGAAAATTCAATTAGAAATTGTCTTACAGATTTAATTATAAAACAGTCTCCAATATGTGTTTTTTTGTTTATTTAAACTATAAAATAGTGTCACCAATAAATTATTTATGGAATATCTTTTAATTGCTTCGAAATTTGAATGGTAAATTTAGTAAAATAACTGGACTTGAGTTTGACAATTTCAATTTGATTAATTTACTAAAACCATTTGAAATTTTGGTTTTAACTACTGCTAAGATCACGAATCAGCTACATAAAAGAGAAATTCCGATTCTCACCTGCGATCACAAAGCACCAGATTTCCTCCGTCGAAGCATATAAAGCAAACGTCTTCTTCATCGTCCGTGTTAGGCGGCGGTGCCGATGATGACATGATTCTCGCCTGATTCCTCGGCGGCCTTCCCCGCCTCCGTTTCCCCGTGCTCATCATCTCGACAGCTTTGACTCCATCCCCAGCCGGCTTCTCCACCACAGCACCACCATCTCCTCGAACCACCACGTCGGCGTTTCCGGTACCATCCATATCCGAATTCTTCCGATCTTCGATCAATGAACTCCCCTTTAATGATCACGATTCAAACTATTACCACTGTTAGCAACATCAGCGGTGGACAGGGCTTATACAGAGTCGTTGTAGATTCAACTTGTTGACAATTTTTCCCAGTCAACAAAAATGAAAAAAAAAACAGTCATAAATTATGAACTATAATAGTAAATAATTTTTCCACAAACAAGTCTTCTTCTTTTTATATATTCTATGAGGTCAACGAAAGAGTATGAACCCTAGAGGGATTGAATTGGGGTTGAGAAATGGTGGAGCTGTGAACAGTGGGGGCACATGGAAATGAATTTGGGAAAGGCACTGTTTGGTAGTAAAGAATAATGGATTAATCTCTTTGTTTAAAAAGGAAAAGTCGCCTTTCAAAGATAGAAAGATATGTTTGGTAGCTCGAAGGACAGCGCCAAACACGGCTCATTGATTTGGGCGTTGCTGGGGTTGAGTGATTGATTCTCTAATATCTTGCAGCTCTTAAGAACTACGGTTAGTCGGCACTACAGTAAGTAGACACATAAGTGGAATTGCCCAAAAAGTTCCTGTCCCACACTCAATCTCGAATTCCTTTTCCTTTTCACTTTCCTTACCCTTTTAACTTAGGTGTGTTTGTTTACATTAATTATTTTTGGCACAAAAAGAAAAATCATTGGAGGTCCCTGTATTTTTTAAAAACCCACACTCAACTCGGCTTGTTTATGACCTAATGATAGTATATATTCTAAAGATTCTCAATTATTTGACAATAAAAACTCAAATATCTTGTAATTCTAATTACTAGTGTTCGAATCTTGACCTCTAAGAAATCACCGAGGTAGTTTGGTTATTCTCAAAGTTTATATTTTATTTAGGTCTAATTCTAATTTTCATCCTTTCACTTTACAAAAGTTGAAAAATTAATCTCCTATTTTAATTTTTAAGAATTTAGCTTTGAATTATCATTTTGTTCGCCAACATGTCAATGCAGGTGCAATTACATCGTGTGTGCGTGTGTGTCTGTTTAAAAGATTAATTAGCAGATGGTCGTAAGAAAACAAAACAGAAACATCGATATGCCACACTACCATTAGAGCATTAGGTTTAAAAGAGTGGGAGGATGGCACAGTGACGGAGTCGAGAGTTTTTCTTACTTTTCTACTGCTGGTGCCACGGCCACTGCCGATTTGCCAAGGCCGGTGACTTTAAACCAATTCTGATCACAGGTGCGGGCGCTTAGAACGTGAATGAAGAAAGAGCGAAGAGTTATAAAAAGGTTACCAGAAACAACTTGCACAGAGAAGGAAACCACAAACACAAAAGCATTTTTAAATCAATACAACAGCAATAAGCTTACAATTGTGTCTGCAATTTCCTAACTGGGATGTTCCAGTGGAATTAATACAAAAGCATATAAAAAAAAAAAACAATACGAAAGAAGGACCGCATCCATCCATGTACTTCGTTTCAACCATAGGATATCACAACAGCTGCAAATACAGCAATATTGCTACACCAACAGATACTTCACAGAGATCCTGAGTTGTCAGTCGAGAAAGATACTCGGGAGCTTCTAATAATCTTTTTTTCACATTTTCTTTTTTCCAGTCACAATATGGAGCAGGCTTTCTGTGCTTTGCTCTTCTTTTTCTTCTGCTTGGGTGGTTGAAGAACAACTCTGATGGCTGCATCAAAAACCGCCTTCACATTCTGCGGAGAAGTCAACGAATCCCTTAAACATAAAGCATAGTTCCTTGTATGAAAAGAAGATTATCATATTTACAGAACAACATTTACCTCCTGTGTTTTTGAACTGCATTCAATATAAGCAGGTGAACCAATCTGCTTCCTCAGCTCCTCTCCCTAACAGATTCAGGAGAAAAAAAGGGAGAGGAAAGATAAGGGTTAGTTAGTTGCAAATAATAAAAAGTCCACACAAAGAGCAAAACAAGCGTTAACTGGATAATATTTCAGGAAAATTTTGAACTAATACGAAATCCTTTACCTGGGCAGTAGAAATGGGTACAGCTCCAGGATGATCGATAAAGAATTGCTTATCGTCCCGAAGATCTGGTTCATTTGGAAACACATGGAAAAGAAAATGAACACTAGAATTCACACAGAAACACATACATTTGTGGATCAGTTGATTATTCATGATGATCCAGCTAAGTCATTTATGATTCACTAAAATTTCTAGAAAAACTACTGAGAATCATTCTAATACTAAAAGCCTAACCACGGCATCAATGTCTAAAGTCTACAACTTCACGATTGAGAGCCTTGCCTGACAAATTTTTTGGAAGAAGCTACTTGAAAGAAAATTTTTGCAGCTATAGCACATTTAACGATTTAACTTACCAAGCTTAGTTCCAACAAGGATTATTGGAACACCAGAGGCATAATGTTTCAACTCTGGAATCCACTGGGGGAAAAGTCAAGAACATGATTATCAGCAAGCAATAAATTAAAAATCTATCTACACAGCAGTTCACTATGTTTGAATTTTTAGACCTAACCTTTTTGGAGACATTTTCATAACTGGCCCTGCTTATGAGGGAAAATGCCAATATGAACACATCCGCCCCACGATAACTCAGAGGTCTTAATCTGTTATAATCTTCTTGTCCTGTTGCCCAAAATTGCAAACTTAAACCCATCAAAAGAAACAAATATCTCTAGTATATACAATGGTTCAACAATGAGATTGAAAAACGAAAGCAAAAGGTTCAAGTGGAAAGTACCTGCAGTATCCCACAACCCCAAATTAACAGTACTCCCATTGACAACAACATTTGCACTGAAATTGTCAAAGACAGTGGGCACGTAATCCTGTTTTCCAACACAGTTAAAATGTAAGACAAATTGTAAAAATATTCTTAGTATCTTCCAACTGCCAAAACTCCTAAGATGATTATCAAATTCAAGACTAAATACACAAAGATGGAATCACAAAAGGGCCTGAAACCTTGTTTGGCAATTAAAACATTAAAGTGATTTTTCATATTTAATATGATTTTCCCAAATCGAAGTCACAGACAAAATCGGCTGAACAGTCAACAAACACTAAAACCAGTCTTCAACGAGAAAATCCCGATTCAATATCAAAGCAGACAGCATAGCAGCAGCTCAGAAAATTAAACAAAAAAGGCCTAATTTCAATTCACCAATTCATAAGATTTCCTATTATTAAAAACCAAATACTAATTCTTTTCCCAAAATTTAAACAGAACAAGTACAGTTCAACCCTAAACACTAGATTGCCAAAAGAAACACTTCGTGAGAGAGAGAGAGAGAGAGAGAGAGAGAGAGAAAAGAACAGACAATTACCGTGGGAAAAGTGTTGCTTGTGTAAGAAATCAGCAAACAAGTTTTACCAACGGCACCATCACCAACAGTCACACACTTTATAAACCTTGCAGCGCTCATTTTCTTTTCTTTTTTGTCACTCAAAAGAAAAGTGAAAGAAAATAATAGACTCGGATCTTAACACCTGAGGACAAAGCTTGAACCCCTAAAGAAAACTCCACAAGATTACTACTTTTCTCCTTCAATCAGTCATCTGAGTAGCGTATTTCCACCAAATAGGTATAACACTTAAAGAAAGACAAAGGGTTGAAGGAAACCAAGGCTGGAATTAAAGAAAAAAGAGGGAATTGGAGAATCAGCTAGCCCTAGGAAAAAGGGGAAAAAGGGAATTTTTCCCCCTGGATTTGAGCTTGTTTACGTTTTTGAATGTTTAAGACGGGAAATTATACCGTTTGAAAGCGTTCGTTGTGCTAATCTCTTCCCATTTTAGTTCCTTTTTAAGTTAGGCAAACTAAACTTATCATCACTCAACTTTTTCCATATTTCTTTTTTAGTCACTAAATTTTCAAATCATTCTTGAATGTTTTCTAAAATTTAATATTTTCTTTTCTATGACCAGAATCATTTTATTATTTTTCAATTTTCGTCCATTTTTCTTTTCTAATTTAATTATTACTAAAATATTTCTCTTGCTCTTTTCTTTTTTATAAAAACAAAAAAATTAAATTAAAATCAACTTATCTTATACTGATGTAATATACATTCTCTATTGTCCTATCAGAGTGAAATTAATATATATTATTTTTTCTTCAACTTTCACATTATTCGAATTTAAAAGAAAATACTTTGATGTCCGTGAATCAACAAGGGTCTAAAAATATAAATTTAAAAGAAAAGTTTATAATTATTTTAATAAAACGAGGATCTGAATATGGAATTGGCAATGTTGCTTAAATCATTGACAAGGTTTGTAAGGCATGAGTGGGGTGGGGAGGTAAAAAGCATTGCTTTCTTTCCGCCAGCAAAGGTCATGCCATATATGTGAATAAATTTGTATTTAAGAATAAAATTATAGCACGAACTGATCGATCACAGTAGTAAAGGAATTATTATTATTTTTTTAGGTCTCGAGTTTGAGCATCACGGACGTTAGTGGTGTTAGCGTTCAGTATTAAATGGTTGAGTGTTATATTAAAAAATATATATTTTTTTAAAAATCTGAATTTGAATAATTTTACCTATAAGATGCCTATAAAATATTAAAAAAAACTTAAATTCAAAATAATAATGATTTATATTATACAAGCTATTTTTATCCAATAATTAAAATTAGAATATAGATAGACTATTACATGGGCTTCAGGCAATTTACAGTGTGTCTTAAGACACTAAAGCAATAGCACACTGTCCAAGCATAAGAGTTTTCATCAGTAGATAAAGCAGCTTTCTAAGACAGGAAAATTTGGTTATGCTCCTAGGTTTACTAGACACGTTAAAAAACATGTTTTTTCTTCTTCCCCAAGAATCTTGTATCCAGGGATGCAGAATAGTCCTGAATTTTTTTTTAGATTTTTATATAATTTAAGTTCGTCCTTTGACATAAAATTCTACATCCCGCCTATTGCATTTGTCTCCGGATAGTGGTTTTGGTAGGCTGGAAACTTTAGGGTGATCTTTTAGTGAGTGAAAGGATGGTGGATACCATGAACTTGTAGTCGATCGGCTTTGTTAAATAAGCATCCATGCCAACCTCCAAGCATTTTGCCTCGTCCGACGACATCGCATGTGCTGTCAAGGCAACAATAGGAATGTGCCAACCCATCCCTGCTTCTGATTTCCTGATTGCTTTTGTTGCTTCATATCCATCCATCTTCGGCATCTGTTTAACACGGAATTCGAACTCCATTAAGCATTATTCAGTAGCTATGTAGTAGCTACTAGCCTACTAGTTAGTACTGCTTGTCAAGCATTATCTCAAAGTGATTTCTTACTTGACAGTCCATTAAAATCAAATCATATGGAGGAGAATCATGAATATCTGTCTGCAATCTGTCCCTTCTGTACTCTTTTTCATCGAGCTCACAGTTCAGTGCGTCTACCGCCTGCAGTCCATCGCCAACGGCAATTACCGTGGCTCCCATTTTTTCCAGCATGATGGTTGCTACTCTTTGGAGAACCGGTGTATCTTCGGCTAGCAGTATCCGTAGGCCTTCGAGAGATTTCTCTTCATTCACAACCTTACTCGTATACGAATTATCTCCATCTTTTGTACTGCTGCTGACACGATGTTGTTCCGGAGAATTGGAGATTTCGCATTTGGCATCTTCAGTGTCATGCAACTTGGGCCAGACGTTACATTCATCTTCTTCTGCCCTTAGAATGTTCATTTCTGAACCTAAACGTGTCATTTCGACCAGGCAATTCTTCGGTGTCTGGCAATTTGCTGTGTTGGATTTTACGGTTCCTTCTCTTGGTTGCTCCCCAGTATGCACAGCTCCGCCCTTTTCAGAAATTTCAGAATCATCAGAGCTGCAAGTCTCGAAATGAGTTGAATCGATTTCGAGACATTCATGAGACCCGCCTTTATTTCCCTTGGGACTTCTCTTGTGAATTTCAGCATGTCTCTCCTTTATGACAGCTTTCAAAATATGAAGCATCTTTGCCTTGTACAATGGTCTGTTAACCATCAATACATGTCCCTTCCTGCGGAGCTCGATCTTTATTGCATTGGAAGTATCGTGATTCAGCATCCATGCGAATGTCACTCGGCCGGAGAATTTTTCGAGAAAATTAAGCTGTTCTTTCCATATATCGGTGCTCAAGTCAAGCAACCCCATATCAACAACTACAATGTAAAGTAGGTTCTCCATGTCTTGTAGATTGTGTATCCTGGACCTCAGAGGTTCACCTCGTGAATAATGATCGTCAAAACCGCGATTGCGAGTTCGGGGATGAAACAGTTCATGAAGGATTTGTGTCAGTTCATTCCAGTCAGATGCTTCCAAAGTTGGCACTTCATTTCTTGACAGCCACTCTGACATAACCAATCTACCCATGCTGCCGTGTAGGGCAAGGATCACCTGCATTCATGTTTTATGTACGTTAGCTTCACTTGTTGATTTGAGCTAGGTTGTCTACTTTTTCGAACTAACGAACGTAATCAGCAGCCTGCCGGAGCAAAGCTTTACTCACCGCTACACTGTGATTAGCAAAATCCATTTGACCATGTTGCTCTGTGCCATCTGCAGGAGTAGTGAGTAGCAAGAACAGTCTGATTAGAGTTCCTGGACCATTCTTTTTTACAACCTTGATTTCTCCACCCATCTTGTTAACCTGTCATGTACAGTATGAAGCTATGATGAACAAATTAAAGGTTTCAGCATGGGTTCAACTTCACATGTACCGAAACACTTACCAAGGTTCGGACTATGCATAGTCCAAGACCTGTGCCACCATGCCTGCAAAACAACAAAAAAATCTTAGCAAAATCTCTGCACATTTAATTTCTTAATCTGTATATGCAGTTTTTCCACATCAGATTGCTTAAATTACTTACGTCCTAGTTGTTGAAGGGTCGGCTTGCTCAAAGCTCTCAAACACAGATTCCCATTTGCTTGGATCAATGCCTGCAGATCATGGAAGATAAATGCTACAGCTTCCATTTACAATACATATAATTCCTACTGTTTCCAAAACAAAAGAATCATACCACTGCCAGTGTCATCAACTTCGAACCAAAGAACAATTTTGTTGTCTCTCTTGCCGGCCTTCTTCATATGGTTTCCATGATTCTTCAACTTTGTCTTTAATGCAGACTTCCCGGAATAAGTAGACACATTGGGATTCTCACACCATCCACGCAGTATGATATGACCCGCTGAAACATTTTGACAGTTAATCATGCCAAGTTGTCTCTTAAGGTACAGTTCATCATCACCGAATATGCTTGAAAAAATATACTTGAGTTACTTATCTGCAATAAATTTTCAACTTACATGTTGTGAACTTGATGGAATTGCTTATTAGATTTGCAAAAACTTGAACAACTCTGGCAGAATCTCCTCTAACTAATTTCGGAATATCATCTGAAATCATTTAACAAAAAGAAAATGGCTCTTCAGATACATATGTACTTTTTTATCATGAAGTTTTGGTTAGATAAAAATTGTTGTCTCACCCACAAGTTTGAGTCATACCAGAGAGATCCAGAACAGTCTCCACATTGTGGTTGATGCACTGCACAGAGAACATATCGACAAGTCCTTCAAGTTCCCGCCCCAAGTCGAACTCAGCTTCTTCAAACACCAGTTTTCCTGATTCAACCTAAGAAATTTTTGGAGAAAATTTATTTTGGCTGTAATTTTCTTGGTCAGATACAAAAATGTCTTAACATAGATTGGTTTGTCCTATGTCTCACCTTGCTCAGATCCAATATGTTGTTAAGAAGCCGAAGAAGAGCCGTCGAGCATTTACGGATCTGGGAAACCATTGCATACTGTTCGTTCGTAAGATGGTCGTCGCAGATAAGAATATCCAATAGTCCAATAACAGCAGCCATAGGCGTCCTTAGTTCATGACTGCAATACAATAGATCCATAAGGCTCAGTCACTATGTATAACAAGGACTCGGTGAAAGTGTGAAGGCGAATTGGATCAAGTAATTGGTTACCTCATGTTTGCAAGGAATTGGCTTTTATAGTTGCTTGAAGCTTCAGCTTTTCTTCTTGCATTAAGATGACTTATCAACTCGGCTCTGAGTTTCATTTCCTTTGATACCCCATTTGTAAGTATCAAAATACAGACACATCCAATGAATAAGATACCTACAGATGCAGATATCAATATGATCAATGTTTTTATTGATCTTTCGTCAATCTTTCCCATTATATACTTTCTCGGTATGATGATGACTCCGACCTGCACCATTTCCGACCTTTTAGTGTCTTTCTAAACAGTTATAAACAATACTATGATCCAAATGCCTGAGTATGTTCTGAACATACCATAGGTAGTCTTTTAAGGTTGAGAAAAAACGAATCGATGTAATAATGCTGGCCGCCGAGATTGGCCTTCTCCACGTGTACGACATCGCCTGGGGGAAACTTGTTTCCATAGGCTTTCTGTAACCACTGAGCCCCCATTTGTATCATACGATCCTCGGAATCGGCGGCCATCATAAGCCTGGTCCCATTTGTAGTGTTTTTCAACAGAGGAGCGTTTGTGGAAGTAGCCAGTAGGTAACCCTCATGTGAGGTCAAATACATGTACCCACTATGCACTTCAACCAGTTCCTTCATCAGCTGACCTACACTAAAAAGGGCAGTGGTGACACCTACGACGGCTACGATACTCGTGTTGGAAGAGTCCCATACTGGAAGTGCTGCGGAAAGCAATGGTGAATCCGTATACTTGCTGACAGAGACGTGCCACGAAGCTACCCCATCAGGCACTTGAGAAGGGCCTGCAATATTGATAACCTCATCCGGTGGAATTGGCAGTGCCTTCCCTGTCTTTTCCCCACTGATGGGGTCAAGCGGTTCACGGTACCATATCGCAGACACGTTACCTTGAATGAATTGGTCGTTCCATCCTTGTCGCGTCGGCAACATTTTGTTGCTGCGAGAATCTGTTCCGCTGATCGAATAATTTGCAAGATCAGAGTAGATATAGAATGTACTGTTGTCCTTGTGATCTCTATGGAACGCCTGGACAAATCCGTTCTTGTAATTGATCGTTATGGCGTTGAGTGCTTTACGACTCACGAATAGTGCCCATGTCATGTCTTTCATCATCTGATATAGCTGCTATGAGTACAAGATATCAAACAAAAAAGAAGAAAGAAGAAAGTTTGCAAACAACAAAATAAGTCTCAAGTGTCAACCTCAACTTGCTCTGCCTGAGTGGTAGGTTTGTTGTACCGCCTGATAACATATTCCGATAACTTGACCTGTGCAGTCGTAATTTCCGACGTCGAATTTAAGATGCCCCACATCCGTAAGATAGGACGCTGAAGAAGTTCGTAACGAAGACTGAAAGCTAAGATCTTTAGTGATTTGGTTGTGTACATCTTCGTAAAATGCCATGTTAGAACCGTTAGCAGAGCAATCAAGATAGCTAGCATGACCTGAAACAGAAAAAAAAACCCACTGGTTCAATCGACTCGAGTAATCATCGACACGAAAATTTCAGCTTATAACCGTATGCTAACCATGATCGCGAGGCGAGCAACGAAAACGCTGTAGTACGACGAGAGACAACGAGCACTTGCATACTGGAACTCTTCCTGTTCCACATCCCTATGGAAAATCCGACGACATCGATCTCGGGGACCTGTTTTGCTCCTGCAAGATGAAGCAAGTCCCGAAATCCTATTCAATACCTTCCTCAAAGGAGTTCCCATTGGCGAGGCTATGATCGGCGAACTTTCACAACTTGTAGGAGGATATTTTTCTGCCATTGTTGAAACCATATGAAGTACAGTGTGTGCTGATTCAACTAAGATCTTATGTGCAACGCATATGTATATGCATTCCCATGTATGCACGCGTGTAACTAGTACATAAAGAGAAGCAATGTGTTTGTTCTTAAGTGGATACTGTCCTTGATATACTGCTTTCTTTTGTCATTCCCACTTCCAAGGCAGCAATGCGCCATGGCTAAGCCGAGTGTGATTAGCATGTCAAGGATTAGTCTTTCGGTGAGGGAACGATACGAACAAACGCAACTGCTTAAATTCAAGACCTCTAAAAAGAATATATTCCTTCTATCATGATTAAAATAAAAATTTTCAAGGATACACCGCACCGAGCACGCCTCCATCAATCCATGTTCTCATCCTTTAGAGCTTAGCTTTAGTGACTTCACCTAATTAATCCATCACCATCATAACCTAAAGAAAAAGCTTTGCTTTGCTTCAGAAAAACCCACTTTCCCCCCACCTCAGACAGCATAAGAAATCACCAAAATCTTTTGTTAGAATAATATCATAGATAATCGTTTTATATCAGCATCTTTTACACTAAAGTAGATTAATGGGCTGTTAAAGAAAGACTCCAGAGGACGAATCCTGATAGGGAGGAAAGATCTTGTGTACCACGATCGTCGGTGCCATGAACAATGCTTTCGTGAAAAACAGTGGCCAATGAAAGCATATTTAAATGCTGAGATAATAAGATTGTTTATCGGAATCAGACAAAGAATCCTGTGGAGATAATGTTGCACCAAAAAGGTCGTCGTAGTAGGGGTAATAGTCATTGCTCATTGACGTTTTGTATTTGGTTGAGGTTGAGTGTTTATTTGATGGCTTAATACCAAAATAAGTACTCAAACTATATCAATTTTCTCAAATAGTTATCTAAACTATTTTTTTATTCATCCAATGTCTAACATTATAAACATTACCTATTTAGGTGTTCGAGCCATCAACGGTGTTAGTTTTCTCGTTAAGTGATATGTGTCACAATATCATGATTTTAAATTTAATTTTTTTAAATATTAAAAATATTATTATATTTATAAAAAAGACTTATTCTCTCTTAAATCATAAAATAGTCCTTAAATCCCTAAAATCTACAAATCCTAACCTTAACCCTCCACCATCATCCTTTCCGGTTACAACCACCACCGCCTACGTAGTCTCTACCATCCTCCTAGTCATACGTCGTCGTAGTTGTCACCGATTAGCCGTCGGAATTTCTTGGGATCGTGATTTTCAATCGAGGGTTTGTGGGATATAAAATGTCGATTCTCTGTCGATCAATCACGATTTCATAGAGATTTTGGTCGTCGAAGGGAGGAAAGGTCGGGTGGAGCTTCATCGATGGCAAAGGGCGAAGGGCGGCTTAGGTT
Organism: Hibiscus syriacus; assembly: GCF_006381635.1. Taxonomy (NCBI): domain Eukaryota; kingdom Viridiplantae; phylum Streptophyta; class Magnoliopsida; order Malvales; family Malvaceae; genus Hibiscus; species Hibiscus syriacus. The sequence continues at coordinate 1,262,060 of NW_024062784.1, read as the reverse complement.
TAAGGGTTTAAATGAAGGTTTTCAAAGTTTTGGGTTTATTTCAAAGTTTGAGTTCTTTTTTATATATATATATATATATATATATATATATTTAAAATAAAATTTTCAAATTTATAAGATTATGACATGTTTCACTTATCAAGAAAATTAACACCATTGACAGTCCAAGCACCTAAATGGGTAATGTTAGGCACCTGGATGAATCAAAAAAAAATTAGACAGCTATTTAGGAAAAACGGTATAGTTTGGGCTCTTATTTTGGTATAAAGCCTTATTTGATTGCCGTGAATTAATATTTTGGATAAAGTACACAAATGATTTCTTAACTATAAGGTATTGTTTTATTAAGTCTTTTTATTATTGAAAGTTACAAAATGATCTTCTGATTGTAGAATATGTTTTATTAAGTCATTTGACTATTAAAAGTTACAAAATTGTCATCCAACTATTTATTATGTTCCAAACTCGTCTTTTTCATTAAAAATGGGGCGATTGTTTAAGCTAGACGTCAACATGATGACTGAAATATGATAGTCATTTAAGATTTTTAAATCATATTTTATCATATCACAATCAACAGGTTAGTGTTTAGCTAAAAATGTCGTCCATTTTTAACGGAAAAGGACGATTTTGGAACATAATGAATAATCAAATATCATTTTGTAACTTTTAAATGTCGAAGGACTCTACAAAACAATACTCTATAGTCGGAAGATCATTTTTAGGGGTGTTCGTAATTCGGTTGAAACCAAATTAACCGACCGAACCAAAATTTCAGTCGGTTAATTTTGGGTTCGGTCGGTTAACGGTTAATGATTTTTTTCAAATTTCGGTTTCGATTAATTCGATTCGAAATCGGTTAATTAACCGAAATTATTAAATATTTAATACATTATTTAGCTTTAGGGGCGCTTGAACTTCAGTTTTAACTGATCGAATTAACCAAATAAACCAAAAAAATTAAATATTTAATATATAATATATATTATTTATAAATTTCAGTTAATTCGGATAACCGACCAATTAACCGAACTTAGTTCGATTAGGTTAATGGTTAAAGGGGAAATTTTGGTTAATGAAATTTGGGTAATTTGATTCATCGGTTAATCGAATTATCCGTTTGAACACTCCTAATATTTTATAAATTTTAATAATCGAGTGACTTAATAAATAATACCTTATAGTCTGGGGATCATTTATGTACTTTCCCCTAATATTTTTTATTCAAATTTCTTTTAATTTAGCTTTAAAAATTGATCGCTATAAAAGTTTATTTGATTAGAATTATTATGTATGTACAATTGTATTATAAATATATAATTAGGGTTCTAAGTTTTATATATTCGTATGAAAGCTTACATAAAGTTAATGACTAGTGAAAGCTTAGTGGTGTAGATTTAAAGAAACCCCAATTAAACAAACACATCATCATTAGATTCACTATCCCACAAGTTCCAATATGGTGCACCCATAATAGAATGTCACTCAAAGCTATCCATATTGTAGTGACGGTCCATGCTAAATGGCATTATATAAGACCCCGAAGGTACGTGTACCCCAAATGGTTGAACGTCATGCGCACGTGGCTGCCTTTCAGAGTCCATGGACCATAGTTGAGGAGTTGCCTCATAGACAACAGACGGTTGAAGCCGAGAAAGGATACCCAAGTAAGTTGACATCCTTAAAATTAAGATTAATTGGGTGTTTGGATAGGGGAATGTAAGATTCTCATAAAAATGAAATTCATATTCTTCCGTTTGGTTAGTTCGGGAATCTAATTCCCGGTAATGTAAAATTATCAATAGTGGATTTTTTTGGGTATATTACCGGGAATGTTATTACCTCCCTTTCCTTAGGTATTGTTGGATTCTCGGCGTTTTAGACTAAAATGCCCTTAAAATTTTTGTAAATATCATTTTTCTGTCATTGAATAATAAAAAATTTACGAATGTTAAATTACAAATTTATCCTTAAATTATTTTAGATTTACAAAAAAAAGTCTATAATTAAAAGTTATATGAAGTTCAGGGGTTAAAATAAAATTTTACCCTTTCATTAAACCTTTTTATATTTTCAATTTTGTAAAAAAAAAAATTATATAAATTTTATGAATTTAAATTTTTTAAAGAAAATATATAAATATTTTCCAACTTGTTAAAAAACAAATATATAATAAGGACAATTTGATCAAATATACATTTCAATAATCTTTTATTCCTTTAACCAAACACGGTAATCTTACATTCCTGCTAAGCCAACCAAACACAAAATACAACATTCTTAGTAATCCTATTCCCTGGTAATCTTATATTCCCACTGGTAATCTTCCATTTCGTAAACCAAACGCACCCTAAGGGGTAAATAAACTGAGTTTCAACAAATAAGATTATATTATTTGTGTCCATTTATTTATTTTTAAAAAATATTTATGTTTGATCGTGTTCGTTTAATCTTTTAATATCGTGTTCGTATTAATTTATTTATTTATTTTTGAAGGTATTCATATTCTTGTATTTAATGTTCGCGAACATATTCATTTATATGTTTGTTTAGCGTTTGCGAACATGTTTGTTTACCATTAGTCGTTTATCGTTCGCGAACATGTTCGTTTAGAATAAAAGAGAGGAAAAAGATGAAAAAAAAACATTTTTGTATTATAATAGGAAAAATGATAAAACTACAAAAGTAATAGTTAAACTTCTTAGTATTTATAGTTTAAACTTTAAATTTCATCATATATTCAATTTAGTATATACTTTCACTAATATTAGAAATATAAAAAAATAAACAAACTTCTAAACGAGCTTATGCATGAGTTTCTAAATGAGTTTTAACAAACTAAACACACCAATGTTGGTGTTTGTTCCTTTAATAATAAATGAACATAAAATTTTGTTCATACTCGTTTATCTTAATAAACGAATATATATAAACAGTTCACGAACAATTCACCTAATGTATTGTTCATTTACACCCTTACTTATGATGAGAGAAAATTTAAGAATGAGTATTGGGTTAAATTAATCGAATTGATGAGTTATATTTTATTACTCAAATTATATTTTAATTTTTTCGAACCCAATCGAATATATACAAAGCTGAAAATTCCATGCTGGATTATTGATTTCTAGAATTGATGAGACTATATACTATTAGTTACTGTACACAGCTGCCGCTTATTTGTCGCCGTGCGGCAGTCCATTTCTATGGGAAACGGGATGATAAGCGGTAAAAGTATCGCACAAGCCCATTTATTAGGTGACGAATTAGATTTTAATTCTTCTATTAAATTAAATAAATTAGGCAAAATGCATTAGAGATCCTTATACTTTTTAAAAAACTAATGTAATCCTTGTATTATTATTTTCTCTTAATATGGTCCTTCAACTCAAAAAATAAACCCAATGTGCCCTTTAACCAACGTTTTTCGTCGTTAATCGTTACGGTGTTGACATACTGACCTGACAATCCATGGTATTGATCTGGTAGTCCATGATGGTTGATGACAGATGACATGACAGATGAGATAGTAACTCAAACATGATAGATGGATTGTCACATCAGAGTCGTGGACTATCATGTCAGCATAGTGAACTGTCACATCCGTAACAATCAACGACAAACAAATGTTGGTCAAAGAGTCACATTGAGTTTATTTTTTAAGTTAAAGAGTAACATTAATTTATTTTTTTAAAAAAGCACAGAGACATCTGATTTCTTTTTACCAATAAATTAATTCTTATATAATTTATATTAATGAAATTATTCCTTCAATTTAAATTTGTATCATTTCCACCAATAAATGTTAACTTGCAAAAATATAAAAAGGATTCTTTACCAAATTGATCCCTATAATTGACATTTTTTTTAAATTTGACATCAAAAATTTTATTTTATTAATAGTCTTAAATGTGATTACAATATATCATAGATTTATAATCATTATTAATTATTGACACGTATATACATCCTGCAAATAAAATTATCAGAACTCATGACTTCAAAAAGGGAACAACGCTCTTTTTAACCATTAAAATAACTCAATAATTCTTTTATTAATTATTTTAATATTTTTATAATATCATTGTAAATAATATTAATAAATTATTTAAATAAACAACAATCTTTAAAATAAATAATAAAACAATGAAATTTCGTCATCATCATTGTCATGGTGTATGAAAAATAACAATAATTTTATATGTACGTGTCTTTTTATTTATATATATACAATACATTAAAAATTTTAATAATTAGAGCAAAACCAAATTGGATTGAGGAAGATGGTCGGATTGTGGACGAGTCTCCGGTGGCCAAATTTGCTAGCCAATTACTGACATCTTCAGCTGCCTTGACCGGATCATGATCCAACTCCGATTCAACTGTGGTTCCTGCTGTTTGCAAACTGCAGCATCAGAGTTAATGCCACATAAATATATATATCAAATTTATAAACAAGCCATGTTTTTTTGTTTAGAAATTTACCTCGGACCAGTAGGACAGAAAGTGATGGTGTAATCGGCGCCGGTGCAAGTGAAAGTGTTACTGGCGTCATCAAAAGCGTAGCTATATGATTTGGGGCAAGCTGCCTTGAACACTTGTGAGTACATGGATGGTTTACAAGCAGCTGGAATGTTGTAGGCGTCTTTACAGCAGTATTCCGGGTTCCCAAAGGCCTCACAGGGGCTCCTACAGGCGCCGCCGCCGTTGATTCTCAACTTCGACGTGAACTTTTTATTCAAATTCGTCACGCAACCTGTAGTGGCACAGTCTCCTGATCCTCCACTTCCTTGCAAAGGCAAAGGCAAATTGTAACCATCGACCAGGCTCACGTCGTAGAAGTCCTGCATCGCCCCTGAACCGAGTGTAAACTATGCCAAGGTGGCTGGCGGGTTGGCCCCTGCTCCATTGCATTCGACTTGGCCGTAGCCGCAGTCGCCTGTTGTGCATGATCCGTGACCGGAATCATCGAAATCGTAGCCTGTTCTGCCCCAGAAGCGACCGGACCAGCCTGAAGGAGCTTGGAAGGAACGAGAGCTTCCTTTTGTGAGTTCAAAGCCTGTACTTTCCAGTTTTGAACTTCCTAGATTATCCAGAATTCCAGGCCATATTGTGTGATGGCATCGGTTGATGAATGTGAAAGTTGCAGCCGTAGCACCTGAAAACAGAACATCAGATTGGTTTCCTTACCAAACAGATCAAAACTTCACGAAATGCAAACAACCCAGATTCTGGAAAACCATATATATTCCCATTACCTTGAGGAACACGACGAGAACGAAGCTCAATAACGTGACAAAACAATGGTGATAAAAGGAAAACCTAACCATGGCGAATCTATGCCACTTATTACTTCAATTACTTATCTAAAATGTAAAGCTGAGAAGAAGACTACCATGCATAAAACGAAAAGCTCAACTGGTTTCCTCTTATCATTGGGTGGTGGTACCAGTAGTGGGGAGTATAATTATCTGCCCTTCATCTCCTGTATATAGCTGCAAAATTCTTGAATTGAACGCTCACACCCTATATTCTTGGTGTTTGAATTCGAAACCTTGGCAGAAGAAAAAAAGGAAAGTGTGGTCATCAATCTGCAGTGTCAGCGTCCACATATACCAAATCTGGGACTGTCAATACGAACATACAAGTGTCCATAGATTATTGCAAGGTCGTTGCGCTGAAAGCACATGGAGGTCTGTATTTCGTTCGGCAACGACCGCCCAAGTTGGTTGGTGGTTTCATTTTTTCTTTTCTTTCAACTTTTGATGGGGATTTGTTTTCTCATGCAACACGTTACTGTTTTAGATAAGGGTCACTTTCCTGAATTTGCGGGCCAAATTCTTTCCGAGTATGCACAATTCATGACAACCCCAACTTTTCCAACTAAGAAAGTAGATGATGTCTACTAATGCCCGAATTTTAATTTCGTTGGAAAAACTTATAATATCCACATCTTTCTTTTTGTGTTGGGTCGAATTGAATATGAATTTTTATTCTAAAAATTAGGTCAAGTTTTAGATAAAATAAGATTATGTGCCCGTTAGAGGGTAGCTTCCCTAAACCCAAATTTTTACTAGAGTTTTGTGTTATGACTTTTGTATCTATCCGACTTCTGTATAAAAACTTCATCTTAAAGCAGACAGTTTAGCACTTAATCACCAAGTTGCATGTCGAAATCTAATCTAAGCAAGTTGTCTGATCTAACCAAGGTGAATGCGCCTCGTTTTCTCTTTCTGAAGAACTGTGTCTTGCAAGAACAAAGCATTCTCTTGGATCAAATGAACAAGATGGGTTCTTTTAAAAACAAACAATGTCGATTAATATATGATGATAAGCTGATAAAACTTGCGCTATGCCGTGCAGATAAGATCTTTTCTATTCCGTTTAAACCGTCGACATCGTCGTCTACCTTTTCTCCATGTTTTTTTTTTCCTTTTCTTTTCTGGAATCCATCGTTCTTTAATAAAGCTTTATTGTCATGGTTTGTCACTATGATCATTCTTCTAGCAACAAAAAAACATTCTCCTGGGAAAAATTTCTGCCCCAATCTTTGTTTCTTTAGCGTTATCTTCAAATTTCCTTTTCTTATTTTCTCCATAGAAAAAAAGATTGTATAATGTGATGAAAAGCATACAAGTTGTTTTCACACGTATTCAAGACATTGTACGTCTAATACGAACCAAGTAACTTTCGTAGTAAATGAATTGTTGTTATTTCTGAGACTCCGAGTTCGAGCCTTATAGGTGTTAGAGTGTGAGTGTCCACTATCAAAAGTTTAAGAGTTATCTTTAAACATATATTACATTATACTTACCTCAGATTAATAATAATAATATTATTAAAATACATTATACGTCTTGGCATCAGACAACTGAAATGCCTTAACCATCTTGGATCGAATTAGTGGATACCTCATACGTTTAAACATATTTTTTATGGGTGAAGTATATGAATGGTCTCCGACTATAAGATATTGTTTTATTAAGTCCATTGATTATTAAAAGTAACAAAATGATATTCTAACTATATAGTGTTGATTTATTGAGTTTATCGACTATTGAAATTTACAAAATAGTCACTTGAGTATTTATTATGTTTCAAACTCGTCCTTTTTCGTTAAAAGTTGACGGATGTCTAAGCTGAAGGTTAACATGATAAATGAAATATGATACTTGTTTAAAATTTTAGGATCATATTTTATCATCACAATCAGCAGATTAATGTTCAGCTCAGAATGTCATCAATTATTTAACAAAAAAGAATGAGTTTGAAACATAATAAATAGTCAGGTAGCCATTTTGTAACTTTTAATAGTTGAAGGGCTTAATAAAGCAAAACTCTATAGTCAGAGAATTATTTTATAAATTTTAATAGTTGATGGACTTAATAAAACAATAACTTATAGTCAAAGGGTCATTTTGTAGAATACATCTATTTTATAACTTTTAATAGTAGATCTCTAGCAAAACTTTTTAGTATTCGATCCCGTTTTGTAGAATACCTTCATCCCTAACAAAACTTTTAATAATCGATTCCATTTTGTAGAATACTTCTATTTTATAACTTTTAAATGTCGATCCCGATCCCTAACAAAAATTTTAATAGTCAATTACTAGCAAAACTTAAATTTAATAACATATGAAGAAAAGAAATTCATAACTAGGCTATATTAGGATTGGATATATTTATTATAATCATAGAATTTACCTTTAAATAATCATCATCATCCAACAAAAATTAAATATATATTTTGATTTATAGTTAAATAATTAACAATGTTAATAACATGCAAAATAAATAAATATAGAACTCATGACAGAGTTGTAATCAAATCCTTGAATAAGATCGAATCTAAAATAGAACCCTTGTGGGATACCTACCCTCCTCTTTATATTCGAAAAATGGGAGGTCAAACAATGAACAGCCGATGTGGGAAATGGTGGTGGAATATGATGCCCCTCTTTTAGCTTTGCCTTGTCAGAAAATGGTATTATCGAAGGCCGGTGGTGTCTATATTTATCTTATGCCTTTGTAGAAATTCTTAATTTTTAGCGTTGCTTGAGTGTGTTTATCGTCTCAAAAGTGTCTGTTGCCCCATTTTTAGCAATAAAATAATTCCTTTCAAGGATAAGATCACCACTTTCGCTGAAAAAATCACAAAGGTTGATTGAACAATATGAATGCACGCACATGTGCATGAATATAATGCACTACTCTGATGCTTTTCTGAGAGCAGATTAGCGTGCCCCGGTGCTCTTCATTAGTTTCATTTGAAGAGAGACAAAATTGTCCAGAAATTCGAACACAATGATCTGCAGAACAGAATCCGTCGGAATCATGGTAACTGTTGTGTTCGTGGAGCTTGAACAAGCCAGGGGTGGCTTTTTTCCATCAAAGTTGAGGTGGAAATCAACTTATCCATGGGTAGGTAGGTCACAGATGCTTTGTGAAATAAGCTTTATTTGATGACATTATCATCCATTTATATGTTTCGAACTTCTTTACTTATCTAAAAATGTATGATCTTTGACGTAATTGAGCACTAAAAGGCTACTAAAACAGATATCGAAAATAACACTCCCAGAGATTGTTTTAGCTGTGAATTAATTAAACAAACGCTTAGCCCATATCAATACTTACAGCACATTACAATACCCAAACCCAGTTATGGTCCCAATTTTACTTGTAGCCCATTAGCTAAACACAAGAAATATTTTGATATGAGATAGGTCGGGGGTCGCGCGAACGCAGGCCCCCACTGTCACAAATAATGACGTAGACTCTCCCACTTGGGGAGACCTTAGGCGCGCGCCCTTCCCAAGTGCAATGGAAGCCACTAGCCTAGGCCATGAGCCTTGATGATCGCCCATTGACCCCGTCCAGGTAAGTATGTATTAACGCTCATAGTTGCCTCTTATTTATTGAGTCCAGTTTCCACTTCCTCCTCTTTCTCACTCGATATGGGATTCTGCTTCACCACGATTCTCCACCCTGAACACTGGTGGTGCTGAATAATCTCACTGGATTGCTTCTTTTTCATCCAGTTTCCCCTCACCAAAAAAACCCCCTCCTATTATCCACTCAAAATTAATCAAAAAAGCCCCTATATTATTATACAAGAATTGAAGGTGAAAACCTTCTTTAGCTTCTGGTTTTGATCCCACTTCAACTGTCTGCTGAAATGCCTCACGCGGCTACCGAAGCCCAAGTTGAGGATGGCGGCTCTGCTTCTAAGCCACAGCGTATCATCAAACTAGTCAAAACCACCGACGATAGCGACAAAAAGGTCCTCTCTTTTAGCTTCTTCAATTGCTTTGGTTGCATTTATCTACATTCCTACTAAAACAACGTTTCGATTTTTCTGGGTTCTTCGATTTTTTTGTAAGATAATTCCATTTGCATAATACCAGGGACATTGTAGCAGTTGTTTAATGCTTCATTCCTTTTTGTGAAGGACCTTTGGGTTCATAAGAACTAAAATTTTCTATTCCTAATTAGAGCTGAGGCATAACTCTGCTATTAACATTTGAAAACAAGAACTGGGAAATGTTGAATTTTGTTTAGTGCTTGGAAGGGTTTCCCCTTTTTAGTTGAAACCCTATCTTTTCATTATAATGACATTATTTAATTTATGTTCTGATCATTTATAGGTTACAAACAGGAGAGTTAAAGATATTGAGCTTTGTGTTCCAATTGTTTATGGAACTATTGCATTTTATCTTGGTCGAAAGGCTAGTGAGTAAGTATGTTTTTCCATGATATACGTATCCCTTTGTTTTGTGATTGAACAATAGTAAATAGCTATCTCCTTCAATTAGGTCGCAGTCACATAAGTGGACTCTTTATGTGCGTGGGGGCGACAAATGAAGATCTTGGAGCAGTGATAAAGCATGTTGTGTTTCAGCTGCATCCCAGTTTCAATAACCCGACAAGGGTTGTTGAATCGCCACCTTTTGAGTTATCGGAACGCGGTTGGGGCGAATTTGAAATCGGAATGAGCCTTCTCTTCCACAATGATGTTTGCGACAAGAAATTGGATTTGTGAGTTTATTTGGTTGCTTGCTAAATGTGGTGCCTTGGCTGCTAACTAGGCTCTATCTTTGTAGGTTTCACTTTTTGAAGTTATATCCCGAAGATGAATCTGGCCCACAGTCTACCAAGAAACCTGCGGTTATGGAATCATACAATGAGATTGTTTTCCCAGATCCTACCGAAGATGAATCTAGTTGAGTGAATTTTGAGTCTAAATTAGTTAAAATTATCCTTATTGCTAGAAACTCAGATTATTTTGATTCATATATGGTATTTTAGAAGTAATTAATGAGATCAAAGCATTTAGAAAGATGGGGGGAAATTACTTTTAGGAGTCTTGTGAGAAGTGGAATTGTTTCCAATGAATTGAAAATTTCTGGTATTTCTCTGGACTGCATCCCGTTAATGGATTCTTCGTGTTCTCTCGGTTACATGTCGATTTACGAGCGTGATTTCTATTGCGAAAGTTTTCAGCTTTACCTTGGGAGTCTAGATTATGTCAAGTGTGAGAGTGGACAGTTTGATTTAGTATTCCAGTGCATTTATTTTCAGGGCCAACGCCCAACGACCAAAGCTTTTTGTCGGAATGATTCTTATCCTCATTTTTGCTGAGGCTTTGGCTCTGTACGGACTCATTGTCGGCATCATCCTCTCTTCCCGAGCCGGTCAATCTCGAGCGGGATAAAGTGCACGGTTCTAAGACCCGGGTCGTTGCTGGTTGATGTCACTTGGTTGTCTCCTCTCCGGTTTCGTTTCATGCTGCCAGCATGGATTGTGAAAACATTTTCCAAGTTATCTTGAATCCATTAGTGAATTTCTTCAAGTGGTGTTTGTATGATTGAGAAGATAGATTTAATTTGGAAAAAATCTAATTTCCATTTTTCTTTATCCATGCATGTTGGCTGTAATTTACATGTAATTTGAATGTAATGTGAAGGCTAAAGAACACCATTGTTAATTTCTTTCAACTATCATCTTCTTGTTGACATCGACATAATAAAGTTCTCTTACTAGCTTTTCTCTTTTTTTTTTTACATTAAACGTTCACACTATTGATATTTTGTCTGTGTTACTAACTTTTCCTCTTCCACCAAGGTCGTTTGGCTAGTTTTAATAACTTTTCGTATTCCACATTTATTTGTGTTATTTTGCGACATAGGTTATGGCATTATTTATTTTCAAAAACAAATACATTATTTAAGCGTTGATTATTTTTAAATTTTTTAAATATGTGAAAATAAAGCAAAAATAATTAAAACACACGTGACAAATAATCTAGGACAACTTACATGTTAAAAGGTAAAATGTGTAAAACAATACAGATAATTGAATTTTTTAAGCGTTAATTATTTTTTATTTTTTAATTATGTGGAATTATATAGTTTACTTCTGATGACATGCATTAAATATAAAATATTATATTCCAATTACTATAAATTGAACTATCATTAAATACTGAAGGCATATTATTTTATTTTTTTATTATAAAATAAAAATATATAATAAAATATGCTTTTACACTATAAATAAGATGGAAAAATACAAATACAATTATATTCAATTTTTAAAATATTATTTTATTTATTCAAATTTCTTTTAAAAGTTTAGGTTTTTAATAATTATATTCTTAAAAATCTTAATATGGTTTTATACATAAAACTTGAATATAAAATATATCTAAAAATTAAGAATATGATTTTTTGAGCTCAAGTTAGAGATAATAATAAATCTAGTTAAGTCGGGATTTTGATCAATCTAACTTGACCTAGGAAGCATATCATTTCTATTCGAACTCGATTCAACCAAAATTTATAGAGATGTCATCCAATCCAAACCTATCTTTTTCTTAAAAAAAAATTAAACCTTATCGTATTGAGTTGAAACACATCAGATTCTGATTAAATTAACATCTATAACTCAAATATCATCACTATGGTAAATTTCCCAGTAAGCATACCAAGAGAGGGGTTCCTTGCTCACTAATAAAAAATTTCCCTTACTAAAAGAAATAATAAAAAATAATAATATCGTGTCACTGGTTCCAAATATAAAATGTTTAAATTTTCCTCACTAAAAGAAATAATAAACAAAAAGAATATAAAAATTTGTTCCTATTCATCTGTAATGTGTTGCATGTGTCAAAACACACACTCTATCTACCAGCACAAGCATCCCCTCAACTCATCGAACCAATTTGATTATTAGTGGTTCCTTGCTCCGATGAAATGCTTCGAACCCCGGCCACCGGCACATCTTGACCAGGTTTTGTACTGAACTGAACAGAAGGTGGTAGTATCCATCGCTTCCAATCATTCTGCCTCCTTATTTTATCACCCTGAAATTTAAATGGGAATGTGATTCAAAACAAAAGAACTCATTACACAATGAAGAAAATATAACCAAAGATTTCGTTCTGAAAATTACCTGCACTTCCACAACGGTCGAGTTCTTAAGGGCATCTACTATAACCTGGATATTATTTGTCAAAGCTACAATCTGAAGGAAAAAGAAACCATCAAAAGAAAGTTAAGTTTGCCCATATAGCATCAAAAGTTATCCACAAGCAAAGTTCTAGGTTCGCTGCTGATTAACACCATATCTAGAAAGCAAGAGGCATGAACATAACACTAATATACTCCGAACGCCACAAGAAAAGTATAACATGATAAAGCAAAAACAGTCCGTACCATATCAAAAGAGTGAGATGACGATAAGCACACTTATAGGAGACATAATTAGAACAAAATAAAACACAAAAAGGTCATAGCAATCTAATATTGGTATTTTCTGAAGATGACAAAAGTAGGGATGGATGTTAAACTTAAGATGTTGCTTAAGAATCATAATGAATCACCAAGAAAAGGCCTTAACAACATGAACTATCACAATCACGCAAATGAAACAACTTAAAAATCTTTGAAAACTAACCTTTCTAAACCCAGCTATCAGTTTAACATGAACCCAACCTTGATCGTCCATATTTTGACGCAAGAATGTATCTTTGATCAGGTTTTCATTACTGCAATAAACAGGAAATTAGTTTTTCGGTAACCTGATATACCAACATTCAATTAATTAAATATAAATTAGCACATAAACAAAGCATTACCTGAAATAATAGTTTATCTGATTCAATATCTTAGCATGCAACTGCTGGTGTTGAAAATCTGTAGGGAGAAACATTGGGTGGACTGGTTGAAAATATGAGACACCCCTATACAACTCCTGGTGAGGAGCTGGGATTAAATATAGCTGAGTTGAATATTCTGGAAGGAGACATATATATTAGAACAAACTCAGAGTACCACTCCTCTTCGCACACACCCCGAAATAATAATAATAAAGAAAAAGAGTATAACTTACCATGAAAGCCCATGGGAGGGCCAAAAGAATGAACATGTGAGGGAGCAAAAAGTGCTCCAGTGTTAATTGGGGGAGGTGGTGGCGGTGGGTGCCTCATAAACCTCGGAACACCTCTTGGTTGTATATCCCTATTAATAAAATTCCTACTATTCCAATTTTGGTTTCCACGGTATTGATGGTGTCTTCCTCCATAATTCAAATGATGAGAACCTTCTCCTCGTTGATGTGGAACACTATGACGAGGTCGGAATGAATTCTGTGGAGGACGTTGATCATTGCCACCGGTAAAAGGCACAAAAACAGTTCTCTGCACATTTGGATTCAAATTGGTATTGTGTCTGATTTGTTTCTGCGGAGAAGAGGAAGATGATACAGTTCTACTCCCCTACAATTTAGACAACATCACAAAAAGTCAAGTCTAAGTAGGCTCAGAATCCAAAACTACATACATTGATAGATATATTAGTTTCATATATAATTTTACAACATCACAAAAAGTCAAGTCTAAGTAGGCTCAGAATCCAAAACTACATACATTGATAGATATATAATTTTCATATATAATTTTGCATAAACCAATCCCTAAGGCTCCCTCTATTCATGCATAACAGTCTAATATTCAGATTACTTCAAATGAATAATAATTCAAGTAAACCCTGATGCCGAATTAGGAATTAAAAATCCCAGCATTGTCTGCTCTAGCCAATGTAGATTCTTTCCATTTAACCTATATCTCTTGCTAATCAAACAAATAATACAATCTATAAAACTAATTTTATTTTAACTTAGTTCAGTTAAACGAGTTAATAGCATCTATTAAAAAATAGCTTAAATATTTGAAAAGCATACCTGAGAAACGGGGACAAAATAAGAAGATGATCCATCCAATGAAGCTCTGGACGAACCGGAAGAGGATTTAGAAAGAGCCCTACCGGACGCAGACAACGGGGGCCAAACGCTAACCTCCATATCCGAACCAGACTCGGTAGTATCATCATTGGGTTTGTTCCAAACCGGTTTCTTACCGGCATTACTATTGTACCCAACATTCTCATTCCCTGTTGACGTTGACGACGAAGAATAGGACCCGGACGATGAAGGAACAGACGTAATATTTGAAGCCATATCAAACCCTAATTAAAACAAAATTGGATTTTTTTTTTTTTTACTCTTTTCCCGCTAAAGTCGACAACTCGATCGGACCAAAAAACCGGCGAAGATAGATAAAAAAAATAGGGAAAAAAAAAGAGGAATAGCGACGTAAAAGTTGCTTCTCGTCTCTTGTTCTTAATATTTTTTCTTTAATTTTGATTTCACAGAGGCTGTCTTGCTTAAATAGTGGGGGTTTGAGTTAATTTTACCGCTGTTAAACTTTGATTAGGATTGATTTTCCTAATCCCGTTTTAAGCTTTGACATTTATTTATCTAGTTTCACTACAACTCTAACTACTGTTTGTATTCGTTTTTTCAGGTAAATAGGTTGTAGTCCAATCAAAGTTTGCCACGTAAGCATATTAATCAGTTCACTGTCCCTCCGTAATCAGGATTCCTTGTTTTTTTTTCATTTATTAAAAAATAATTGGGTAGCTTATTAAAAATATAAGTAAGATTTTAAAATTTTAGTTAAAGTAATTATATTTATCATGTTTTCGAATCCACCTTTATGTATATACATTATTGATTATTATGAGTGATCTGTGATGTATATTAGAATTTTAATTTATTTTTTTACGATATCAAAATTTATTTCTTTTAATTTTATAAAAAAAGCCAATATTCTATATGCATCAACCATTTTGTAGACTGTTGTTCAACTGATGAACTTGTGTTCTCCTTGTAAGAAGAATTTCTAACTGATTTTTCTTTTAACTGTAATACCTGTATGTTTATTGGCTTTTGCAATTGTTGTACTTTAAAGCAGAATTTCTGAGTTTTCTTTTAACTGTAATACCTGTATGTTTATTAGCTTTTGCAATTGTTATGATTGCTTTGTTGATGGAAATGACTGCAGCCTTTTTATTGTCATGACCCATCATTTACTGTTGTTTTTAAATAATCCAGATAAAAGAGAGAAAGCCTGAACTTGCCAAACTTGAAACAGTAGATTGTGGGAAACCACTTAAAGAATCAGAAGCTGACATGGTATGCCCCCAACAAATATCCAACTGTTATGTTACTATTTTCAGTTGGATTTTAACCTATTTATTTGTGTGTTTTAGGATGATGTTATCAGTTGCTTTGAGTACTATGCAGACCTTGCTGAAGGTTTAGATGCCAAGCAAAAAGCTCCTATCTCCCTTCCTCTGACGGCATTTAAGAGCTATGTGATCAAGGAACCCATTGGAGTTGTCGGGTTGATTGTCCCATGGTACCTCCAGTCTGTTACCGTTGTTTTTTCACTTCTTTTCTTTGTCTTGATAATTTTTCTGCTTAGTTGGCCACACTGCATGTGTTTTCTTGATAAACCATCCTTAAGTATTATTCTTCTCCATTTACCCAATACTCGTTTGAGATATCTGCGTAACCTGGTTTTGTTTTTTGGTTTGCGTAAAGCTAGTTTCATCTGCTATATAGATCACAAAATGGAGTGAGTGGATGTGTTGGTCTTTAACTTCTATATCTATTATTAGTGGACCTAGTAAGTATATCAATTCACTTAATCAATTCTCCTGATATTAGATTGTAAACTTATTGTGGATGCTAGGGGCTGAACAATTTAAGCACGGTGCCTTCCAAAGTGGATTTATTAAGATGATTTATGTTGATTGTGTCCTACATTATTTGAGACCATTTAAGGGCTTTCCATGGTTTGGAATATTGTTTAGTGTTTAAGATTTATTTCCGCTCATGCAGTATTGCTTTTAGTGATGGGAATCTTTATCCTTTGAGGACTTAGTGCTGTACAGTTCAATGGTTCTTCTCATATTTGCTTTTAATGGTTGTCTTGATTTCCAATGACTGAAAATTTCTTATCTTTTGTTTTGAAGGAATTACCCGCTTTTGATGGCTATATGGAAAGTTGCTCCAGCCTTGGCTGCAGGTTGTGCTGCAATATTGAAGCCTTCTGAGTTGGCATCTGTGTATGCTTTCAACTTGCTTGCTCCAGTTTTCATGTTACTTTTCACTTTTCATAAATCATATGTGGGCGAATTTTGTCTTGATTTTTCATTTGAGATCAATATTTTTGTTTTCCTTTAATCTGCCTTTTATTTTTTTTCTCATTCCAACTTCAGGACCTGTCTGGAGCTGGGAGAAGCGTGTAGGGAGGTTGATCTTCCTGCCGGTGTCCTCAACATTCTGCCTGGATTAGGTACTGATGCTGGTGCACCTTTGGCATCTCATCCCCGTGTTGACAAGGTTAGATTGATTTTAATCATTTTCTTCAGTGATAGTTTCTATGAAATTGAAATTCATAAGATGTTTTTCAAAATAACATTTCAAAACTAATTGCTACTAGTTGGTTGCTAACAGGTTGCCTTCACTGGAAGCACGACAACAGCAATCAAGATAATGACAGCTGCTGCTCAAAGGGTCAAGGTTTGTTGAAGTTCTAGCATATGATCACTGAGATTTTTTAATGATCATGTGCATAAAATTTTCTTTATGGTTTTGCGGCAGTCTGTTACCTTAGAGCTTGGTGGTAAAGGTCCAATAGTTGTGTTTGAGGATGCTGACATTGACAAGGGTTAGTTCCATGTGAATCACTTTTAAGCCTTCATGTTTCCTCTATTTCTCATCAGAACAGATTTTTCATATTTTACTCATGAAACATCATTGCAGAAAAATAGTATATCTTTATTCAGTTGCTAATTTAGTCACCTGTGCTTTTAATAGCTGTTGAGTGGACCATATTTGCTTTTATAATGGTGGCCAAATCTGCAGTGCAACATCCCGCCTTATGGTGCATGTAAGTGCATGAACCAATTTTGTTCTTTATGGTTATTGATTTCATTTTTATTTCATTGTACATGTGGCATGAGGCTACGTCACGTGTGAAATTTATTCTAACATTATTTTGTTCACACTTGGCACAACTAAGAGGGGAACCATTCCAGTCCATTCATAAACTGATAAACTGGCTACATTAAGCACACTAGCCAAGCATTATTTGGGTCCGATTAGCAAGTCGTTAATCCAGCAAACCAATCCCGTATGAATCCCAATTCAAAAGGTCCACAAACACCAGTAGACCATAATTACTGTGTTATGGGAGTACACCAAAGGTATAAGCAGCCTACAGAAAAGAAATAAATCCCAATCTCATGGACTCTTATATCCTTCGTAGCACTTGTGGATGCAGTAGTTTCTGCCATATCTATCTCTGAGTAAGTAGGAAAAATATCTCTTTACGGGCTCCATATTTCATTGTTATTTCTACCTGTCTGATAAACTCCTAAAAAGGGGTTGTAACTGGTGACTATTCTATTTCTCGTTGTAGCTTCACGACCCTTCTTGTACTGGAAAGTGGTTGCATGAAATTTATTTTATTAGGGTTCAAGTCAAAGACATACCTTTGATCCAAGAAAAATAACACTATGGTTCTGCGACCTTGAGTTCTTGAACTAAGCTTGTAGCATGTTTTTTTTCCAGTTGTGATTATATATATATATTTCTTCCAAGTATTGACTAGGCAAACTTCGTTGTTTTTTTCACAGGAAAGTATTGCGGCAGAATTTTTGGACAGGCTGGTGAAATGGAGCGAGAAAATCAAAATTTCTGATCCCTTAGAAGAACATTGCAAGCTGGGTCCCATTGTTAGTAAAGGGCAGGTAAGAAAAAAATTATTACTGTATATTGTTTCATATTCTAACGGCAAAAGTGGTTCAATAATGCAATAGAAAAAAAATTATTCACATAATACAGTCGAACAATTATTTGTTTAAGTAGGGTGATTGCTACAGTGATCACCATATATTTCCAGGAGCACAAGGCGACCTCCATAGGTCTTCAGGAGCACATGGCGACCTATGGAGCTGCAGTGCAACAACGAGGGAAGAGTTGCTGCAACAGAGGAGGCTTTGTCGCAAGGAACACTTGGCGACCAATGAGGTCACTGTAGCAAACACCTCAGTTCAAGAAATAATTTTATTAGAGCCCTATATGAAAAAAAATTCCAACGCCCTACGTGGGCGAGGAAGCCTATTCTAACTATATATTTAAGTTGGACCATGGAGTTCCTTTGAAAGGACCATTTTTTGGGACAGAGGTTAGATATATAAGAACAGAATTGAAAACTATCTGCAAATAGAGAATCTAGCGCACATAACACATAGCCTAGGAATTAGGAGTTGAATAAGATAATTTTAAGTTTCAATTTGGACTACCCCAAAGGAAGTCTTATCAAGCACCAGATAATCCCATCCAGACTCGGACTTCAGAATTTTAAATGGAGAATGAAAAAATGGCATATGATAGATTTGCATAAACTTGGCTATTATGGTAGTGTCTAAGGTTTCATATTAAATATTTGATTAATTCTGCCGCAGTATGAAAAGGTAATGAAGTTCATTTCAAATGCTAAGAATGAGGGAGCAACTATTTTGTATGGTGGAATCGTCCTAAGGTATAATTCTCTGCTTCTCGATGATTGGCATTTTACTCCTTTTAAAACCCTTTAGCATTTCTAATTCATAAATGGTTGCCAGCATTTAGAGAAAGGATACTACGTTGAACCAACCATCATCACTGACGTAACCATCTCCATGCAAATATGGAGAGAAGAAGTGTTTGGACCTGTTCTTTGTGTCAAAACATTTACAACCGAAGACGAAGCCATTGAATTGGCAAATGATACCCAGTAAGTCAACATATACAATTCGTTTAGGCCGTCCTTTACCCTTTTAACCAACCCCTACCCTCCACTCCCCGGGCAACAAAGGCCTCATCATTTTGATCACAGAGCTCGACTAACTCCTTTCTAATATTTTATTTAGTTACGGTTTGGGAGGTGCCGTGGTATCAAAGGATCTAGAAAGATGTGATCGCGTAAGCAAGGTAGGATCTGTGCTTGAAGCATCACGCAATCATGCAACCAAAGTGTGATATGATATTTGACACCTCTGCTTCTTTCATGCAGGCTCTGCAGGTAGGCGCCGTGTGGGTCAATTGTTCACAGCCATGCTTCTGTCAAGCTCCATTTGGAGGCGTCAAATGGAGTGGCTTTGGGCGTGAACTGGGGGAATGGTATTTACCCAAGCTTTCAGCTATTTCTTGGATGATTATTGTCCTGATTACTTGCTATATCCTGTTTGCCGAAACTCAAAAACCTGGGATTTGATATCCTCTTTCTGTTTCTAATATGACCGTAATCGGATTTGGAGTATCGAGATGGATATATAATTTGTGGGTACCCCTTTTCGTGTAGGGGACTCGAAAATTCTTTTAACATATTTCAGGCTTTATAGGCGCAAGACCTATCAATTTTTCAGATAAATTTATTTAATTAATAATAAATCTATGAAACTCGAGGTTTGATCTTGTTTTTAGTATCTTAAATTATTCACGTAAGATTATTTCGCGTCTTATAAAATTATTTTAATAGATCTCATGTTTTATAGGCGCGAGATCTATCAATTTTTCAGATAAATTTATTTAATTTTAGAGGAAAATTAACAATAAATGCGTTAATTTTTTTTATAAAAATGCGGGATTTTATCTTATTTTTTGCAAGAACGCGAGTTTAATCTCATTTTTTCATGAACTCATCGTCGTGGATAGTGAAGAATAATAGTACTATTTCGGACAGTCTGAAGAATTGTTTTGTTACTAATATTGTTTGGAGTATTATTTTAATAAATAAATTTTTGGGGTTTTCAAACAAATAGTGCCCAATTTATTGTCTATGTTGCATGTTTATAATGAATACAAAAGAGCTATTTTCTCATGGAGTTTGTACCATTCAGAGGAAGCTGCTAGGCCTGGTGATTTTTCCAAAAAATCACCCATTTAATCATTATTTTTATGTCAGACACTGTTCATATTTTATTTCCCGATCAAACACCATTTGCAGGAAGGCACACCCCTACACCGCGTCTTATGCTGATCTGGAACCACATGGGTAAGACGCGCCCCCTACAACGCGTCTTGTGAAACGTATAAAAATTTCGGATATTATTTTTATAAATATTTTTAAAATTGTGTCTAATATGTAATTAATTTTTATTAACGTGATATTTGTCTAAAAAGTTGACTTTATTTATTATTTTTTGTGTGTGAAAAAAATATTATATTAAATAGTTGTCCCTTGTTCCCATATGTAATAAGGTAAGGGGGAGGTAAGATAGTAGGCTGCCCCCAACACAAGGTTGAGAGCAGCTTCCGTATGAGATCTCCAAATTATGAAATGCCCTCCATAAGACTCGATCTCACGACCTCAATATTAAGAACCTTGTGATTTATCAAATTATGAAAAAAATATTATATTAAAATCTTTAAATATTATTTTATAAATTATTTTATACATGATTGAGGGGCGTACCTTCCTACACAAGAGTATTAAATCTAGAAATAAAATCCGAACAGTACTTGACAGGGAAATAATGATTAAATGGGTGATTTTTGGGGAAAATAGCCGCTAGGCCTGACTTAGGGCCGCCGCACCATTATTCTTATTCAACGCTTGAAGCTCGTCACCCAAGTCCCTAAGTCCACGGTAATGAATAAGAGTCAGTGATCCCTAAATGTGCTTTAAATGCATGCCAAGATTATCGGTGTTGACCTCAAGCTCGAGTTTCATATGAGTGTTTCTAGTCGGTGATATAATGATAGGATAAATTACACATTTAGTATTTAAATTATTAATTTTGATTCATTTTAATATTTAAATTTTATTTTTTAAAAAAAAATCATACTTAAAATATAAATATTATTTCATTTTAATACTATATCGCTAAAAATTTAAGGTGTTTAATACCTAAACTATCAAATTTAGTTCGTTTTAGTATCTAAACTTTTAATTTTTTCAAAATTTGATGTTAAACGTCAAAATTTAAACGGTCTACTAAAATGAAACAAAAACTAAAGTTTTTAATAGATGAGTATTAAAATAAAACAAAAAATTATGTATGATTTTAAAAAAATTGAAAATTTTGTATTAAAATAACCCGAAATTGATAATTTAGATACTAAACCATTAATTTATCCGTAATGTTATTGTGAGTGCAAATCATAGAATGGGTCCAAATAGAGTTAAAAACACAGTCCCCGATTCGATCCCAACAATTAAAAGAACATGTGATGATTGCCAAACCCTGAAAGTCCACGGTGATGAACAGCCCGATTCTTCGTTGTAAAAGAGCAGCAAGGAATAATTGGTGTAGGGTAGGTGCCCGTTTGTTTTCATACTTTGAGTGTACGCAAATGCACAGTTGAATGCGTAGGGGAACTGCGAGTCGTCTTTAATCCCGTTGAATTTAATACTACCAGTAGAGACAAAGTTCGTATCAGGCATGCCAACAATGGCCCACGGTAAAAGGGATCATGTTCCTCTGTGTTACTCCACCCTATGAATGATTTATTAGAAGGAATAATATAATTCGAAATGTTAAAGAAGTTACTTCATAAGTTGAGGGAGAATATTATGAAAATTTGAATGTCGAAAAAGGATAAGTTAAATTTTAGGGTAAATTATGTGTTTAATACCTAAATTATTAGTTTTAGTCCATCTTAGTACCTAGACTTTCAATTATTTTCTCAAAATCATTTTTAATGTTTAGTTTTTGTCTCGTTTTAGTATCTCTATTCAAAATTTAACGTTTTTAAAGTTTATGGACTAAAACGGATCAAAGCTGATAGATTAGGTGCTAAATGCGTTAAATTTTTAACGGTAAGATACTAAATTGAAACAAAAACTAAACGTTATGTATGGTTTTAAAAATATTAGAAGTTTAAGTACTAAAATGGATCAAAACTGATAATTTAGGTGTTAAATATGTAGTTTACCCAAATTTTTATACAGTGATTAAATTATACGGACTTGGGCGGCCCTTCTCTTCAAATTCATAAATCAAAATATAATGCAGTCCTCAAATACGTTTGAAGTGGAGCTATTTAATTTCATGGTTTACACATAATGTTTCAGCTCCATTTTTTTCAAGTTGGTTGCAGTTGCCTTAATAGTGAAGTGGAGCAATAACTTTATGCTTATTAAATGGGTCATTTTAGTATAAGATTGTGAATAAAAAATAGGATAAATTACACGTTTAGAATCTAAATTATCAATTTTAATACTTAAATTTTTAATTTTTTTAAAAGCACACTTAAAGTTTATTTTTTTTGTTTCATTATAGTGCCTCCATTCAAAATTTAAAGTTAACTTTTGAAAAAAAAAATAAAAGTTTTGATACTAAAACGTATCAAAATTGATAGTTTAGGTACTAAATGTATTGAGTTTTTAACATTGAAGTACTAAAATGGAATAAAAATTTAAATGCTAGGTATAATTTTGAAAAAAGAAGAAAATTTAGTTATCAAAACTGATAGTTTAAATACTAAATACGTAATTCATTTTGAAAATTTTATAGAAATAATGATTCTCAAAAGATTTTTTATTTTACAAAATTACCGACATTTGATGGTGATTTTGCCCCTATCTTGAAAGTTTTTTTTGTGTACACTCTGAAACTCGAATTTTCTTCGATTAATTATATATTTTAATGATGATGTCCACCCCATTTAAAATTTTTATATTATTAACGTGTGTGTATATATATATTCTCAAAAATATTTGTAGATCTGCCGCTAGTTATAGTTATATAAAATATGAGATAACATTAATTTATAATATTCTTTTATTAATTTATTTTACTAAAATGATATATATATATATATATAGTTAGATTTCAAACTACAAAAATTAACCTATTAAAGGAGGGGCATTATCAGCTGGTGCCTCTACTTTTAATTAGCTATTCATAGTTATGGAGCTTTAGGGACCATATAAGAGAGAGAGGCTATGGTCCATCAAGGCAATTATTATGACCTCGATTCCTTTGTATTTTAGTAGAGCCTGTTGGTTTTAAAATAATAGTGAAAATTTTATTTATTTATTTATAGTATACACGAGAATCGATATGAATATATGGCCCCAACCCTACTTTCATAAACAATTGTTGTTGACATATACCTACCTCCCCCCATGTACTTATAATTCATATTCTCTTCTCAATTCATTGCTCTGTAAAACAGCAATGCTGCCCTAACAAATGACATTGCTGTTGTATAAGATCACTTGTATCTAATCGTCAGGTGAATTTTTGTTATACCCGAATCCGAAAAAATCGAATAAAATTATCCCTTTTCGGTTCATTAGAATCGAATCCAAACCCGATTTGATAACATATTCTTAGGTTTGTTTACATGATTATAATGGTTGATCATGAATATAATTTCTAAAAAGAAACGATAATAGGGGGAAAATACTAGGAACCGATTACATATTTGTTTTTGGGATGTACAATTATGCATATAGCTCAGATCTGCAGGTTGAAGAAAGGGGTGGGATTTTCTGGGTTTGATAGCCTATATATGGATCCTAAAGAGAGTGAAACTGCATGTATTGGTTTTTACAGGTTAATTAAAAAAGAAGCTTGGGGGTTTTATGTCTCTTATGCAGCAATTTAATGGGGGCAAGAAACATGAAAATGAAAATGTCCTCAGCTTGTAGCCTCGGAGATGCTGCGTAATGAAGGCTGCCATGTCTTTGATCTGCCGGTTGAGTTGCTCGATGTTGTCGACCTCGATCGTTGCCTTTCTTGTTTGCTCGCCTTATCCGCTTCAGATATCCGACCAACAGCAGCCTTCTCATAAGGCTTCTCCGGCGTAGATTGTATGTTTCTGTTCATCTTTGCATGTTTCTTCGCATACAAACCCTTCATCACTTCTGAGAATCCAAAGAAAAAAAGAACCACCTGATTACAAACCCAAAGAAAACAAGCAACCGGAATATATATATGTGTGTATATGATTATGATACCTTGGATGGTGATGAGGCGGTAAACATGGCCGAGAAGAAGCGCATCCGTGGATCGGAGGAGCTTGATCCTGGTTAAGCGAACAGGGTTGACATTGGGCGTTTGTTGTGGCTGTGAATGGTACAAGGTGGTGGAGATGAGCTGAGCCACATAGTGACCGGGGTTCATCTTCATAACCTCACGAGGCGTCAGGGGCCAATAGAATCTCTCCACTTTCCCACACGGGTGCTGCAGAACCAGAGTCGCTGCATCAATAGCTTGGCAGTTCCCCATTCTTTTTTCAGAGCAAGGAAAAAGGAAGCTATCTGGACAGAGAGGTGGAAATGTGCTGTAGTATCTTTATAGAGAACCAAACCACCAACGGAAAAGCTTTTTTCTTTTAACCAAATATATCATTTTAATTTGGCTTAATATAAAAATAATACATAAACTATATTCAAAATTAACTTTTAGCGCATAAAATATTATTTCGTTATACTTTTAAGTATCTACCATTAACAAATCGTTAAGTGATACATGTCACACTCAAATTTTTGACATAATATTTCATTTAAAAAAAATATAAACTTGATATATATTACTTAACAATTTTTTTAACGATAGACACCTAAAAGTGTAATGCATAAAATACTAGACACCTGTTTTTAATAAAAAAAATTCTTTAAGAAACAAAAAAAAATTCTAGATATAATTTCAGTACTTATTTTTACATTGAGATTTTTATAAAATTAAATATTTAAATGATACTCATCTCTAATTATTTATTTAAATAACATTTTAAAATTAAGAGAGATATTTAAATGATATGCATCTCTAAATATTTATTTAAATAACATTTTTAATTTAAATAATACTTTTAATCTAAAAGTATCATTTCGATAAATAATTAGGATGCATATCATTTGAACATTTATCTTTTTATGAATGAAAATTCAATTTTTCTTGTTATTAATCTAGAGTAAGTATATAGTAACATCTATGCAAATATAATTTTTAAACATTTAACATTAAACGCTCATATTCCTATCATTTATGGTGCTTAAATTCGATACATTAAGAAATAACAACAATTCTTTTACTTCCAAAATCGCTTTGGTTCGTGCGAATAAAAATCCAACTTAAATATATTTGTTGCAAATAATATTGAATAATACATTATAAAATGAAAACAATAAAATAAATAAATACACAAAATTCACTTAAAGAAATCTTTATAGAGTAATCAGTTATAGATTAAATTATCTTTTATCTATAATAAAATACAAGAAAAAATCACAAAAAAATACAATAAATCCTAACTTTATGTCCATTATACCATTGTTTTCTCCTTGTATTTACAATTAGATGATAATTTAATTTGAAATCGATTGTTTTTTTATTTTATTCAATTGAATAGGGTCGGATTTTAAAAAAATAGATTCAGAAACGGGTGGTTTGTACTAGAAAAAAGAGAGAGAGTAATTAATGGTAAATCTCACATAAATCTCCTACTTTTCACCTTTTTGGACCGTCAACAAATCTAATTATGTGGTTCACAGGCTGCCTAGTTTCCCTTTGAACATGATTTTGCAGAGCTGAAACCTCTAAACCACAGAAAATTAGGATGTAGCTATCAGCGTGTTATAAATCTTGGACTTGGAATTTTCATTTGTTGACAATTATTCTCTTGTGCTTTTGAATTGATTATTCCTACCTAAATAAAATAAATTAGACTAAGAGAAGCACCCATTTTAAATTCTCGTTGCAATTTTTGAAAAAGAGAAAGAAATTAATAGAAAAAAAAATAGGTAAAAAGGAATTAGAGGTCCTTGTACATGTACTGCAAAAAAAACCTAATGCGATCATTATGTTATTTTTTTCCCTCAATGTGACCCTCAAACTAAAAAAAAATTCCAATATGGCTCTTTGACCGATATTTTTTGTCGCTGACTGTTATAGTGTTGACGTGACACTTCACGGTGTTGATGTGACAGTCCATAATGGTTGATGATGTGGTGGATAACATGACATATGGACTAAATTGATAACTCAAAAATGGTAGATAGACTGTCACGTCAGCACTGTAAACTGCCATGTCAATACCATAACGGTCAAAGATGAAAAACATTGATCAAAGGGTCACGCTGAGTTTGTTGTTTGAGCTGATGAGTCATATTGAGAGAAAAATTAATACGAGGGCTACATTGGTTTCTTTCAAAAGTATAGGTACCTCTTATGCATTTTAGCCCAAAAACATATCAATTTATATTGGGGATTAGTTTTCATCTCAAATCTTGGAACGATCCAAAATGAGTATAATAACATTATTTTTTTTATTAATTTGGCAAAGTACAAGACAATGTATATTTGAATATTACTCTCAATGATTCGATATTAAATGTTCGCACACTTGGCAATTGTATTTCTGGTGTTCGAACCCGATACCTCAAAGAAAAATAATAATTCATTTACCACTGAAGTCACTTGATTCGTGTTATAATAAAATTATTTATAACATTATTTTTTTAACGAAAACAACTAATTTTATTTAAAATAATAAATATCTCAAATTATAATAAGGATTTACCATCATAATCGTAAATTAAACACATAATTAGGACAATTTCTTATAATCGTCCAAACAAAACTAGCAACTTAAGATCATAACGACCATACGAGGAAAGATTAAAAATCTAACAAAGAAACTCAAACAAAAGATAGATACAAATAAAATCTGATCGTATCGGCAAACGAATCACAAAATGGGATCAAAATATTAAAAGACCGCCGACAAAATCGTAAATCAGACTCGAGTGACGTGAAAAACTATCCACGAACGCAAAACGGATATCCAAATCCACTCCGAGGGTCTAAAGAAAGGACGATCAACAAGATATCATATAAGCGGCATCTTGATCAGTCGTGGTGATGTCAAATCAACCCTTAGTAAAAAGATAAATGAAATAAAATATGTCAGAGGACAAAAGAAAATGTGTCACAAAGGCAGATGAAAGCATGTCTCATATACATATGAAAACGTGTTATTCAGACATACTTATTGAAGGAGAAAACAAAAGAAAATAGAACTACGATATAAGAAAGAAAGAAAAACAATAAAGAAACACCGATGGTCGATAATTAATATTAAAATTGGTGTCGTCGCGATCAACAAAGACAAAAAAATAAATAAAAATATAGTACATGTTAATTCAAAACGATTAAAACTGTGGCTCGTCCTGTATGTTAGCATTTCCTGTGTTAACAGCTTTTCCACAATGGATTCAGTGATCTAAAACAGCGCGGTTTGTTAAGTTAAAATCCAGGCCCACCACATACACAAGCAAATTCCAGGCCCGTGACGCATACATATAATTATCATGACAGTCATTTTATTAAATAGAAATTGTATTTTTTAAAATGAATTTGATCATAGAGACTCATCAAACTTTTTGGATTTAATAAAATTTATGAATATTTTAAACTGAAAAAATAATTAAATATTTATCTTTAAATAATTGAATTTTTAAATAAAAAAACAAAATCGAAACTAATAATATATTTCCAAGTAGAATTTACAAAATAAATTTTATAATAATTTTATTTCTAAAATATTCCATTAAAAACAATAAATTTATAGATGCCACTTAAAAATATTGTGATGTGACCTGTTATATTAACCCAATCTAATTTTTTATCCAAATATCGGATCAAGTTCAAGCTATTCAACCCAACTCGACCTAAACTTTTATCCAAAAATCAAATCAAATTTCAGGTTGAATAAAGTATCTTTAAATTTAAGTTGAATCTGATTTCAAATCGATTCAAATATGTCTAAACCCAAGTCGAATTAAGTGATAAATAAAATTATAATTGACAAAATCTTTAACTTAACCCAATCCGACCCATAACCATCGCAATAAAATCCTCTAATTCAATTGCATTTACATTGTTAGAAAGAAAGAAAAAACTACTAAAATCCAACGAGCCGTAGACTTAAAAGCTTTGTTAAAATTAAATAATTAAAATGCAATGAACCGTAGACCTAAACCTTTATTTCTAATATATTTTAAGTTTGTGGTTAGGCATTTTGGGACAATTATTTACGGTTGGTGCAGCTGTCAACCCTCCCGCCCTTTCTCATTCTTTGCTTCCCACGACACAAATACTCTTATTGATTTTTGAAATATTAAATTAGGTTAACTACGTATTTAATACTTATATTAAAAATTTTAGTCATTTTAATACCTAAACTATTGATTTTAATTATTTCAGTACTTAAACTTTTAATTTTTTCGAAATCATTTCTAACGTTTAGTTTTTATTTTAAACTATGTCGTAAAAACTTATCGCGTTTAATACATAAATTATTAATTTTAGTCTTTTTTTAGTACCTAAACTTTCAATCTTTTGAAAACTTAACATTAAATTTTAAATGGGTTCTAAAATGAGAAAAAAAATTAAATTTTAGATATAATTTTAAAAAAATAAAAAAATAAAAAATAAATACTAAAAAAATTAAAACTGATAGTTTAGATACTAAACGCGTAATTTACCCTATTAAATTGGCCTTTCAAGTCTATACATTACTTTAATGGCAGTTGAAGACGTGTTTTTAATTCGAAAACCGTATACAAAGTTCGTGGGAAAAACAGGTCAAAGCTGTCACATGGTATTAAACCGATAAGAACTCTCTTGTTTCTCCCAATAAAAAAAAAGATTGGATTTTTTTTACGTATAGCTTTGCAAATTTCGTCAACCTACAGCTACTTTGTGATTCACTCAAAGAAAGGTATGGCTTTATTATGCAATCGAATGTTTTGTTCCTTTGGATCAACGACGAGCCAAAACGATGACTTCGACGGTGAAATGATGAAGATTCGTTCTGATTACGGAGAACGCCGGCCATGAATTTCGCTCTCAGCCTCGTCTCGCTGGTTTTGTGTGTGACAATGTCGAGCGGCGTCGTTGCTTTGATACCGATTGTGGGGGAGTACTACCCGAGCGAAGTAGAAGCGTTGCTGCGGCTGAGGGACGCTGTTGGTTCTCAGAATTTGTACTCGAATTGGACGGGGATTCCTTGTATGAACAACCAAAGCCAATGGGGCGGCGTTGCTTGTTCCGACGGACACGTGGTCCGTCTCGTCCTCGACGGAGTCCGGCTTGCTGGATCTCTCCCGCCGTTGGTGATGAAGAATTTAACCTTCCTGACTAAACTAAGCATGAGAAGCAATTCGATCACCGGACCACTTCCGGATCTCAGCGACCTTGTTCATTTGGAATACGTTTTCCTCTCGCGTAATCTGTTCAATAGTTCCATCCCTTTTCATTACGTTCGATTACCGAACCTGAAGAAGATAGAGCTGGAAGAGAATTATTTGCAAGGGGAGATTCCGCCTTTCGATCAGCAAAGCTTGGTCACCTTCAACGTCTCTTATAATAGACTTCAGGGTCCAATTCCTCAGACCGATGTGCTTCAAGGGTTCTCCGACAGCTCTTATGAACATAACTCCGGTCTTTGCGGCAGCCCTATAAAGAAGCAATGCCCGGTTCCACCCGCCCCATCTCCGTCGCCAAATCACGGCTGCAGAAAGAGTTTCGGAGCTCGGGATTTGGCTTTCGTCATCGCTGTTTCGGTCCTGGTTCCCTCCCTAGTTATCTTGGGTTTCTTATGGTATTACAGGAAAGTGCATAGAAAAGAAACAGCCAAGAACACAGGTATGCACAATTGTACAGTACAAATACCATGTATGTATTTGACATTACATATTTCAATAATATGTCATTAAAGTGCTCAAACTTATGTAGGGTTTGACGAGCGTTCTCCCCAAAGGGCGGCGGATCCAGAAAGAGCGGCGGAATTGGTGTTTTTCGACAAGAACATAGCAGCTTTTGACATGGATGATTTGTTAAGAGCATCGGCTGAAGTTCTGGGGAGAGGGAAATTAAGCACCACGTACAAAGCATCATTGGAAGCAGGCGTTGTGGTTACGGTGAAGAGAATAAAAGACATGAAAAGGTTGAGCAACAAGGAATTTGTTCAGCAGATGCAGATGCTTGGAAAGCTTAAGCATGAGAACCTGGTGCACATGGTTTCTTCCTACAATTCCAAGGAGGAAAAGCTGCTCATCTATGAATTTGTGCCTGCTACCAGCTTATTCGACTTATTACACGGTCAGTTTGGTTCTTTATTTACTTCTTTGAGATTTAATTTGGGTCGTTGTTAATTCACTAAATGCCCTCAAACTATAGTCTAGATTCTAAATTGGTCTCTTAAACTTCAAAACTTCTTAATTGAGTTTTCTTGGTATATGGGAAATGGCAGAAAATAGAGGTTCGGGAAGAATACCGCTGAACTGGGGCACAAGACTGTCAATAATCAAAGATGTAGCAAAGGCCATGACTTACCTTCACCAACACTTACCTAACCACAAAGTTCCTCACGCAAATCTCAAGTCTTCAAATGTACTGATCCATTGCCAAGGCCAAAGCCAAAACTACAATACCAGGGTGACGGATTACGGCTACTACCCATTGCTGTCGTCTCGAAAATCGTTGGAAAATCTGGCCATCAGCCGATCACCGGAATTCTGTCAAGGAAAGAAGTTGACGATCAAAGCCGACGTCTATTGCTTCGGCATTATCGTACTGGAAATCATCACTGGCCGGATACCTGTAGACGAAGGGGACGAAGAGAGAGAACTCGGCGGCGAGCTGTCGGAGTGGGTTAGAGATGTTGTGAACAATGATTGGTCGACGGATATATTGGATGTAGAGATTTTATGTACGAGAGAAGCACATGATGAGATGTTGAAGCTTACGAATCTGGCTTTGGAGTGTACCGCCGCCGCGACGGAGGAGCGGCCTAAAATGAGTGAAGTTTTGAGGAGGATTGAAGAGATTGAACAAAGAAAAAGTGATAATGATTGATATTCATTTGGGTGTTTTTCTTTTCTGTATATAATTTTAAAGGTCTAACGTAAGAAAAATTTAAGTACAAGTGAAGATTAATGCATGCATGCATGCACAACGAACGAGCTGGGTTGTTGTACCGTTGGATAGAGATTAAACGACCACGATTCTGACATGATTAATATTTAGGATAAATTAAAAATTTTGATTCTAATTCAATTGTATATATAAAATATTATTTTTAATTTAATTACATATATTTTAAACATAAATAAAATCAAAATAAATTCATATGAAGGAAGTTTATGTGCTATTGAAAAAGCACGGACTGATATCAAGGTTTCTGAAATCTGTACCGGATCCTCTGCGTGTGGGACTCTTAGTGAAGCTTTCTTAAAGCTCTCCCTTGATGCAGCTTTGAAAGCTCTCCCTTGATGCTGCTTTGAAAGTGGCTGACCTTGTGGAGAGGTGGTCTAAGATAGGACAATCGTACCCGATTCCCGTTCCGAAGCCTGGATCTTCATCGGATTCGAGCGTGCCTGCTGTGACTTCTGGGAGCCCTTGTACCACATCTGTCGCAACCGGTCCGGGTGGTGGCTTACGAAGCAGTTTTATCGAAAGTTATGTTGATTCAACTTGCAATCATAGCAAGGAAGGCAGCACTGGAAACGTAACTAGAGGTGTGGATGTACCTTCTATATCTGATCCTGGTACTATTGATTCAAATGTTGTACTTCTTTAGAACTCACCCAATCAAAAAGCCTTCAATTCTTACAAGAGAATAGAAGAAATCATACTTTTCATACAATATCTTAATTGAATTCTATGTAATAATCAATAAATTCGATTTAATTCTCTATCCATACATGCAAAAATCGTAGCAATAATCTACTCTATTCTATAGCTATTTGGAACTAGAATTGACGAACAAGGAATACCCATATTAGTGTTTAGTAGTTTCAGATAGAAATCTATTTGGGGCGTGGCCAAGTGTTAGACCCACATTTTAACGACAACCTGAATGTATGTGCTCCTGTGTCTTCTCAACAATCTCCAATGAATGTTTTTGCTTGTAATGACCAGAAAAACACGAAGGAGAGCATCGGTCGTTAGAAGGGGAAGAGTGTTGGCTTCAATACATCAGCTCCATTTATTGATTCTGCAAAGAAATATTACCCCATCAACATGATGGGTAGGGATCCTTCAAATGAATGCCACTCCGGTGGAGTGTCGATAGCAAATGACCCTGTTGCGCGGCCTCTGTTAAGTCGAAGTAAAAGGATCTTTGTTTGGACTGATGTAAATGGCATGCTGGGTACACTCCACAAGGGAATTCAGTGTGATGTTTGTTGGGTTCTTCCCATCACTGGACCTTGTTCCCGGTCCATATGTTTCTTACTGGAGGATGGCATCGCAAATCCTTCTGAAGGAGCTTGAAGACATGGGATTCAAATGAATTTGATCAAAGAGATTTTGAGGATGAACGAATACAATCTGGTGAAGTGCATTGATGATCTCTGTGGAGCAACTGAATGGGATCCCATGCTTGAAGAGCTGCAGAAAATGTGGTCTCCCTTTGATTTATTTATTTTTCTCTTGTTGATTAGGATCATGGTATACGGGTGCAGGGTTTCTGTGATGTGGAAATGAACAGAATGCTGCTGAAGAAGCACAAAAGGAAGCATCAGGGGAGTTGTCGTCGATCTTCTTCTAAACGGATAAACGACTTAAATAAGAGGAGGATGATTGACTCTTTTTCATGGATGAATAGACTTTTTATAAACAAATAAAGTGTACCTCTAAGCCTCGTCAAGTAGCAACGCTCAACTTAAGATTGTAACATATGACCTCCAAGGTTTTGTATCCTGAACAATCCGTCTAAAATTAAAATCAAAGCAGGGGAAAACCCAGAAAAAAAAGATCAAGCAGTAAACTTGATAGCAAAGAGTTCAGATACTTTAGGATGATTACGAATATGATGAGGGCACTCGTATAGGAGATCTTGAAACTCTGAATGTCTACCTTCCTCCAAAAATGATTGAAGAGCATGGATGTAAGCTCCGATGGTTGGATATTCTTTCACACTCGGTGCTTTTAAGAATTCTTTAGCATCATCCACAGTTCCCCATTTCGAAATATATCGAATGAAAGGCTCTGGGTAAGGTGGATAGTTATGTTTCTTCATCAACCAAAGTAGGTTCATTGATTCTTCAAGTTTTCCTTTCCCCAGAAGCTTCTCTATAAGAAGTTTAAATGTTGCTTGCCAAGGTCTCAAATGAACTACATTCACAATCTCCACCAGCAGTTTGTATGCGCCATATACTCGATTCTGGCCGACAAAACTGTTTATTAAGACGTCCAACAAGTCAGCATCCGCATTAAAGTTTTCCATCATCTTCGAAAAGCACATCAATGCACCATCAATCTGATTAGCATCACAATGGCCTTTCAAAGTAAGCAAGCATACTCTATAGGCGGCATCAGGCAGGAATGATGGCAGTGTGATGCTCATCTGTACCTTGAAAAGTTTCTGTTTTTTAAGTATGCAAGGGTCAAATTGTATATTAAGACTTTTTTAAAGGTTCCAAGTGTTGATGGATTTGAACTCATTATCACCCCAATAAAGGCTTTAAGGGTCATTGGACCTGGGTTCTTACAAATTTGACACTGCGGTACTCTTCCTAATAGAGATAATAAGCATAAACAAAGTATTTATTTGGCTTCTTCTTTATTAGTACAAATTTGGTCTTTGTAGGGATCTTGAGTTCTGGATTTATGACCTTCAATATGGATGTAATTAGGGATGGGAATGGGTCAGGTTTGCGTCGGGTTTCGGCCAACCCAACCCGACCCAACCTGAAAAATATATACCCTCCACCCAACCTGAATCCGACCTGATTTTTTGTGATAAAATTTGAAACCGACCGACCCGACCCGACCCGAAATAATAATAAAATATTATTTTTATTCAATAAAAATAATGATTTAATTAGAAAAAAAATAATATATACAGGGGTTTTATTATAATTATTCCTAAACATATATAAGGTAAAATTACTTTTTTCCCGGGTCGAGTATTTTTCACCTTAAACCCAAATCCGATTAAACCCGAATATCACCTTTTAAAAAAACTCGACCCGAACTCATTTTAAAAAAAAAACAGATTCAATAGGGTTGGATCGGATCGAAACCCGTCAGGTTCGAATCCTATATCCATCCCTAGATGTAATGAGCAAATTTGACGAAATTCTACGCGTGTATATATATATATATATATATATTCTATTATTTCCTATGTTGGTCCAATATTTGGGATGACTAAAATTATATGGATACGGATAGTTGGGCTATCTTGTGAATTTTGAAAACGAGACACACTGATTATTAAACGTTAAAATTGATGAGATCATGTGGATGAAGGGCGGATGACGATCACGATAGTGATACATATCTCTCTTTTGCTACCAAAAAATAAAAGTTTACAAGTTGGGTTTGAGCAAGTTGTGACCCATCTCCATCATTTACAACTGGTTAATGGTGCAGCATTTGGATCATGTATGCATAGCTTCACGGATGGATTGAGAGAGGGTATACGACGTCTCTCTTGAAAATTTTTAAAATTATCATATATTTTAGATTTTTTTTGTATTTTCTATTAAAAAATTATTTTTATCTATTAAAATTTTATAAATTCAAATTCTCTTCTAACATAAAATATAAAACGCATAATAGGACAAATCTCAGGCAACTACGTTCATTAGGGGGTCCCTTTTTCATTTGCTGCAACTTGTTGCCTCAATTCTATCATTTTCTATTTGGAAATTTCATCCATGCCAAAGGTTTAGATAATTACGATGGAAATATTACGAGGGCCATTTAAGGTGGCTTTTCTGTCGTTTGATGTAATAGTTTTCGATTAGATAAGAATAGATTTAATACATATTTTATTGATTAAATTACAAATATCTAAATGATTAATTCTTTTATTTAATTATATTATATTATAATATCTAATTATTTATCAAAATAGTACTATTTTTTTAACAAGAAAAAGAGGCCAGGAACGAGTGGAGAGTTGTTCTGTTCAACTCGATTTGATCCGAGTTGAGGATTCTATGGGTTTCGACACACGGATTTATTAGCGGAGTATGTCCCAGTGTCTTCCCTCAACCGATTTTAGCAAGCTTATCAGTCAGGAAATTTACTTCACCGTGACTCTCCAATATCTAAATAATCGTCTAATATAACACATCTTTACTCTACTTGTCATTTTGATGGATAAATAAAGAAGAAATATTATTTTTATATTAAATTTAAATAAAGGTTAATATCCAATTATATAATATAAAATTAATTTTTTTTACATAATTTTAAGATCGTTGGATTAAAGAAAATTAAAAGTTGAAATTAATAATAAAGAATAATAAGATATTCATTGAAAAAAAATGAATTAAACTTAATCTTTGATTTTCTCGTGGGGAAAATGGGGAGCGGGAAATTATAAAAATACAACACGTAATTTAATATTCTCTCTTGAAGTTTCACTGATGGTGATCTCTAATCAAATTCTAACTTGCAAGCAACGACTAATTTACATGTATGGAAAGATATTAGAAAAATCCTTAAGCTTCGAACCGAAGCTCATCCTATTCTTCATAATGGAGCTCTCTCGGTAAGGCAAATATGGAAAGATATTAGAATGAAAGGGGTTAAAGTACCTTGGCACTCTTTAATTTGGTTCCCTCAAAACATCTCCAAGCTTAGCTTGATTGCATGGATGGCTATGATTGATAGTCTGCCTACACGCGATTGCCTTCAACATATGGGAATTGTTTCTAATGAAAGTTGTGTTTTAGGTAATGATATACTGGAAAATCGTAACCACGTGTTCTTTGAATGTCGGATTGCCACTCAGTCACGGGAGCAAACTCTTCTTCTTAATGGGATTAACAAGACTATTTCTTCTTGGGAAGACATGATCACTTGGGCGAATAGCACCTGAAAAGAAAAATCTTTATTAATCATTATCTTCAAACTTGCTTGAAACGTCACCATCTACTTTTTGTTGGAGGAACGCAACCGAAGAATTTTCAAATGTTGTTCTCGAAACATTGAAGAATTACTTAGCAGCATTAAAGATTATGTAGGAATTAAACTTAGGGGGAAAATATTAATAAGCTTGACTATATTAACTCTAATCTTTATATTACTTGAGGTATTGATTAATACCGATCATTTATTTTATAATTAGTCTGTATATTCTTCTTGTTTTTTATAATCGGTGATTTTTTATAACAAACATTCCTTCTTAGGTAATAAAATTAAATTATCCAAAACATAAATTACATGTTTTTTTATGGTACATCAATTCAACCACTAATTATCCCTATTCACATCGTCTATCATGTTCTCTACTTCAACAGTGACAGCCGATTCTAACCATCAAGCTGCGGCTTAACATC
Source organism: Hibiscus syriacus (assembly GCF_006381635.1). Classification (NCBI taxonomy): domain Eukaryota; kingdom Viridiplantae; phylum Streptophyta; class Magnoliopsida; order Malvales; family Malvaceae; genus Hibiscus; species Hibiscus syriacus. Next base: position 1,225,345 of record NW_024062784.1, on the reverse strand, counting down.
TTCTTCCTTCACCTCCAAAGCCACTTCGACACTTACCGGAGACACGACGTCACTTTCCGGCGACTGAATTCTCTTATCTTTTCCCCTTTTCCTACCCGTACTCGCCGGCGGGCTGGCCCGCCCGGCTTCTAGCGGGAAGTTCAGTATTGCTTTGTGGCCCCTCATCTTAAATGCGGCACAATCATAAGCCTTGGCAGCATCGAGTTCACAATCAAAAGTACCTAGCCAGACCCGACGTCCTTTCCGGTCCGGGTCTCGGATCTCCGCCGCAAACTTGCCCCACGGCCTCCTTCGTACGCCTCTGTAATGCCTTCTCTCTCCAGAAAGTGATACCTTGGGCGCCATTTTTGAGTCCGACATGAAGGAACTCGGAGCCGGAGTATCCAAATCGACAGCCTCGGGCTTTATGTCATAGCTGAACATTTCGTGGGTTTGGTGATTCGGGTCGGGTACGGCGGAGAGAAGTTGATCTAGATCGGAAAAGTGGTAATTTTGTAGGTGGGAGAGACCAAAATCAAGGCCGGCGATAAAAGCATCGGCGGAAGCAAAGTCGGCGAGAAGATGGTGTTGAATGAAATCCAGAGTCGTTGCTTCTTCAAAAGTAGTCGTCATTTTCTTAAGGTTTTGAGCAAGCTACAATATTTATGGATGCTGGAGTGAGCAAGCTACAATATTTATATAGAAATTTTGGAAAGTACAAATATCTAAATTTAATATTTTTATATATTTTTTAATTTGTTGTCGACATTAAGCCTGTGTTTATTTTCACTGTTCAACCTCTTCAAACATCTTATGTTTGCGCTGCGCAGATATTAGACTTCGCAGATCGTTTATTTTTTAGAAGACAGAAGCTCTTCTAACGTTTGCGTTAGCTCTTCTTGGTGCAGATATGGTTTTATGTCTTTAAAGGTCTTCAAACCTCTTCAAGAATAATTATAAAATATGGTTATTTATTAAAATAATTTTAAATAATTTAATAAGGTTATTTATTTTAAAATAAATTAGTATAAAATATGAATTGATTTATTTTTAAATAATTTATTTTAAATAATTTATTAGTATGGATTGATTTATTTTAAAATATGAATTGATTTATTTTAAATAATTTATTACTATGGATTGATTTATTTTAAAATATGGATTGATTTATTTTAAATAATTTATTAGTATGGATTGATTTATTTTAAAATATGGATTGATTTATTATTGTAGTTGTATGAATTGATTTATTTTAAATAATTTATTACTATGGATTGATTTATTTTAAAATATAGATTGATTTATTTTAAAATATAGATTGATTTATTTTAAAATATAGATTGATTTATTTTAAATAATTTATTACTATATATTGATTTATTTTAAATAATTTATTAGTATAGATTAATTTATTTTAAATAATTTATTATTGTAGTTGTATGGATTATTTAAATTTCAGTATTGTAAAACTAAAATTATTTAAATTTCAGTATTGCAAAACTCTTTTAAGTTTAAAAAATCAGTTTATTTAAATTTCAGTTCATTTTAGCAGTCTGCAAACGTTAAAAAACAAACAATCTTCTTCTTGTAGACTGCAGACTTTTGGTCCACCTCTTCTGTTACAGATGCATGCAGATGTGGTTCGCAGACTACAGATCTTTTACCTCTGCAAAAACAAACAACACCTAACAGTTAATTTAATTAATTCATCGTAAGAATATAATTTAAAATTATTTAAATTTAAATATTCATAGGCATTTTAAAAATTAATTTGATGATATTTGAAGTTTTTTTAAAAAATAGATCAATATAGTCATTAAACTTATTTTATACTTAATATGATCCTTAAATTGAGGGCTAAAAATTCAATTTATTTTTTAATCAAAATAATTTAACAACAATTTTCGTTGGTTATAGAATCATTTTGAATAAATATCATTAATCTTTAAAATTTTTACTATACTTATTTGGTCCTGCCTAAACAAAATAAACACTTTAAAATGTGCTTTATTTATTTAAATTGAATTATAAATAAATATAAATGTTAATATAAAATATATCTTCTATTATTTTTAAACTAAAAAATATAGAAATTACAAGCAAGACAAGCCTAAACATACAATTTTTATGCCTCATACTTTGGTCTAATAGGGTCCATTAGGCATTAACACCTTTATCTTTAGGTGTACTTTAGATGCAAAGGTATCATATTATAAATGAATGTACATTCATTTTATATTTAAAGATCTAAATTTAAATATTTAAACATATATTTGAGAATAAAAAAGATAATTTTACCTTATCTTATTAAAATATGATGCTGATGAATCAGATCAAATCATAATAAAAATATTTATTTATTTATTTATTTGGTGCAATAACACACTCTTTTATTTAGTGATCTCTTACAAGAGCAGGACTCACCTGAAATTTATTGTTTTTGGGTTTGTCCAGGGCGTTTGGAGGGAGGATATTTGTGGCAGTGGCACACCCAAGTTGTAGTGTGGAAAGTGGATGGTCTTATCCGAAGGGTAACTAATAAAGAAGAGTGGGGACCAAAGTTCCAACTTGGTACTATGCTAGGCAAAAGATTGTCCATGTTTTTATCATTTGGGACCTTCCAAGTTGTGGTGAGGCATATCCATTAGCCTTTTGGCAGCTGTTGTTAGTGTAAAGGGGGAGTGAACAATTGCGACAATCCGGAGACAGAAACCCTTTGCAACTAGGTTTCTCCCAGGGCTCCACCGGCAACTAACTGCCCTAAAGGTTCTTGTCACTTCTGTTTGGACACCTTTGTTCGTAAAGTGACCAGATACAAAGCTATGCTTTTATTGCTGATTCTTCCCGAGGGAGAAAAAATAAGCAGCTGTGCAACTTGCAGATGACCCTTCCTAGATCATGTCTAGTTAATTTATATATGTATTATACTAACAGCATAAGATTGAATATTTCTGTGATGATATCATCAGTTCGGGCAATTGCGTGAATGATTAAAAAATTATGAATATAATTATTTTATAATCACTCCAAATTATTAAAAAATTGTTTAACTTGAATTATTGTTCTGTGAATCCAGCCCGTTATTAGTTTAATTTCTTCCTTATACATATTTCGTTTTTCATTGCTTTAGAGACATTTGATCAAAGCCGAGCCTTAAATCATAAGTTGCAGATAATGAACGAGATTGGTCTCTGTGAATTCAGCCAATATCCTCGAACTTGGAGCTTTGCGTGTCTCAGCTCTTGCCTGACGGAATACTGGGGTGATTTGCCCTTGAAAGTCGATGACTCCGAGGACATGCTCATCTACAACTCCCTTCACGAAGCTCTCAATTTCGGTTGGTCTCCGTTAAGTTCAACGGTGCCGGAAGCCATTAAAGACGAGCCCGAAGAGGTGATGCCGCCGGTTACGCAAGTGAACACAATAGGGTCGGCTCCAATGTTATTTGGAAGAGCTTTCATGGGAATAAGCAGCAAAAACGGGACCGAGTGCTTTCGAAATGGGAACCAAAAGGTGGTCAAGGGGAGACATTATAGGGGAGTTTGGCAAAGGCCGTGGGGCAAATTCGCGATAAGAGACTCAGCCAAGAAACACGCGAGAGTTTGGCTCGGCACTTACGAGACAGCGGAGGAAGCGGCTTCGACTTATGACCGAGCCGCTTTTGAAATGCGTGGCTCAAGGGCGTTGCTTAATTTCCCGCATAGGATCGGCAACAATGAACCACCGCCAGTTAGGAGCGTGCAGCTTCTCTGTACAATAGTACTTCTCCTAAGAGAAGAAAAGGCTTGGCAATGGCGACCAAAGGAACAGAGTTGGAAAGAGACATGGGGTTGACTGTGTTTCAATTGGGACATTTCCCACTTGGGGAACAGTTATCTGTGAATTAAATGTCTCATCTTTCTCATCTGTTCATTTGTTGTACGTACTAAGAACATGTAAAGTGTTTAACAGACAGAAGCATTAACATTTTTCCTGAGATTCTTGTTTGTCCATTGTAGGCATATCCTTCAGATTTTTAGACCAAAATTTGTTCTTTGGAACATAAAGATGGGTTGCTTGTACCGAAAGGCAAAATGAAAGAAATCAGTAAGATCTCAACGAGACCAAAGAATCAAATATGCCTTTAGCTGATTGGTTAATTTCTAACATTGCTAATGCTCAATAATACAGTATCGAAAATGTGGGATGGGACACTGAATTAGGTGTTACTTGCTGGTTACTAGAAACAAAGCAGCCTGATGATTTTAGTTCAGATGAGGTTCTTGCAAGGATTTTGATTTCCATATAGGATTTTGATATCCTATAAATAACCCATTTGTATACTTTACCCATTAATTATCCTAAAATGATAACAATTCTTTTTTTTTTTACCAGTTGTACAACAAATCATCCAACTGAGTTATTTTAAATTATTTGATATGACGAGCCTTCTGGTTCTTAAGATTCTACTGTATGCATTTGCCTTTGAAATATCAAATGGATCATTGAAGCATCCTTGGATTAGATCATCGTTGTGTCAGAACTCCCCATATTTTAATTTCATCATCAGAAAGGAAATAATCTTCTCATCCATAGCTTTTTAAGCTATGTAGGAAGGTGTCCTAAGATTTATTTTCCAAATTCATCATTTGATGATTCTGCACGCCTGTTCAACTGTTAATTGAAGTTGAAATCCCAAACCGTGAAAATCAAGCAATTAAAACCCTAAAACCATAGTTCGAGGCAGATTCAGAAGCAATGATTTAACATCACTCGATAACGAAATATCTCAGATCAAGTGTTGGATTATGTGTAATTTTTTGCTTCATCATCATCCACTGGAAAGATTAAACTCGAAAAATATGAAAAAACAAATCACTTCAGATTTCTAGAACATCGGTGAAAATAAAGAGGTTGCTCAGTGGTGGCGATAGAGTTATAGGTTCGATTCTGCCAGCTGACTTCTTCAACATTAGTCGGAAGAGGGAGCTGTGACTCCTCGCCGCAACCTCAAATTTCACATTTTCAAGAAAAATTGTTTTGAAATAATTAAAAAAGAAAAGAGAAAGAGAAAGAATATCACTCGGTTCAGCAGGGTTATCGACACGCAAAATTCTCAAAAAGAGAAGCCTGCATTCCGGTCTGTTGAGCTTGAATTTTATGAGGTCATCACCGCGATCTTCTTTACGATGAAAGTAAATAAATTTAAAACAAACAACGATCGGAAATTTAAAAGAGAAGAATAAACCTTCAGAGGGAAAACTGAAGTGAAAATCAGAGACGGCGGATGACACTGATACGCAGCAGCGATGAAAAAGCACTACGGTGGCTTTGTATTTATAGGAATAAAAATTAGGGCTTTGGTAGAAGAATGAAAACAACCTAAACCTAAAAATTAGTGAGATCGGTGAAGCCCGTAGGAATCAGATGGGTCCTTGATCCGCCCCGAATGCTCTCTTCTATTTATTTGGGCCTTGATGAAAGAGTTAAGCGAAATCGACCCAATAGGCCAGGTAGATAATTTTTTTAAGAGAAAATAACCTCAGTGACCAAAAATCTCAGATAATATACGATTTTGACCAATTTTTTTTGGATTTGCGAAAATGACTAACAAAATCGCAATGCGATCTCTAATTCGCATTGCGATCTCCACTATCGCAAATTCGCGTTGCATTTCGCGTTGCGATAGTTGAAAATCGCGTTGCGATAGTCTACAGTTGTCGTTGCGATTTTCCAAATTCGTTGCGATAGTCTACAGTTGTTGTTGCGATAGTCTACAGTTGTCGTTGCGATTTTCCAAATTCGTTGCGAAAATTCGTTGTGATAGTTAAAAAAAAAAAATGTTTCTTAAGAATTTTCTCTACAAAGATAGTATCCGCGCGGATGTATCGAAGACACGTATTACCACGACCACGACCCGAGACGGACGGCAGCGGCGGCGGCGCACGAGAGTCCCCCTTGTTCTCTATCACTCAACAAGGAAGTGGGAAAGCCAAGCCTTAAATATCATTCCCAATAGTGTTTCCAATACTATGTGGGATTTGAGCATTACCAACACTTGTTCCCAATACTATGTGGGATTGAGCCTTAAATAGTGATATTATTTTTGAATGTTTTGCTTAAAATTGCAATAATCGCGATTGATTGTAGATTGACTTTTAATTATGACATATTTAATCGTATAATATTAATGCAATTGGTTGCTGATTCAGTTGTTTTAAGGTGCATGATTGTTAATTGTTTCCTGAATAATCACATTGTATTGGAAACAAGTGTTGGTAATGCTCAATCCCACATAGTATTGGAAACACTATGGAATGGTATTTAAGGCTTGACTTTCCCACTTCCTTGTTGAGTGATAGAGAACAAGGGGGACTCTCTCGCACCGCCGTCGCCGTCGTTCGTCTCGTGGTCGTGGTCGTGGTTGTGGTCGTGGTCGTGGTAATACGTGTCTTCGACACGTCCGCTCGGATACTATCTTTTTAGAGAAAATTCTTAAGAAACAAAATATTTTTTTTAACTATTACTACGAATTTTCGCAATGAATTTGGAAAATCGCAACGACAACTGTAGCCTATCGCAACAACAACTGTAGACTATCGCAACGAATTTGGAAAATCACAACGAATTTGGAAAATCGTAACGACAACTGTAGACTATCGCAACGCGATTTTCAACTATCGCAACGCGAAATGCAACGCAAATTTGCGATAGTGGAGATCGCAATGCAAATTAGAGATCGCATTGCGATTTTGTTGGTCATTTTCGCAAATCCAAAAAAAGTTGGTCAAAATCGTATATTATCTAAGATTTTTTGTCACTAAGGTTATTTTCTCTTTTTTTAACTCATATCTAAAATTAATTTGCGATCTATGCCAAATATTACAATGTAGAGGAAACTCGTCACGCTCACATAACGAGTTCTAATAAAAATTATTTTTTATTTAAATTCATCTCGTCAACGTGACGAGTTCCTATAAAATATATATTTTTAATAATTTTCATCACATCAGGATGAAAAGTTTAAATAAAAAATATTTTTATTAAAATTCGTCACATCAATATGATGAATTTCAAATTACTGTAATAAATGTCGTAAATCCTAAAATTTACTTTGTAACGTATTAGACTAAATAACTAGTCCGCACGTGATATTGGGTCAATTTTACCAAATAATTGTGCTTAATGTTAATACACCTATTTGAAAAATATTATGGGCTTTTTTGGCCCATTACAGCGAACAGAAATAAAATTTATTATTTAGGGAACATTGGTTTTTACGAGGGATCTACGTCATACAAAAATAATAAATCAATCCTCTTCAAACAGAAATATTATAGTATAAAAAGAGGGTTGATCTACAAGGAAAAATACAAAATTTCAGTTCAAATGAAATTGAATTCAGATTCAGAAGCAGAAATTAAGAAAATAAAAATAAGGGGGTAAGTGTGATTTAGATGATAAGAAAGAAAGTAAATTAAAAAAATAAATCTAAAATAAAATTGAGAAAAACAGTAAATCAAAAGAGAAGTGAAATAAAGTCTAGGAATAAAAAAAAATGAAAATCGCCTCGAGCTAGCTTGATTCAATTCATGCGATCATTGAAAAGGAATTTTGCCATGGGATTCATGTCGACAACAATCTACAAGGTCCAACCCATTGTAACTTGCCCTTATATCATGTAACCGATATTCCCAAGTCTATCTTTGAAAGACGATTCTTGAGTGGATTAACCACGTCTATTGACGTTAAAACAATCAGATTTAAACTGGAAAGGCCCTACTTGGATATATTATCTCGTCGAGAATTGAATCCAATCTCGTCTTTCCTTAGCGGGCCGCAACTAAAAGTGTTCACATGAAGTCGAATTGTCACAGGTCGATCCTTCCTCTCAACTTAATATTAAACGATATACAGACCAACAAGCTCTTTTTGATTTGAAAAATGTTTAAAATTGTAGTAAGGTCGATTGCCAAACTATCTAATCAGAAAGACGAAAATGTATCCTGAAGGGATTTAAGCAATGTTCAATTCTCACGCATTAAATTGATTTGTACTAGCTCTCGGCTTAAAAGAAATTAGCTAAGCATAATACGGTTGATCATACTTAGCATAGTTTGCAAAATAAAAATGATTTGAAAATAAAGAAAGTAACAAAAGAAAAAAAAACTTCGATTGACAAATAAAAATGCAAAAACAAAGTAAGTCATAGGTTGTTTCAGCCTTACCCATGCAAGGGTATTTATAGGCTTGTGATTTCTTAAAAAATAACAAAGATAATTCAAAAATAAAAATCTTAATATTGCTTTCAACATAGAAAAGGAAAAAACAATGGCGGGTCTTATAGAAGCTCTTTCCAGTATGTATGAAAAGCCATCGACCTCAAACAAAGTTCACTTGATGAGGCGATTATTCAATTTACAAATGGTGGAAGGGGCATCAGGGGCTCAACACCTAAATGAACTCAACACAATCACAACCCAGTTGAGTTCCGTGGAAATTGAATTTGATGATGAAGTTCGAGCTTTAATTCTCTTGTCATCTCTACCAGACATTTGGAATGGTACAGTTACAGCAGTCAGTAGCTCGTTGGGAAACAGTAAATTGAAATTTAATAATGTTCGGGACCTGGTATTGAGTGAAGAAATTCGACGGAGAGAATTGGGTGAAGCGTCAAGCTCCTCAGCCTTGCATACGGAGTCTAGAGGGATAATTTCAGAAAGAAAGCCAAATCGTGGTAGATCAAAATCTAGAAGGAGAAAATCAAGAACGAGAAAGAAAGATTTTAATTGTTATAATTGTGGCAATAATGGTCATTTTAAAAGAGATTGTCGAGCACCGAAGAAAGATACCAACGCACAAGAATCTGCCAACATGACAGAGGAAATATGTGATGCCATGATTCTAAGCGTAAACAGTCCGATTGAATCATGGATCTTGGATTTAGGGGCATCTTTCCACTCCACCCCATGCCAAGAAATCATGGAGAACTATGTCAGTGGTATTTTGGGAAGGTTCATCTAGCTGATGATGAAACCTTGAAGATCGTCGAAAAAAGAGACATCTGATTAAAGTTGCCAAACCAGACCACCGGAAGCTGAAAGGAGTGAGACATATTCATAGCCTCAAAAGAAATTTGATTTCTGTAGGATAACTTGATGGAGAAGGATATTGTACAACATTTTCAGGCTGTGAATGGAAGATTACCAAAGGAGCCCTCATCATTTCTCGTGGTAAGAATACTAGTACTCTCTATGTAACCTCAAACTTGGAGAATATCATTGCAGTAGCAACCCTATGAAAATCAAACCTATGAAACCAAAGGTTTGGCCATATGAGCGAGAAAGGGATGAAGATACTTCTGTCAAAAGGGAAACTGCCGGATTTAAAGAGTATAGATGTCAGACTATGTGAGGATTGCATCTTTAGCAAACAAAAGAAAGTCAGTTTTGCAAAGATTAGCAAGACACCAAAGGCTGAAAAGTTAGAGTTTGTTCATACTGATGTATGGGGACCATCTCCAATTCCATCTCTTGCAGGCTCACTATATTATGTCACCTTCATCGATGATTCTACAAGGAAGGTGTGGGTTTATTTTCTGAAGAATAAATCAGAAGTCTTTGATACGTTCAGAAAATGGAAGGCCATTGTGGAAAATTAGACTGGTTTGAAAGTTAAGCGGTTGAGATCTGATAATGGAGGAGAGTACAGAAATAGTAGATTCAGAGGATTTTACGCAAACAATGGGATCAAGATGGAGACAACAGATCCCATGACACCGCAACAGAATGGCGTAGCAGAGCACATGAACAAAACTCTAAATGAACGTGCCAGAAGCATGAGGATACATGCCGGCTTGCCCAAATTGCTATGGGTTGAATCTATCAACATTGCAGCTTACCTGATCAACTGTGGGCCCTCAGTTCTTTTGGATGGCGGAATACCAGAGGAAGTTTGGAGCATAAAAGAAATAAACCTTTCACACTTAAGAGTGTTTGGTTGTATTTCTTATGTACACATAAATTATACTGAAAGAAGTAAACTTGATGCTAAGTCCAACAAATGTGTCTTTGTTGGTTATGGTGGTAATGAGTTTGGTTACCGATTTTTGGACTATGAAAATCGAAAGATCATCAGAAGCAGAGATTTAATTTTCAATGAGAATGTGATGTACAAAGACATGTCAACCATAGAATCAAATAACTCCAATACCGAAGCTGAAGTAAAGGAATTTGCTGAGTTTAAGGATATTTTTGGAAATGATGTTCAGATCAGTCCTGAAGCAGTTAAAAAAGAACCAGTCACATCTGAACTGAGACGCTCCTCCAGAATTCCTAAACCAACCCAGCGTTATTCGCCTTCTTTGTACTACTTGTTGCTGACTGACAATGGTGAACCAAAGTGCTATGATGAAGCAATGCAGGTGGATGATCCAGTCAAGTGGGAGTCTTTCATGAAAGATGAGATGGACTCACTTATGTCAACAAAGACGGCGACTATGGACAAACTGAAGTTGTGTTCAGCTTCAGTTGGCATGCTAGAGTAACAATACCAGAAATGTTGTTGCATTGATCGAGGTGTGAAGACAGATTAAAATCAGTCTTCAAGTGGGAGATTGTTGAAAAGTCAATAATTTACAGCTTTCAATTGTCATATTTTGCGGCAACCACCATGAATTTGGTGGTTCAAAGTTAGCAGCAAGTTGGTTGAAAGTTGGCAATTGAAATGGTGGAAAATTAGTAAGGGAAAATTACCAAATTTGGTTCATATACTTTAAGGTATTTACAAGATTAGTCCTTAAGCTTCAACTATAAATACCCAAACCTATTTAGCTTCAAAATCATCCCAAATCATTTCTTTCTCCCAATACTAAAGAGTTTAGAGAGTTTTCTTGTGAGTTGTGAGTGTTTTGTAAACACCTGTAAATTTTCTCTCTTTAGTAAAAGATATGTAGCAGTCTGGAGACGTAGGCACAATTGGCCGAACTCCGTTATCAATTTCAGGTATTATTTTTCTAATTTTATTTCGCATTCTCACTATTCTGGTTATAGGGAAATTACTTGTTTAATTTCCCAACAAATAGATATTATCATCTTGCCAAGTACCGCCGAGAGGGTTGAGTCCGACTTGGAAAGTGGCAGTGGCCACCAAAACAACAATCACTAACAAGGCACTGCGTGCTTCGTTGGGAGAGTCTCGGCCTTTCTTAAACTTGAAGTACTCCACCACGTTATCGGTTAGCCGACGACATCTCCGGCAAGTTCCGAGTTGGTTTATAACTCCATCACTAGATGCATATGAAGGAAATGGAGAGATCGAAAGATCTCTAGCTCTCAAAGCTTCGGCACGTTGAAGCGCCTCTGTGATTTCTTGATCACCGGCTTCACTAGGAAACATCTGTAGGACGTCCATGGCAGTAAGATCACATTGATTTGGTGCATTTATTTCCAACAAGTCTGAACTAGTTGTTCCACAGCCTAGTAATAGCTCTATCATATGAAACAATATAGAAATATCATTTGATCAACTCATTAAGTCATTGTTACCTCTAATCAGGGTCAACCAACTCCATAAATTTTATATGGCCTTAATCAATCAGTAAAGAACCAAATTTTCAGCAAGAGATAATGAAATATACTTGTTTGTCGTTGTTTCTTCCAAGTTGCTAGGTGCATAATAGTATTGCCTTGCTCAACATTGAGATTTAAGAGGTATTATTTCTTCCTCTCTAGAATCCATTGAACCATAACTTTAATGGCCCAAATTAGTTGTTCTTGACGGCAAGGTGCAAACCGATTTCCTTCCTAACTGTTACCCCTTCGATACACTCGACACAACACGAAAGCATTTCGCCGATCACATCAACCCTCATTTTCATTGCTACAAAATGAAGAGTGGTATGGTGATCTCTTCCTTCTACGCAGCATAATTTCCAGTCAACATTCAAAAGCTCTCTTACAACCTCGATATGCCTGTCGGTAGCCACCATGTGCAGAGGGCTAAAACCATTTATGTTTAATTCTTCGGCATACTCGGGCCTTAAACTCGAAACCTCTCGAACATAACTGGCATGCCTTACAGCTGAAGCAATATGTAAGGGATTTTCACCTGCATAAAGTGAGATGGTGTGCAGGATCATAGGGTTTTCTCCCAGTAACTTGTTTAAATCATCAACGTTATCGGTTCTAGCAGACTCGAACAACCTAGTATCCATTTCGGTACGATCAAAGATGATGAATAACAAAGGGTCTCGGTGGAAGAAGGGGTTATAACTTATTTTCAAATGATCCTCCATGTGAACAAGCGATTATGAGTTGATACATGCAAGCCAAACATATTAGTTTGACCTTGTTTAGTCAAATGATAACTTTTAATTTATTCATCAGTTCTTTTGACAAAGCATCTCCATGTTTACCTCATCAAACCCTACTCTAATGTCGTAGTTGACCTGAAAAAACTTCATTGAAAATCAATTATTTCATCTTATCTGTTTATGTTGTACCGGGAAAAAAAGAATTGGGATGATCTATTAATCTAACATTTTCCATGAGCAGGGAAACGGTGTACACATGGAAAACAACAACTTTTGGGCATAAAAGTGGTGCAGACTTTTTATCCACCTCCCTTAAGAGACAAACTTCAATGAGACTCCTCAATCAAGTGTTGTGGGCCTTTTGCACTTTCTTTAGGGACAAGTAGCAAAGATGGTTGATTTCTAAGATGCTGTCTTTTACTTGTTTGGTGTAGTCAATTTAGTAAAATCAGAATATTTATCATATCCGTTTGAATTTCTCATGATTTTATTATTTTGATTACGGTTTTGCTGAATTTTAGATAGTAAGTAATAAGGATAAATGATTAGCTAAATTATTATATGATTATTTAATTATTTTTAATATTATTTTCTCTCTTTAATTTTTATTTTTTTCTTTAATTTTTGTTTAATCGATGATGACAACAATCTTAATATTGATTACCGACCGCTGATGATTATTAATTCTTTTGTTTTTCATACTATATCATTTACTTTTTTAGTTTTTTTTTCAATTTTAAATAAGAATATATGTTCATGTTATATGTTTTTCTATGTTCTTATGACACAATTATTGTGACTTTTGATATATTTTTCGCATATATTTACGGTCATTTATTTTCTAATTGTTTTGTCTTATGTTAAGTATTGTCAGATCCTCTATTTGGTAAAACGTTATTTGTCGATGTAATCAAAATTGTGTAGTGAAACAGCTTATTAAATAGTTTGATTCGTTTATCCCTCGTTTATCACTTCGTAAAACGTCTTAATCGACATAGACAATGATTTTTTATAAAAATTACTATGCCTTTTAATGTTGCTCGCCATTTTCAAGGAAATGTTTCATTTCTCTTCACATATTTAGATTTGATATATTTATTTTTCTATGATTTTTTAACGACTATTGTCCTCATTTTCCTTTATATAATTAGATGCATTGTAATTCCTTCCTTTATTTTTATTTAATGAAATCAAATTGTTATTATTAGAACGTCTTATTTTTTATACAATAAAAGTTGTATTTAAATAAATATTAATTTCAGTTAAAGGAGTTGTTTAAATACAATTTAAAAGTTAAAAAAATTGTAAAAGAAAGTTAAATTTAAAACTTATTTCACTGTAGAATTAGAAGTTATTTAAAGAAGCATTTCATTGTGATAAAAATAAGAAAATTTATGATTTCCCGAAATCTGTTCACATATCTAAAACCCCAAAGGTAGATTAACTCAAAAAATTATATTTTACATCAGTATTAATATACAGTTAAAGAAATATATTATTGATTTTGTTATTTTTTTAATAAAATTGATAAAACAATTACCATAAATATTATTATTTATACCTAAAATATTATTGAACGTTTTACCGAGTTTGATAATATATCTGGTAAAGCGTCACCTAAAACATTATTTTTTCTACTGAATAATTACTAAATCCTGTAAAACGTCCAATAATAACAAAATCAATAAAAATAATAATATTTTCATTAACTTTTTATCGATTATATTAAAAAAATAATAATAAAACTGATAATATATCTTTCTTTAACCGTATAAGACCTCCCCGATTCACTTTCACTTTGGTCAAATTCAAGTATATTCCGTGGCAGTCCATGTAATTTTCCCTAAAAAGGATGGTATATAAATAGTCATCGTCCACATCGCCTACCTCTCTGTTTACATATCGATCTCCTATATCTCGCTGATCGCCGTCTCTATCCTGTATCTTCTCTTGTGTGTGTGTGTTTTTTTAAATATTTATTTATTTTCTCTAAATAACACTGAGAAAATAATAAACGGAGCTGAATTAAGATCTTTCTATCAGTTTTTGTGATAGACCAATAAGGCTTCGGTTTTCCTCAGGTGATCCAGGTAAAACATCAGTGCCGATAATTTTCCATATATTTTTTGTTATATATTAGATCTCTTTCGTTTGCATTGCTATAATCTGATTTTGCATGCACTGATATTATTTTTGTTGTTTTTTCGTAGCTTTTGTTTGGAAAATTAACAGATCGAGTTTCTGAATCGAATCTGTTATTAAAATTTTGACGTTTTTGTGTTGCGTGTAGTATGTTAAGCTATGAATTTTCTACCGTTTTGATGAATTTATTAATCCGATGTTACAGATCTGGAAGATTTTTGCTTGAATTGTGTTATTTTGAAGTTGCAAGTGTTTCTGTTTGTTTATTTAAATACTGATGTAGTAAGTGAGTTTTTATTGACTTTTGATGTAGATCTTAGCTGTTGACAATGGCGACATCAGCAGCTGGTGGCACGGGTTGGTACAAAGGGAGAGTCAAAGCAGTTCCATCGGGTGATAGCTTGGTGGTAACGGCCTTGACCACTAACAGGCCTGGACCTCCCCCTGAGAAAACCATTACCCTGGCATCTCTCATTGCTCCTAGACTGGTAAAGCTCATTCGAGTGCAAGTTTGCTTCTGGCTTGGTTCGCTATTAAATTTGATGATTTGCATGTTTGTTTGACTTGCTGGCTAATTTGGTTTTTGTTTGGATAATGATTTTTTTGGATGAGAGTTGCTCTGAGAGTTTTTACTGGGTTATGTGTTTTGACTGTAAAATTGCCAAGGTCTAAGATTACAATTTCTGGTGCATGTCTTTTGAGGAAAACTTCCGGCTGACGTTTTCTTTGCTTTTCCTTTTTGTCTAAATTATAGGCCCGTAGAGGAGGTGTTGATGAGCCATTTGCCTGGGACAGCAGAGAGTATTTGAGGAAGCTCTGCATTGGAAAAGTCTGTGTCTCTTCAATTAATTTGTGCATCGTTTTTACTTGATGTAGATAACATTTCGTTGTTTAGAAATTTTTGTGGATCTAATTAATTTATTCTGTTCTCAGGAAGTCACTTTTAGAGTTGAATACACAGTTCCAAGCATAGGCCGAGAATTTGGGTCTGTTTACCTTGGTGGTGACAAAAATGTGGCAATGCTTGTTGTCTCTGCAGGCTGGGCAAAGGTAATTTGCTTTCCTGTTTGTAAAAATACTTGGAAAAGGTCACTTTCCCTTCATTTTTATTACTCAAGTCTGACTGAGCCTGGCATGTACAGGTTAGGGAGCAAGGACAGCAGAAAGGGGAATCAAGTCCTTTTCTTTCTGAATTGTTACGCCTTGAAGAACAAGCCAAACAAGAAGGTCTAGGCCGATGGAGCAAGGTAATCTTTTTCCCCATTGTGAGAGTCCATTATATATTTGACTAACTGGTCTAGCAAAGAGTAGTTTTTAAATGACCACTGTCTTTGTATTTGTGGATGTAGGTGCCTGGTGCTGCCGAGGCTTCTATACGCAATTTACCTCCATCTGCCATTGGTGACCCAAGTAACTTGGATGCCATGGGTCTTCTAGCTGCAAATAAGGGCAGTCCAATGCAAGGTGTTGTTGAGCAGGTTCGCGATGGTAGTACTATTCGAGTCTATTTACTTCCAGATTTTCAGTTTGTGCAAGTCTTTGTTGCTGGTATCCAGGTACAACTGTACAAGATCTAATTCATGAACCTTTTTTTAAATTTTTTTTTTGGTTTTCATATGAGTTTTTCTTTTGAACATCTTTACCCTATTTATTCAGTCCCCATCAATGGGTAGAAGGGCTGCTGCCGAAACTGTTGTTGAAACAGATTTTACTTCTGATGAACAAAATGGAGATGCTTCAGCTGAGCCACGGGCTGCCTTAACATCTGCACAGAGGCTTGCTGCCTCATCGACAGCTTCTGCTGAAGTTTCCCCTGATCCCTTTGGACCAGAAGCAAAATATTTTACAGAAGTTCGCTGTTTGAATATAGAAGTGAGTGTATGGATACTTGAAGATGACTTGTCTTCATTCATTTTGAATAATAGGCTAATTCAAGGTTGATTTTGTAGGTACGTATTGTTCTTGAAGGTGTTGACAAATTCAGCAATTTGATTGGGTCAGTTTATTATCCTGAAGGTGATACAGCAAAAGACCTTGCTTTGGAGCTTGTGGAAAATGTATGTTCATGGGTTTTGTTTGGCTTCAACCTTAACATATGTTTTAATGAATGATGCCAACATTGGACTATCACTGAATTATAGTTTACAATATTCATGTTTTAGACTTGACATAAGTTTTTTATGATAACTATAACGTGCCCTTTTTTCCTTCCTAGAGAATTTTGTACACTTGAAATATCTTTTTATGATAATTTAATTTTTAAAATTAAGCTTTTGGAAAAGGTTTCTTACATTGTAACGGTATTGGAACTGATAATCTTGGTTGTGTAACTCCCGTTTTGTTTCCAAGTTATTGTTGGAAAAAGAAGCTTTCCCTTCCTTTATTGCCAGATCTTTACCTGACTTTTTTTCATGTACCTTAAACCTGTCATTTCCATTCTCTCAAACAAATTGTTAATTTCTCTTTTTGGTCCAATGTTCTGGTTTAGATCTCTAGTTTACCTTCTCTTTCCTAACCACTATACGCACTTGATGCGTCTTAATTTTTCTGTTTTATGTATTTGTGACATTTTTAAAGATGCTACATTATGTAATTTCTTGGGCCCAACTGTTTCTTGGTTTAGCAGACTTCTTTTCATACCAATATCCCTTTTCTTGATTTGTGTTAATATATTCTGAATTCTCTTTTTGTCTCCCCGTCCCTCACCTCTCATCCTAACCATATATTCTCAAATAAAGGGTCTGGCAAAATATGTTGAATGGAGTGCTAATATGATGGAGGATGATGCCAAGCGGCGGTTGAAGTCTGCAGAGCTTCAAGCCAAGATGGCTCGGCTGAGGATGTGGACAAACTATGTACCTCCAGCTACAAATTCCAAGGCAATTCGTGATCAAAACTTCACAGGAAAGGTAACAGAATTAGAATCATGTTATTTGTGTTAGCATGTTCTTGCTTTTGTAATTATTTATGGTATCATATTTTTTGTCAGGTTGTGGAGGTTGTTAGTGGAGACTGCATTGTTGTGGCTGATGATTCAATCCCTTATGGCAGTCCTCTTGCTGAGTGTCGAGTCAATCTTTCAAGCATTAGATGTCCAAAAATGGGCAATCCTCGTAGAGATGAAAAGCCAGCTGCTTATGCCCGTGAAGCAAGGGATTTTTTAAGATCACGCCTTATTGGAAAACAGGTTTGAATACCTTTTCATTTAAAACTTATTTTGTAGTGTTGAACATATATTTACAATTCGTCAACTTGCTATTGTCAGGTGACTGTACAAATGGAATATTCCAGGAAGGTCACCATGGCAGATGGAACTGCAGCTACTACTGCACCTGGAGACTCAAGGGTAATGGATTTTGGCTCAGTCTTCCTCATGTCTCCTGTCAAGGGTGATGGTGACGAGGTTGCTGCAGCAACTGCATCAAGAGCAGG